>NW_008236769.1:7907697-7928068 GCF_000691975.1 Corvus brachyrhynchos | reverse complement strand
TATACATTGCTGCCTCATATGGTAACTTACACTGTCCTTAAATTGTGTGGTAGACACCGTTACTCATCATCCTTCCTTCCTTTCTTTTCCACTTGATTTAGGATTTCATACTTTTATTAAACTTTGAGATTTAGTATGAGTTGCATTGCTTGTTATGTTTGTGAGTCTGTCTTCTATACAAACTCATTATTATATATATTTATACAAATCCTCTTTTTTCCTCCTCTTCATTAAGAGCACGCCTAAAGAAGAAGCTGAACTCAGGTTTTGCCAGCTAACAAGAGAGTATCAAGCTTTGCAAAGAGCATATGCACTGCTCCAAGAACAAGTTGGTGGAACCCTGGATGCAGAGAGAGAAGCAAGGGTAATTTTTTAACTGAAATGCCTTCGAATCTGAAATAATAGAAAAACATGAAGCAATTCGTAATAGCAGGAGGTATCTGCAGGTCAGTGAGATGTGAATCCCAACGAGGATTAGAGGGTATCATCAGTAAGGTGACACTTTAGATATGTCTGGTGCAATCAGAACAAAGATGTCATTATGCTTTGTTCTAGCGTGTATAATATATTAAAGATTTCTGTGCTATGAAAGTGATAACCCACTGGAACCTGCAATTTGGATAGTAACATGATGGATTTTAAGTGAATCACAGGATAGATTGTTACAAGTACTTAGGTACTTTCATCATATGAGTATATTAAAAATCTGACCGAAATATGAATCAAAAATCTTACCCAAATCTTAGTTCTGGCCTACTGAAAAGCAGTTTTTCACACCAGAAGTGGGGGCTTCTGATGGACACCAAGTCGAACACGAGCCAGCAGTTAAAAAAACCCTCACCTTCTTCCCTCTACAATTTCCCCAAACCCCAGAAATGGAGAAACATATTAAATACTGTGAATTATTACATGTTACTGCCTTACTGCTTTTGGCCTTCACTGTACTGTGCCACTGCAGTATATTGCTAATAATGCAGAAGGACAATGATTTTAATGTGTTTAGAAATTACTGGTGGGAAAGGATTCAACCAAGCTAAACTTCTTTTTGATTTTTTTTCTTTGAAATAATAGTTCTTATAATAGTAGAATTACTGCTTTATGGCTTCATTTGTAGAGTTCTCAGCATCTTACAAAAGCCTAGTCAGTTTTGACACTCTCTTTTTAAGTAGGACACTTAGCCAAGGAAAGCAATAGACTTTGGAGATCACTTCTCAAGATAGAATTAGGATGGGGGGAATAATTCCATCTACTGTTAGAGTAAGATTTCTGGGGCAGTCATCTATTTGACAATTATGAGATGCCATTTTATATTTTCTTTGCCTTCATGGGCTTTTTAAAAATTTATTTGGCAGGCATTTGCAGACTGTACTTTTTGTAGACTTGGAAATTGTTGTTATTTCTTTTTAGTGGCATTTTGGGTTTTTTCTTGCATCCCTGCAAATCCATCTCTTGAGTGAGTCAGAAACTAGCTTTTTGCATGGTTTATTTTGGTGGGATGAACATTTCCTATTACTTTTAAGATGACACGTAAGGTAAACAAGGACGCAAAGATGAAAAGAAGCAGGAGGAAATCCCTGTAGGAATATTTAAACTGCTTGGGTGAAAAAGTATCTGAAGCGGGGGGGGGAAAATACTTGCAGTAGCTCAAGGAGCCTCAGTGCCTGAGGGTCTCCAGAAACATGCTTTATTTTATATCCTTTTTTGTTTAGTACCTTGTAGGATCCAGTCCCTTTTAGGGCATCACTGGACTTAGGGAGTAATACCTACTATAGTGTAGTGGTGAGTGTAGTAAGTGTGTAAATGAGGAAAACTGACCAGTGTATGCTCTTTATGGGACATGTAAATTATTTCGGGTCAATATATTTTATTTACCTAAAGGCCTTTTTCAGTGCTTAATGCAATTCTCTTTCTCCCTTGTCCCTTTTCCCCCAGTTGCCTTAAATTACTAAAGCTTATGAATAGCTTCTTAGAGCTCTTTCAGTTCCTAAATTTATTTTTTTCTTCCCCGGTAAGAACTTTGTCACTGAATATGTGATGTTAACATCTTTTTAGGCTAGGAAGGAAAAATTCTGTTAAACTGACAGCTTCAAATATTTTTTAACATAAACACAAAAGCAATTTACTGAAAAACATTAAAAGCTGACTGGACATCCCATAAAGTAGTAGAAAATATCTTTACTTTTGATTTCTTTTTCCCCCCCAGACTCGTGAACAACTGCAAGCTGATCTTCTCAGGTGTCAGGCAAAAATTGAGGACCTGGAGAAAGCTCTAATCGAGAAAGGACAGGTAAAAGGCTCTCTCAATGTCCTCTACCACATCATTTTCTGCGCTGCATGCAGTGGTGCACTTGCCATCTTTGTTGCTTACTGGTGTGTTGGTGTGAATGATGCAGCTTAATTGCCATTGCAGCAATAGGGTGCTTAAATAAAGGAAAGGGTTTTGCAACCTAAGAAAATGTCATTACAGACTCATTTTCTAACACATAATACACTAAAGCATACTATCAAAATAACCATGTGTACATGCACATTCTGTTCCCATTGTCATTTGGTGAAAGCCTTTTGCCTCTTTTCCATTTTGTTAGTATTTGTTATAAATTCTAGTAAAATAAATATTCTAGATTTGTACTGGAGAATATTTTTGGTGTGTACTGAAGAAAAATTAAGAAAACCCCTTAGCTTTTAGACACACCAGAGATATGAACACTGAGCCTGTCAGGTTACTGGAAGCCACTTGTGGTGTTATTCTCCTGGGTTTGAAGTCTCAGAGGAGCCAATTGCTTACAGATTCCCAAACCATCACACAAAGTAAAATCAGGCCTTATGCTTCAGTATATATAATATATGTAAATACTCACCAAAGATGTATCTACTGATGCATATTTAATATTGTCTAGGGCCCTCAGGAAGTCTGATTAAGAGTTATGAGCATGCATTTGCAAGTTGTTCACTTGTGTAATTGCTAGAACACACAGTAGGAACTGGGGAGATGTTACTTTATGCTTTTTTTATTTGAAATAAGAATTTAAGATTGCAGGTAGCTTATAGTAATAAAAAAAGATAGCACTAGCTATAGATTTACATTTCAAAGACTGATGATCCTGTAGCAATGAACACAACCCACCTACATATAATGCCAGATGGATGATAACACTATTTTTATGGTTTATTCTTTGTAAGAAAAATTTTTTGTAAAATTCTGTAAAAATGCAAATTTTGGGGACCATATTCAAATTAAGGGCAAAAATAATTTATGCTAGCTTCCAAACAAATTTCAATTTGCTTAGTGAATTCCATGTAAATACAATATTACTAAAAATTGAGAATATGTTATCAATCTAAAAATGATGGCCCACTGAACTTCTGGAAGAATAAATGAAACCAAAGACCTCTCAAGCATCTACTGCTGCTATTTTGGTGTGTTGATGAGGAAGATGTTGTGGGCAAATTGCTGTGTGGTTGAAAATATTAACAAAATAGCTGATTGTTAAAGTGTGTAATATAAGTACTGTATATGTAAATAAGAGACATAAATTTGGATACCCATGTAAGGAATTACTTCTGTGATTTTTCTTCAGAGTGTTATGTCAAAAAGGTATCTCTGGAAATTAGAATTTAATTAGTTATCACTTTGAGATTCAGAACCACATTTTCAACTTCATATCTCTCAGTAATCCTGAGAAGGTGAACAGGGATGTGACAAGGAGCACTGTGATGTTGTTTCTAGTGGGCTGGTTTGTACACTGAGCATTAGCTTTCCACAGAGGGGATCACAATGTCTTCCTTGGAGCTCTAGCACCTGCTTGGTTCTCCTGACCTGTTAGTATTTACATTCAACAAAATAAATGGTTGTGATGATAAACTGAATTCTTTGTGCACTATGTGATTTTTTTAAAATTATTATTACTTTGTCATTTAGATGGTCATGGTAGTGATGATGATTTAACAATAATTGTGAAGTGTTTGTTCTGGAAGCCAGTCCCTAAAGTATGTTTGTAAAGGAAGTAATGAATCAAAAGATCCAAATGTATTATTCCAGAAAATTTTAGTCTTACTTTACAAGCTTTAGGAAACAGAAGTAGCAAAGACCTTTACAATTTCCCTGAAGTCAAATTCAGAGCATGAGATTAGAAGCTTATTGTTAAAAAATTATATGAAGCTTGGTTTATAACAATTTATGTGTAATTTCAAAGTAACTGTCAATGGCTTTTGTTAATCTCTTTTCTGGCTGGACCTGTCAGTATTCCCCCAGTAGTAACACAAAACTAATAATTCAGTTCTGCAAGGTACATTGAGGTGCATGCATAAGAGACTTTCTATTAAGTGAAGAAATTATTAAAAAATATTAATAAAGGTAAGTAATAAATCTAAACATATTGGAGTATATAATGTGCCAGATGGATGAATGCTCAACTGTCTCACTGATCTGGTGTGTAAATACAATTCTGCTGGAGTTCAGGTTTTCTCAGGAAGTGTAGTTGGACTCCATCAAGAAAGACACAGAAATTTATTATCAGTAGAGCACATTGATCTTTATTTTCTGCTTGTGTGAACTGGAGTAGTTGAAGCTGCAGGTCTGACATAGCTGTTGAACCTTACCATGTGGGTATGTTTACCATATCCATGCATTGGGATATCCACCCCAAGTCTGTGTGTGCAACTCTTTGTTCATTCCTTGACCTTAGTAAAATGCTAGTTTTCAGTTTTAGTTTTACTAAACTAGATACCATATTTTTATTTATTTATTTATTTCACTTGCCTCAAAAATTCTTTGCAAGTGTTACGCCTTTTCAGTAGTCATTTTAGTATGTTATTCTTATAACATCACAACCATGAAGAGCTTGTTTATTACATGAAATGCATCTTTGTGTATGAGTGGAAAAAAGAGAAAGAACAGTAGAATATGAAATTGTAGTGGACAGTAGGTAGAAAAACTAAACTTTTTAAAAAAATGCTAATTGGAGTGAATGTAGTATCACAATACTTTAGATTGACATTTCAAGGATATTTGATGGGCTGGGATATCCAGATTTCATTGATTCCTTGTGCAACATCAATGTGTAAATACCTTCCTGAAAAAGAATGTATTGTCCTTAATACTTTAGTGAAGGCATTTAGATTTTAAATAAATCATCGCCTGCATCTAGAAGATAGTTTGATCTAGAATTAGCATGGCATATTCAGTGTTGGATAGTGTTTTATTGAACTTTTTAGAGCAGCATGAGCAAGGTTATGTAAACAGTTTTCTCTACAGGAAAAACAAGACCTATAATCCATTAAATCTGAATGTCCAGCTATGCCTGGCCATGAGTTTTTGTAGCTTGGTTCTTTAAAGGGATATTTGATGAGGCCTCTTGTAGCCATGGGAAAACCTAAAAGGAAAGAAGTGTTTTGGAACAAGTGATTAGTTAGAAATACAGTTTCCAAACTGAGTATACAATCTCTTGCATCACTTCCCTTCCTCCACAGCCTTGAATTTCTTGTCACAAGCACTGTGTATTAGCCAGATTCTCAGAATTTTAGCAGAGGGTAATTAACTTCACATTGCTGAAGCTTATTTTTGATCATTTGGGATAATTAAAGGGTTTTCTTCCCTTACTCTTGTTGGATTTGCATTGCACCACTTAAAATGGGATGATTTTGCAAGAAAGTTCCCAAACCTTTGCAATGGAAAGCAATAGTTTTGAGTTCAGTTGAGTAAATAAATGTTTTTAAAATGACATAAAGTATATAGCTGTGGTGACCCACAATTGCTACATGCAAAGATTTTAAAGTACATGCTAGCTGGAACATAGCTGGAACATACTAGGAAACAAGAGACTGCTACAGGAAATGAAAGAACTTTTATTTTCACTGTGGTATAAAATGCTGTACATCCTTGAAATAGTTATGATAGCTTTATTTTTCAATGCATGACTATTTTGTACTTGAATGTACAATGACATCTGCAATCTTCTAATTATTGTGGTCATTCATTTGTCTTGTTTAGTAAAATACATGTATTCTTAATCCTCTTCTTCCTCACAGGATTCAAAATGGGTAGAAGAAAAGCAGCTGTTAATTAGAACAAATCAGGAGTTGCTAGAGAAGGTATGTGGGTATACTTTAACCGTTGCTGCCCTTTATCATAAAAGAAATTGAACGCACTAAGTACTGTAAAGTCAGCATGAAATTGCTTTATTGCTCGCCAGGAACAGAAATTCAAATAAAAGGCTCTGGTTAAAGTACCAGTATGCCTTTAGATTCTTCAGGAATCGAAGCTGCTCTTTGTTGTGGAATTACATGTATAGCCACCAGTAGATCCCAAGCTGGCTGATGTTTCTAGTTTCCACAGAAACACAGTTACACAACGATTATTATTGTCCTGACCACTAACAAAATTGCCTGCTCCCTTCAACCTTTTTATAGTTTTTCCAAATGTTAAGTAATACTGATTGATTTTATGCTTATTATATTAACTCTCCTAGATACTCAGAGCTGAGCATCTGCATTGTTCTTCTTTGATAGTGGTGGGAAAGTTGGCTTTCACTCAGGAAATCAAAGAACTAATTTTGTTAATTAGTAGCTTAATATAATAGGAATAAGATAACCAAATAAAAAATCATGACTAAAAGTAGCTACAGCCAGGTTTAATTTATTTGGACGCCTACATGGACATTATAGATGTTAAAGTACATTATGTAAAGTACATTATGTTACACTTCTTTTTAGTTTCATACAACGGAAAAGATTTCCCAGTTAAACTAGACAGTAGACCAAAGCTATTAGTTGGCATAATTAATAGCCAGTATTGAATTTCTATTTTCTCATTGTTAGTGCCCCAAGGCAAAATTCTGGCAAATTAAAAAGAGTCATTAAAACCACTCTATTGTTGTCTTTCATATACTGTAAAAATTAGATGTCTAATTAGGCAAAGACAATGAGAACAGTCTACTCAAATGTTAATGTAATTCAGTTTTATTTGCTGGATTTTAAAATAAAACTTCTACTGCTTAACTTAGTTAGATACAATATTCATATCACTTTTATGTTACTTCCAGATTATTACTCTAAGAGAACATTGAACATTTTCTGCTCACAGTTCTCAGAAATACTTTCTGATGTGATGTTCCTTTTTATCTTTCATCTATCGACGTGTAATGAAAAACTGAAATAATGAACAGTTTGTCTAAACATGTGGCTTGTAACTCTTTGCAGTATCTTTTCTAGTGCTTACAGGGTGTTACTGTGTTGTGTTTGTCTCACAGATTTACAGAATGGAACAAGAAGAGCATCAGCTGAAGAATGAGATGCAAGATGCAAAAGACCAGAATGAGCTGTTAGAATTCAGAGTGCTAGAGCTTGAAGTAAGAGATTCTCTCTGTTGCAAACTCTCAAATGGAGCAGAAATTATGTTTGAACCCAAGCTGAAATTCCTGTAAAGATTACTGATGTCTGGTGCATGTTTAAGGGAAGTCGCTTAGGTATCTATTTTTTAAATGTTGTATCTTGGGATAATGAAATTGATGCCACTGCCTTAATGTTTTGGAGAGAATGCTCACTAATGTTTATAAAGATGTAATATAGCTAATATAAATCGCATATAGTTTGGTTTTCATCTAATAAAATATTTTGTTTTGCAATATTTTGCCTTTTTTATTTGTTTCATTTCCATAACTGCTCCTTTCCTGCATGTAAAATCACTCGGTATGTATGCTACAGCCTTGGCTGGCATTGATTAAATTAACACACCTTCTCACATCTTGCATGCAGTGATCTGACTAAAGATCTGACACATCCATCACATCAATGTATAACTGATTTAAATCACATTGATTTAAGATTGACAACATTCATATGAAGTAAATTTATCTTAAAAAGAACACATTTTGGTAACAGCTTCCAAAGAATTCCTCTTAATTTAAATCCATTTTCTCATGGTTTAAAGTGGTCAGGGACTGGAAATAATTGGCTTCAGTCAATGAAAAATGAGAAAAAAACCAAACCTCTGGCAATGTCAAAGAAAAGTGGTGAAGCACAAATACAACTTCTGTATGTGAAACTAATATGTTGCCTATAGCAAACATATTCTATATTTTACATAAATGAAATAAGTAAAAGTATTTGTTATTAACACTTTGAACATGTAGCTTGTGATTACAGTAAAAAGCAATGGTTCTCATCCCCTCACAACCTGGGCTCATGTTGAATTTAGTAACACTAAAGTAGCTGTGTGTGATGCACAGTTGTCACATGGTCGTATTGCCTGATGACACATTGTTCAGTTTCAAAGATCACCAGCATTCCCAACACTGCTTAGAATAAACTCTTCAAGAAACCTGTCATTGTCACTCCTCCATTTTTATCACCCAGCACGTTTCACCAAATATCTTGGCATGTGTAACTTCTCTGATAAAGATGAAAATGTCATGTCTTCCTGTTATGTGGATGTTCTTTTTGTCTGACGTTTCTTAATCTTTTTTTCATCCTTTATCAACCATATGTTTTGATGTCGTAGCAAATTATATTCAAAATGATGAATTTAGACTATTAGAATTTCAGTAGATGTTCAGAAAAATAAATATGCTTTCTAATACATATCTTTATATTTTATTAAATAACTGTAAAGTAAAATATAGAACAATTTAGCATTTGAATTGGCAGTTGCACTAGAAACTGCTTCCTAAAGTGTGGGTGTTCTTCGAAGTAAAACTATCCAAAAAAGATTTCATAGGAAACTAACAAATATTCTTCAATACATCCTTCATGAATGTATTTTTCACATGGAAGAATCACATCAAAAAGAGCTCGGTGTGTCATGTCAAGTTTTGTCATGTGCCAAAGCTTAGAAAACTTCTTTCACAGAATAACAATGGAAGTATTTTTGTGTGATTGCAAGAAAAGACTTTTTCCTTAGTAGACAAGCATGTAGACACAAATGTGACTGACAATGCAATGCTTTAGGAAAACCATCAATTCTTCTGGTAATCAGGACAGTATTTTTTAGAGCAGTTAAGTTATTTCAGTTGAAAATTAGGTAAAGTATAAAACACAATCATTTATTTATCAATTAAAGCAAGCAAGTTTAGGTGAGTTGAATGCAATAGCAACTGATGAATTTTTAACAGTATCTAAAATCCTAACTGAATTTTGATAAGAATTAAAGTTCTGGTTTTGGTTTACAACAGCTAAGTCATTATTTAAGCCCATTTCAGAATTAGACTCTTGATGTAAATATTATCTAAAATAAAACCTCTGAGGGGGGAAAATGCATAGACTATGGAGATTTTTTTTTTCTCTCTACATTGTAGTTTCAAATTAGGTTTAAACTAGTTAATGAACAAGATTTGCCATGCTTTGTAACTTGCTTAAGTGAATGGATGCAGCCTGCCTGCCGTATCAATTAAAGCACCTCTTTTGTGATTTAGAAAATGGAGTGATACATGGATGGTCATAGGAACTAAAATATTCGTAGTAGTGCTCTCTCTCAGTGAGAAAATGAAAGCTCATGTTGCCACAGTGTCCCCTTGTAATATGGAGATGAAATCTGGTGTTTCTTGCTCATGTTCTCATGGCCAGAGAGAATTCAGAGTAAGACCCAGTGCCCTGGTTGCCCAGAGCCTTCAGTCCAGTCATTTTTCACAGGCACATTAATATTTAATTTAGGTAAAATTGCTTGTTTATTATTTTATGTTGTTTCTGCCTTCAGAATAAATAATATGTTGGTATTTTGAAGAAATGCATGGAAGTCATGTACATGGACTAGATAAGTTTTAGATATACTATAGCTTTAGATAAAAGGAAGTTCATAATTTTTCGTTTTGGCACAAAGAACATCATAACTGTAGAACAGTGCTGCCTTTCAGCATATTCTGACATCCTGGGCTGTGCAGTGAATATGAATGGGGATTTTAAATGCTCTAATAGGAAGAGACTGTAGAATAAACAAGGAGCAGGCACGCAGGTTTAATTATAGTGAGAAAATCTTCAATAATACTATTTCATGATGGAGTTCAGGTTTTTTTTTCTGCAGATTCTTCTTTCTGAATTGTTTTATTGTTCCATGAAAAAAAAAGTAGTTAAATAAGGTTATAATCAACATAAAAACCTGCAGAGTGTTTTAGGGCTGCAGTCAATTAGGGCCACTGTTGCAAGGGTTCTGCAGCTGGGGAGCATCAGGTAACTTTGCAGAAACTGTGTGCGTGGAATCAGTTGGCAGCTAACACTATTTTTGTATTTAGCCAAAATTCTTCAAATATGGTAAAAGTAATAGGAAATACCATAGATTTGGAGTGGGAACAGGAATCTGCCTTTTTAATGTAGAAGTATGTTTTGTAAAGGTGGGGAATAAATGTCAGTGTATAATCACAAATGTTGTTTCTAAACAAATCTTTCCTCAGGAGAGAGAACGAAGATCGCCAGCATTTAATCTTCATATAACCACCTTCCCTGAAAACAATGGAAGTGCACTTCAACTGTTCTGCCATCAGGAAGGAATAAAGGTATATGCAGAGCACTACAAACAGTTGGATGGCTAGGAACCTTTTTTGAATGACCAATCTAGTATCCAGACAAATGGTTTGACACTTGCAGGAAGAAAATGTGAAAAAATAAATTTAGTAAGAAAATATATTTTTAACTGGGGAAACGGTTTCATAAGAATATATTCTGGTCATCTGTCAGGAGTTCCTCAGTGAAACTGAAGGCTGGTCAATCAAGATAATTTACATTCGGTCTAGGGAGGAATGTGGATGTTGATGTGATTGTCAGGCTTGCTGCAGTACATGGTTTTTGATATTAAATGTCTTCATCTTAGTTCCAAAATACGACATTCAGTTCTTATTTTACATCCCAATTTAGTGAAACCTTTTGTTTGTTGAATGAATATGCTTAGGTTATTTGCCAAGGACGAGGGCCTTGAAGCACGAGTTGCCTGATCCAAAACTCATTCAGATAGGTGGAACTCTTGTAGAACAAGAACAAGATAAACATCAGAATCTCCCTTGATGAGCTTCTGATACAAGGAGGCAAGAATTACTCTTTTCACTCCTGTTTCCCCACAAACAGGCTATTTATGCAACTTGATTTTCATGCTAGTTCACTTAAGATTGAATTCAGACTTGTGTTGTCAGTAATGTTGCACAACAGGCCAGGGTAACTTTTCTACAAGTAACTAAAGCATAATCTCAGAGCCACTCACTAGTGATTTATCGTCATATTTTTAGTTGTGCTTACAAGTCCTCTTATAGGAGGCTTGTTGCTATTCAGTTCTTTAATGAGCACAGTATGATCTCTAGAGGAAATAAACTGAAATTGTTGGCTGCATATATTTAGGAAGCTGCGTAGTTAAAGGATGATTCTCACCTAGAGATTTGGTTGGATACTTATCCCTCAAACCACACCAAGAGTCATCCATTAGCATATTACCTACCTCCTACCAGGAGGCAGACCTGCTTTTAGCTTATCTGTTTTTCTAATCTGCATGTTGGCTGTAGCAGGTACAGTGTACCAGAATCCATAATTCCTATTTTTTTCCATTGTCATCTGGGATATGCTTTAACAGGTGGGTGCTTTTCAATCTGCCTTTCAGTTTGTTTACCTGAAAGGTGGGGCAGTCACCTAATATGGGCAGAGTGAAATAGTTGACCTTTTATCTGTTTTCAGTGTTTTTCAAAATTATTAGCCGTCAGTAGCAATTGTAGATTCCAGCATGATGCAAAATCTAATTTGGTTTCTGATTCTTCCTTTATGTGTCATAGGGAAATAAATTAATTAGAATGATTATTTCTGGCTCAATAGATGCAAGTACTTTCATGTCTTAGTAAATTCCATTCTTCCCTAGTGTTACTGGTGGGGTAAAGAAGTTAGCAGGTAGCATTTGGGAACACCCCTGAAGTTTTTGGGGAAGGAGGGAGGGAACTTCTCAGGATAGAACAACTTGAACACAACACATGGCCCTGTGCCATGTGGGCCTTTTCTAAGTGCTGAATATGAGTAGAAGTAGAGGCTGGCAGCATTTAACAAGGCTCTTTTGCTTTATGTATGTGTATTAAGCATTTTGGACTAACACAAATTGGTCTGTTCCCATGTTCTCAAGGCTTCCTGCCTTCAAATAGCATGGCTGCATACAAGCTGTCAGTGGAAATGGTCCCTGGTCCATGTTAACTTGCAGACCAAACTTGGGATAGTTCAGGAGAATGTGATTACTACTGGTTAAACAGTTCCATGACCCTTTCCAACAACTTTTTAAACTTAAATAGAGTTCTGGGGCCAAGGAACGGACCCTGGAACAGTGTTAAATACAGACATCATGTGATTTTTATCAGGAAAAGGTTCTTCACCTAGAGTGTGGTTGGGCACTGGAACAGGCTCCCCAGCACAGTGGTCACAGCACCAAGCCTGACAGAGTTCAGTAAGTGTTTGGACACTGCTCTCAGGCATATGGTGTGACTCCTGGGGATGGTGATGTACAGGGCCAGGAGTTGGACTCAATGATCCTGATGCATCCCTTCCAACTCAGCATATTCTATGATCCTGTGATTCCATGAATTTATTCCTCTCTCTTTTGAATCAGAGGAGTGGTTTTCTGTATTTCAGTGGCTGAGCCTTAATAAGGATGGGCTGTTTGGTTAGTTATCTGAGAGCTGAGTGGCAGCAAAATGTGGCTTTCTAATCAGAAAGATGACTATGAGCTAATAATATTTGGAGGAGCATGTTCAGCCCACTGTGCACATTCCCTTCTGCCACTGTAAGGCTAATTTGAATCTCCACAGTTTTGTTTAACAAAGAAAATAAAAAGCAAGCCACCCAGCAAACCTTCTTAGCAATTATTTGTCATGCTCTCTGTCCTTTTAACTTCTGTAGCTTGATGTGGTTGATGCTCTACTCCAAACAAACAAAAAAAATTTTTTTAAGCCCTTTATCTTTACGACTTTTAAGCCTGTTTATCAGTTTTAATCTTTCCTCTATGCACATTAGCCAGATGATGTGTGAATGATACAGGGACATTCTGCCCTCATGCACAGACATCCAGGTTGCTTGTCATAATTGAGAGTGATTTTTGGTTTTGTCTTTGAAAGTATCAGTAACCCTTTTGTAATTGTGATGCAAAACTAATGTTTCACTTATTTACATTTGAAGTCTTTTAGGATGCAGAAGTGGATAAAGGATACATAAAATGTAGCATACAAAAACTGTTTCTCACCTATTTCATAAAAAGTAAGTGTTGAACATCTTTTTCAGGACGTGAATATATCTGAGCTTATGAAGAAGCTAGATATTCTTGGAGATAATGGGGTAACAATTTTTTACTTTTAAATGTACCTTCGGTTTCATGGTTAATTTAAAGCATTTTTTTTCCCCACAGCAAATACTGACATCCAAGACAATGCACAGGATGATTTTTATATGCCTGTATTTTTATGAAAAATGTGAATGGTTAGGAAATGCTTTTACAACATGAAATATTTTAGTTAAACTGGTGGTTGTGCAAGGTGTATTTTTTTAAGGTAGGATTTGGTCTTGACTGAATGACATGGAAAAAAAGTACTGTAATAGGCAAAGTGAAAAGATACAAACCAGAGGTCAAAGCCAGACCAAGTTGCTTGTGAATTATCCCTCCTGAGTAGTAATAGTAGCACCTTCTGCTGTGAAGGCTATCACGGCCAGGAGTGGATTTTCTGGGAGAAGGGCAAGGATAACTGTCTCCCCTTTTTCCTCTTTATTGCTAAATACAATGTAAAATCTTGGTCGCATATTTGGGGCACAAACATCTGGGGAGCTGAGTCCAGATTATAGCTAGGTTTAACAGATTGATGTCTTTATAATACTACTTTAAAGTTCTAGATTTGCATGTTATGTTGCAAGTCCTGTGGAGGTTTCTATGATACTTACTCTTTGCATTGTTTTCTTTAATTGGAAGTCTGAAGTGCATGAAGGGGAGATTCACTTGCTTAGTCCAGTGAACTGGCAAAAATAGGAAAAGAATTGCAAAATCCCTGACTGAAACCACTTAATTTTCATTGAATGATCTGTTTCATTGAATGATCTGTTGAAAGTGTTGTGGGGCTGGTATGCTGAAATAGAGTAGAACTAAGCACCCTTGGTTTAACTTCCAATACTTTCAGTCATGGGATCCTATTTGGTCACGTCCATAATCCTAAATGTTATAACTGATCTATTTTTTAAAGTATGGTTAAAACTTGCTGCTTGTGTTAAAGGATGAATTTTTAATCCAATTTAAAATGCATCTTTTTGTGTTTTAGAATTTGAGAAATGAAGAGCAGGTTGCAATAATCCAAGCTGGGACTGTGCTTTCCCTCTGTGAAAAGGTAGAATTCAATAAATATTTTTCTCTGCTAAAAACTGACCATGTCTTCTAAGATACCTCATAACTTTGCCAGGGAAGCACGGCTTTTCTGTTCAGGTCATCTGAATTGGAGCATATATTCATCCTTACATGAATGTTGGGATTGTGGTGTCTTGAGGTAAAGCCAAACTTAAGAAAGAAACCCAGTTTAAAAATAAAAACATGTTTTGGAAATATTCCCTTGGCATAAAATCCACTTAACACAAGAGACTTAATTCACAGAATTGCTGGTGTCCTCAGTGCTCTGGGAAGAGATGTAAGGTGCCCATGGTCCCTCTTGGGCTCATTTTTGTGGATGACTGAAAAAGCTCACAGTAGTCAGTGGTCCTTTCCTCTGTAAATCAGTGGACATAGAGAAAAAAGTAGTTTGCACAAGATAAGTAATCAATCAGGTCACTCATTTCTGTATGGCTAGTTCTTTACTGCCAGAGAGTATTATCTGTATATGAATAAGGGTGACATTTAGAACTAAGAAAGACTTGCATATTTCTCTGAAGAAGATCTGTGCATCCTTTTCATGTGTTTCTATTAAATCTTTCCTGATGTATTGTTGAAATTCAGAATCAGAGATTTTAAATTAAAATTTGAGCAATTTTAATAATTGCTTTAATTGATATAATTTTGATAATCTACTTACCTAAATACATTAAAGTAAATAATCTACATTAGGTAATTTAATAATCATTAATTTGAGTAATTGCTATAAGCAAAATAAAAATGGGGAAAAGAGCTAAAATCCCTATGGTTTTCACTGTGTTGTGGCATTAAAAGAGAAGGTGATGATTTTAGCACTTTACATCCAAAAAAGGAAAGTGGAAGAACCCTACTATAAAAGGCTAAGATATAGCATCCTAAAAACACATGGTTGTGTCTCCTGTGCCCCTTGGTTCCAGAAAGGCTAACAGGCGTAGAAAGATCAAAATAAACATTTCGTTTTGCGTATTGTTTGCATACCTTCAAAAAAATTGGACCTGTAATTTTTGCAAACAGCCCTTCACTTGATTGAGGGTAGCTGTGAGAGATGCTCAGGATTTCCCATTTCCATTGATTTCAAAGGTTCAGAATGCTCACGGTCTTGCTGAAAATCAATGGTGAGGCTTTCCTTAGGAATATCTTCAGCCTGTCACTGTTGAAATGAAGAAAATGAAGATGGTGAAAATAGAATCTCTGGGCAATATGGTGTTCCTGTTAATTTTTTTCTGTAGAAAGCTAACCTGCTAAAGAGATAAAACAAATTTCTGTTTTCATTCATCAGTCTCTTAAAGTGGAAGGTTCAAAATGATGAAGTAATGAATTCACATTTTGTTTGTTTGTAAACGTCTATTTGAAATTTCCTATCCAGATCTTTAGGGAAAAAGCTAGTATGTCATTAATTCCTTTGAGTCTGAGCCCTAGTGAATTCACCAAAACACTAAATTAAAGGAGTTGATGTACAATGGTTACCAAAAGATTTAAAGCAGATATGAGTAGTCCAGTGTTAGTAAACAAGGTATTTGAGGAAAGGGATAATTACCAGTGGCAAAGCTGTGGTTGGTTTGAATGGGAGCTGGTGCTGCAAAAAGAAGCATTAGTCTAAAATCTGCTCTCTGTAAGCTAGTCATGGGCCCTTATTGTAGACCAATACGGAAATGAAATGAAACAATTCAGAACTGACCATTCCCATCCATTCCAATGAACTTAAATTGAAACACTAATATAATCCTGGTGATGGTTAGTAATTAAGCAAGAACCTTGTATCCATGCATTTAGCTATTATGATGTGTAATTTTTACTTTTGGAATGCAATGGCTGTTGTTCATTCTGATTGTTTTGAATGTCACCATAATGATAAGGGATTCATAGTAGCAACAAGAGCTTCCACCTGTCTGTCTGTCTGTTTTATTTTTCCCTCTGCATTACCAAAGTTTTACAAGGGAGCCTCTTCCCATAATGAGTGCGGCAAACCATGCAAAATTAAGTGCTGAGTTTTCTATCTTGTCTTTTGTTTAAATTGCCCTCTGGAAAAATGCAGGACTGGAGGCCTGAAGTCAGATGATGGTTTCACAAATCAGGCCAACAGGCATTTGAGTAAGAAACAATCAGGTTGATTTTGCATTCTTGACCCAAACCTGTGTTGTTTCTTGAACTTTACAGGGAAAAACCCCATTTAATTTACTGTAGGAAAGCAACCTCCACTTGTTAGTCTTCAGTGTGTCTCTGCAGTCCTCCATTCTGCCTGTGCTCTCACAGCCTCTTTATTCATTCAGAGTGAATAGATAGCATGGGGAGGAGCATATGCCTGGAAGTGTTGGCAACAAACTTGCAAGATGTTTGGTAGAAACTTTTTCAAAAGTTCTGTTCCTTTTCTATTTTTTCCTCTTCACACTGCTGTAGTGGTTGAAACAGATAGAGGGAACAGAAGCTGCACTGACACAGAAGATGTTAGACCTGGAGAATGAAAAGGTAAGGAACAATAGCTAAAAGTATAATTCATTTAGCTAAAACTCATCTCAAGGGAATGTGTATATATTTCATCCCAGGCTGGTTTGCTGCCTTTCTCTGGTTAACGGAGATGGCTTCATGGTAAAATCAGCAAGTGGTTTCTAGAATAATCTGTTGCTTGTATTCTTTGGGGTGAGACGGAACTTCCAAATCTATATAGAATGAAAATAGCAAAATATATACAAATTAGGGCACAAAGGTGTAACTGCAGAGCACATTAACCAAACAGTGTGAAACTGTCTTTGTGCTTTCTTTGTGTATTAATTTTTTGGGCAGCAGCAGCATCTTTTTAGTCTTGGGGTCATGCTAGTAGAATTGGCAAGGGTATTTCTTTGCTCTCTGGTACTCAGCTTCTGGACAAGCTGTCAAGACCTCTTACTCCAGTTGACCTTTCTTGCCCCCTGGTCTTCGTGCCTAAAGACAGGATGTTTTCTCAAAAACATTCTTCTCTCTTGAAGAACAAACTGACCTTATTTTTCCACGTTGAACAATTTTAGAAGGAGTGCTTGGTTTTACTGTTTTACCATGCATGCTGTGCTTCACATCTTCAAATGGCTTTCCAAACACTGATTAATCCTCACCACACCTTTTACAGGTAGATAAATAAGCAGCATTGCATTCATCCTAAAGAATAGGACAATGAGACAGGGAGGTTAAGTGATTTGCCCAGGGCCACTGAAGAAGTGTGTGTTTGAGTCACAAACAAAAAGAGAAGTGCTCAGACTGTGTTCTCTGTTGAGTGTAACCTGTCATACTGATTGTACTTTAACATAGATAAGATACTTTCCATGTGTAGTATTTCTTTATTTTTAACTCTTGTTTTGGAAAAATACAAAGGCTTGGGGAAAGGAAAGTGCCCACAAATACTAGACTCTTTTGTAAAAAGCACTGGAAAAAAAATAGGGTGTTTATGACTTGATATGTTATCTTCCCCCTTATTATCTGTGATGTTTTCAAGCCTTACTGAGGACAGCCCTTGCATCTATTTGTTTAGCACAGCAATCTGGGAATCTGCATCCCTAATGATTGACTCAATGAGTTGCAAAATTATATTCTAGCATGAGACTTTTAGAAAGACGGCACTGGTTTAGTCATCCTTGAAACGCATGTTGAGAGTCTGAGGTCCTATTCTTGTTTCCTTCCCTTTTGCTTTCTGTGGGCAGCTTTTGCTATCCCTTTTGGAGACGTAACATGATCAGGGCAACTGCATTGCTATTCTGGGGTCTGGTGGTAGCTCTGACCCACTTTATAGTCTCAGACAAATCAATCTACCTCTGTGGTGTCAGACACCTGTAAGAAAGTCAGGACCAGGCCTGTCCTTTGCTGTGCAGTCACAGTGCATGGTGGTGTTTCATCCTGTACCTCAGCCTTGCAGTTTCTGTAACCCATCCATGTCAGAAAACATGCCACCTGGGTAGTCAAGGTGGGATTCAGCTGCATAAACATGGTGTCTAATGCCATATCACATTCTCCAGAGTTCTGAACTCAGAGTTCTGAACTCAGAGTTCTGGAGATGTCCACAAAGGGCTGAGAAATAGGTCCTACAGGACTTGTTGGAGGCCCTTTCCCTTCAGGACCAGTAGCATATTTAGAATATGTTGGAGCAGCAGATTCTGAAATGGCTATCATAGCAATAGATGCCTATCTGTTGTCAACCAAATTCCAGCCCCAAGATCACAGCCTGACTTAAACTTTGTGTTTGCCTTCAGTACTAATGAATAGGTAATTAAAAGAACTCCAAGTTTACAAAATAAATTAATTATAAATATTATACTTCTTATACAGAGAACAAGTAGCACCTTGTTCCACTGAATTGTCTAATACTGGTCTTACATGTTGCTACAGTCAACAGTTCTACACTGAAAACTGACAGAAAAGTTGTCAGAAGTCCACATATATGTCTGAAGGCAAAATTTGGCCGAATAAGTGACTTTGAGGCAATCCCATATCCAGTAAAACTAACCAGAACAGCAATGTTTGAATTTTTTAATACTGTTAATAAAAGCTGCAATTAGTGATCTTAAGAACCCTATGTATTTAATTTGGCATTTATTCTATAGGTTGAGGAAATGCAAAAGTTTGTTGATTAGAAGAAAGAATGATGGAAAATATTAAATGCAGTCTAAGAGCTTTTCTACTTTCTGGTCTAGTACTAATTCTTTTGGGTGTGAAAACCTGTTTTGAAAGAAAAGCTAATTAAATTAAGTAACTATTTTATGTTCTATGTACTATCATGGAACCTGGTCTAGGGGAAGGTGTCCCTGCCCATGGCGGGGGGGTTGGATCTAAATAATCTTTGGGGTCCCTTCCAACCCAAACCATTCTATGATTCAAAACACTCTAAAAGCTTGATTAATCAGACAACCATTTGAATGTCCACTACTTGCTTGAAACATCATGTTTTGGATACTGAGTTCCGCTGAAATCCCAGTCTGTGGGGTTTATATATAATAACTGTGAAAGCTGAGGAGTTTGATTTTTAAGAACAAAAGTAAACAATCCCTGTAAATCTTTGGTATTTTGAAAACTTCTCCAGCTCTTCAGCTAGTCACTCAACCTCTCTGGGCATCACTTCACCTGTTTGGCCTTCTGCCTGTACAAGCTGAGGACCAAGTTGTTACTTCAGCTCCAGTAACACGTCACGGGATGGTGCTGCAGAATCCAGCTGTGGCCCTGCCTGTTCGGGTTTCCTCCCTAGAAGAACAGATCAGACAACAGAAATTAGGGCTTTCCCCATGCAAGGGGGATGCATGGGATATTTTCATAAAGTGCCCTCTCTTGTGTTTCTCTTTTCCCTCCCTTGGCCTGCCCTGTGCAAGTTACAGCTATTGGACCAATGCATATACATCACCTTTTGCTGCTTTGTGCACTTCTATCAGGTCCAGGCAGGTTTGTACTCTGGTGTAGAGGTCAATGCTTTCTAGGTACTTGTTAATGTGATACACATATTTGAAGTGTTAATATTGTAAATTCGGTATTCCAAATATCATTAAGATGAACATGGTCATTTGCTGTAGGTTTTCTTTTGCTTTCAAGTGGAAAGCTTGCATAAAAATGATGGCATTTATGATTCTTTATGAATTAGGATAAAGAACAAACGCTCCCTTGTTTTTATTATTGCTCAGGACCTGTTCAGTAAACAGAAGGGTTATTTAGAGGAAGAACTCGACTACAGGAAGCAAGCTCTGGACCAGGCATACATGGTAGGAAAAGAACAGTCATTAAACTTTCTGTTCGAACAGATTTGATAAAATGCAGGTTTGGTTTTTTCCTTTTAATTACAAATAGGGCTCTTTTTTACCTTATATTTTTTTTTTTCTGCCAGACAAGAAAGTCAACTATTTCTTAAACAAAAATTTAGGAAATGGATTGTAGTACTTACAAGTGTAACATTTTTGCATTGCATTTTTTATTCTGTGAGATGCAAACATCTTGTTGATACATCTGGAATGGGAAAAGCTGGTTTATGTATGAACAAAACCATGACTGGTAAAATACATCAGAAATTACTTCAGAACTTTTCCAGTATTTTTTTCCTGAAGC
>NW_008236769.1:7872311-7907653 GCF_000691975.1 Corvus brachyrhynchos | reverse complement strand
CCTGTTCTTCCTATGAAATTCCTTCCTGTGCAATCCTATCCAACCTTACTCTTCCTGGTTTTCAAAAGGTAACCTGCGACCCTGCCTTTTCTCAGGATAAACAACAGCTAGGAATTACCCAGGAATTGGTAAAACTGCACACACAACTTTGCTAATAGTGAGACTTCGGGAAATGGCCTGAAGCACTATTTATACATTGTAACTGTTTCTTATGTGGAAAATGCTTTCAGAGAAGAAGCAAGGTCTAGTGCTCAGAGCCGGTAACAGAGATAAAAACAAGCAGGCACTATTTCTAGCACTGTGACCTTGGGCAAGCCATTTAACCTCTCTGTGCAGCTGTTGATGCATCACTAATATGGATGGAATTACCTACCTCACAAAGGTGTTATGAGGGCCAAAGGGATGTGGTCAGATGCTCTTGATCCAAATATTTTTAGTCTGGATGCTGGTTTTTGATAGGATCATACTAAACCCAGTAATCAGGGAAACACTGCCATGATTCTGTTCTTTTGGGAGTATAGTTCCCCATGTGAATGTGAAGTTCTCCTGTGTTCTCTGCTTTTCAAAGTACTCCAGTTTTGGTCAGTACATGAGGATCATGTTAGGAATCTGGCAGGCAGCAGGAGACGGATGAGGGATTAGTGTATACAAGTGTTCCTCCCTTCATTGCTTATGGCAAATTGGAACTAAGCCTAGTCAGTACATAGACTGTGAGCCATGGGTGTCAGGTCAGTAGGACCAGAGAGAGGGAAAGCAAGATTTCTGTTCACTGTTTTTCCTTTGGTTTTTTTATTTTATAGGATGGTTTAACAATTCAGTTGCAGTAGAAGGAAATCTGTTTTAATTAAATTTGTAATGTTCAGCATCAGGATTTGGAGTTTTATCAGGTATTGAATGCAGACTTATCTTCTGAATCTTTCTTAAATGGAAGAATCAATCATTTGGTAGAACAGGACCCATCTCCCGGGTGTCAATCCATGCTGGGAGGATGCGTGCACTCTGTGTGGAATGCTTCTCACTGCTCACGCTTGCTGCTTTCTGTCTACCTGTCTGTGTCCATCCTGCCCTCCTGCCTTAGCCTTTGCTTGCCAGCCTTCTCCTCTAGCTGTTGGTGGGTCGTTTGCTTGCTGGATTCAAATGTCAGCCTGTCTGTGTGTGATTTGGGTTGCACTAGAAAATCCAGGAGCTGGAAGCCACCCTGTATAATGCCCTGCAGCAGGACCCAGGCAGGCGGGCGAGCGAGTCGCTGACGGAAGCCCAGCGGGAGGATTTGCGAGCGGCGGTGGAGAAGGTGCGGCGGCAGATCCTGAGGCAGAGCCGTGAGTTTGACAGCCAGATCTTGCACGAGCGGATGGAGCTGCTGCAGCAGGCCCAGCAGGTAATCCCGGTTCTCTCTCCTCCCCCTTGGTGTTGGTGTTACCTCTGTGGTTGCCGCCACTGCCCGTATGACAGCATCGCTTCACCCTCACCTCATGGAGTTCTGTTCAGTCTGGTCTCTGTACAGCTCCCGTGCCAAGGAGCCGTGTGGTGTCAGGACCTGGTTGCGCTGGGCATGGTGCACACAGAACAAGTCACTGTCTCACCACAAGGTCCTGTTGCACAACCTTTCATGTGTGAGCAACCACACAGTCTTCCACAGGACTCCAAGGGGAGCTTGTTGCAAGTTTAAGGCCTAAATTAGAAAAAGTCAGAATGGAAGGTTATTAGAGTGTAACACTGTGGAAGGAGGAAGGGAAGAAACAGTCGTTACAGGAGTCCAAGTTTTTTATTTTTTCCCCCTTTTTATTTATTTTAGCTATTTATGAACTCTTTTAAATAAAACAAAAAAGATGAAGTCCCAGGAAATCTTTTAGGAGGCCATTTACGAGCTTTCACACCTTTAAATTCATTCAGAAAAGCCTCGTCTGTCCAAACTGCTTTCTTAAGCACAATTTTTGACAGCTTGAATTTGGCAAGGTCCTGGCCTATAGAGGTGTGATAATTATTTAGTATTGGTAGCATTGCTAGTGTTTCTGTGCAAATAGTCAGTGAAAGAAGAGAGCTGCATGTCTCAGGGTGTTAATTACTACAGCAGAAATAATTGTTTCCAAGGATTTTGGTTCTCCTTCATAGTAGACTCTGGAAGTTGCAGGCAGATGTCTTAGAACTTGAGTACTGCATGGCTACTTTCTGTGCAAGTCTGAAATCACATACTGTAAATGCTATGTAGATGTGTCCAGAACACTGTTGCTATTTCAGGTGCCTGACTAAGGTGCTGGGGCAAGAACTGCTTTTAGTTTAGTCCAAGCCTCTCTCTGTTCAGGTTGGCTTTGTAGATGAATATAGAGGAAACTGATGTAATGTGACCCAACACTGTTGTGATCATCTCCTGTCATCCTGCAATGGTGGGAAGTGCTTATGGTGGCAGTGAGCTCTGAGCTCCAGGAAGTCTTCTGTCTCTACTCCTTGACTCTGTTCCATTGGTTTGGAATTTGTAACATTGAGAGCAGGAGATGAACTTGTTTAATGACCTATTTTTAGTCATCAGCAATGGTGCACAGAAAACTGGAGAAGGTAGGTACCAGCTGGCACTAAAAGTGTCAGAAAGAGACAGTAGAGTACATATATTAAATTTGGTAAATAAGGATGGAGCCAGATGCTATTAGTTTAGTATTATTAGTGTAGCTGAAAATTAGTGAGAATGGAGTTTTTTGCTAGCCTCTTATGCAGTCCAATTTCCCAGCCAGACTGTTGGTGTTTTACTCAGAACAATAACACAGTGCTTTTTGGTTGGGTAAATATTGTTTGTCAATGACATTTAATGGGTATGAATGACATTGTGTGTTGAGTAATGCCTCACCTAAATAATTGACAATTTCAGATTTTAACATCAGACTAGATATAGGTTGGTCCTTTGCTTTCACCAGGAATGTGGTTTGACACTGTTTGAAGGACTGCTATTGGATAGAGCCTTTTTGTGGCCCTTGTTAGAGTATATTTTCAGGGGACCTGGGCAGAGCCTCTAAGTTGAGCTCATGTAACAATGGCAAATAGAAAGGAAGAAATAGGAGTAGATTTGTAAAGTGAAACGGTTGTTCCAGAGGACTAAAAATCCATATTTTGTACATATCTGGGATTTAATTTAGATTTTGTTCCAATTTATTCCATGGCCTGCTTGCTATCAATTAGAGCACTTTATATGCACATCTGGAGCACATCTTTTAGTCCAGTTCATGTATTCACAGACTGCTTCACAACATAAGGTTGAATATGATGAGTGCATAGGAAAACAAAAATGCTAGCATAAACATAGCTTCGTTAGCCATGGATGTTTATGTACCTGTCTCCAGATCCATTTTATAGCATGTCATTAGAGTTTTGTGTTGTGCCCATCTCATTAGACATGCTAGTGTTACAGCCCTGCAGGACATGTTAAACTGAATTCCACTGCTTAATAAGCAGCTAAGTATTTTAGTCATCTATTTTTAACACACACACATGCATGCCCGCTCCCCACACACATACCCTATTAAACAGGGAAAACAAAGGCAAAGATGCTAGTTAATTTGCCTGGTATATTGGAGGGCTAATTCTCACTGGATTACTGTCATCTCACTAGCAAATGACAGAAGCTGAATGTTACACAAATGAAACCATATTTGTGCTGGCAGAATCCTAATGAATGGATAAAGCTGCACTAAGTACATCCCTTTCCTCATATATTTGTGTCCGGGAGAAGTTTTGCTGACATTGTGACATCAGCAAACACCCATTGCACTTTGTTCTGGCAAAACTGTGGTCTAGACCTGGTCGTATTTTACAGTCTGCAGTGCCTCTACAGTGTGTGCAACACTTCTTCTTCCTCTGCTGGAGTGGAGGTTACAGAGAATGATAGGACAACAGGATGGACCTGCAAGGCTTCATACAGAGTCTCCTTTCTGCAAACACTTTCAAACTTCCCCTGAAACGGAAACCATGTACTAAAGACTCCAAATTCTATGAAACTTGGGAAGTTCAATCACTTCTAGAAGGCCTGTTTCTTTGCTTCCATTACCTTCTGGTCTGCCTGATACAAGGGCTTCAAAAGAGCAACTCTGCTTATATGGCAGGCTGGCAACAATCTTCTCAGAGTTTCTTTTCAGAGTTTCTGTATCAGACACAGAGTGGGGGTTCAAGGAGATCTGATGATGATGAAGGAGTTCTCACCTTCTGCCTGTAAATGCTCCTGACCATACATGCAGGGTGCAGAAGTGGTAAGGCATGTGGTGAATGCTGTAGGTTGGTATGCAGGGTTTCATTATAGATTAATTGCTTCATGCAGGGACTTTGAGGATTTAGCTTGTGAGGTGCTGGTTTTACAGAGCTGGTAAATGTCCTTCCCGGGGAATGACTGTCTGGAAGGGACAGGGATGGGCATAAGGAAATGGGTAAATTGTTGCCCAGGTGTGAGCTTGTGCTGCTTTATGTGTTCTTCTTTGTCCAGATACAAAGCTTGAGTTCTTAGCCACTGGGTATTAACTTTGTTCCAGTGAAATAAATATATTTTAGGATGTTAGGCTCTGTATTACATTCGTAGATCTGTTCTTCTTGGGCGTATATAGCCTTACATTATTATTGTTCATTAGTGTATAAATGGAACCATTCATGTATACCCATTGTTCATTAAGGAAACCAGGCCTCTGTGGAGCCAAATTAGACAGACTGTGAGATTAGATCTGCTTGCTAAGGCACACAACACTTTTATTAAACCCAGAGTGCAACATGCAGGTCTGGGGGACAGATCCTCAGCTGAAGCATGTTGGCAGTACTCCCTTTAAGTCAGAGAGAGTGCTCTGATTTACACCATCCTCTCTGTTTGGAGGAGGTAAAACATGTTAATTAAAAATCTGTCATGAGCAGCTTGTGATATTTGCTTCCAGCAACAGGGCATGTGCAGTTCAACCGCCACTCCTGCGGATATTGCCATCAAAAAAGTCTCATTGTGCTACACTGCTATTACAACCTTTTGTAAATCAGTGTCTGGTTTATTTTTAGCAGGACTTCATTTAAAAGTAACAAGTGTGCTCTAGTCAGTGCAGTGGCATGACTTCTGTGCTTTTTTTGAAAATATGAAGGTCATTAGCAGTCTCTGTTGAGAAGGGTTATTTTTTATGTATATATTTAAAGTCATTTCTAGAGGGAGAGAAAAATGTGTTGTGTAGCTATAAAATCCATCTCTGGGAAAAGAGAGAACAGAGAAATACGAAGTGTTTCTGAAGTAGTGGTGTCAGCTTCCTAATTAAGCAAACTCAAAAAACAAAAAAACAAACACCAAAATGCCCCAAATAAAAAAAACAACAGCAGCCCAAAAAATACTAATACAGAAAACCCACACAGCATCATGGTTAGTTCACCTTAATATATTGTAATCATCTTGTCTTCTAAAACTTGTAAATATTTAAATGTCAATTACACCTTATATAAATCAAACAAAACCCAAAATACATTCCTGTTGGTTTTACTGTAGCTGCTTCTGGAGTATGAAACTGGGGAAATTCATCAGGAGCAGGCTTTAAATTAGGATTGATTTATTCAAATTGCACTGTTGGCAGTATTCAAACATGAAGAAAATCTATAATAGAAATATAATTTATTCTGATTTCATCTGAAGTTATTTTAAATCCAAAAAGAAGATAGAAAATCTTTGAAGGATAACAGATTGGCACGCAGTTCCAAAAATGGTTGCTGCCAGTCAGAAGGTATATGAAAGACAGATTTTATTAATGTAGTCCAATAATTTCCCAGAGCAGTCTTACCTTTGTATAAAATTGTAAAAAAAAAATAAAAATAAAAGATATGTTAGTTCATTGTGTCATCAAAAAGTGTGAAACTTTTTTTTTCCCTAAGTTGCACTGTAGTACCATACTAAACTGTTTTATTCTAACTTGAGTTAGAATATTCTTGTGTGAAGCTCAGTTTTACAGAGTAAAAGAAATCATTTCTTCTAGACCTGAATATAAGACATCTATGGACTTCTGAAGTCGTCCAATTCCAGCTTTAAATAGTTGGAATATAGCTGTAAAAATTTTAACTATGGTTTCTTGAAGCTAGGGCATCTACTCCCATGATCAGATTGTATTATTCATCAGTAATAAGAGCAGAAATTACCACTTTATTTGCATGTTTTACTAGAAGAAGGCAAAGCTTTAGGACAGAGCAAGTACTGGCCTCCATGTGTCACTGCCATAGAGAAGGATTCACTGTGGGTGTGATGCCTTGGGCACTGCTTTTCATGGACACTGAGGAAAAGTCAGAAGCATCGATGTCTTTTTTTATCCTGAAATGTCAAAATATCCCTTGAAACTGAGAAACAATAAACTAATTTTCTTCACTAAGTTTCTTAGTTCTTTTTCTGACCAGCAGTTTTTTTCTGAGGGCACAGTTCTTCTGGCTTAAGGGCCAAACAAAGCTATGGCAAGTGCCATTGCTCCATGAGTTCTTCCTGCTCTTTTGTATATGGACAACTTTTCCATATACAAGGAGAGTAGCTTGTGTGCAACCATAGGATTGGATGTCACCATATCTATATGGTCATATTGGCTCAGCCATTTATAACATATATTTGTTTGGGGAGGAGGGCTGTTGGTGTTTGTTTCTCACCCAAGGAGAATTATTAAGGCTTAATGGTTGACTGGGAAGGCTTTTGGGGGAGGGAGACCTGGAGGGAGGATGCTGTGCTCAGTGTACCTCATTGATAGGCATAAGAAGGTGTTGTCTTAAATCTGCCCTCTTTGGCACAATGCTTTGTGACAGAGAACACAAGTTAAAGACAACTCCTCCTCTGCCATGTTGCCTTGTGCCAGAGAGCCTGGCTCAGTCAAAAACTCACAGCTGTGTCACACAGTTTAGAAATCAGGTAGAAGTGTTACTATGAACCTTCCTCTAATAATAATTGGGGAGGCTCAGATTATTTTTCCTCTGAATCTACATAGATTTAATGGTGTAATGTTTTTATTTTGAATCTGAAGTGTTAAGGTGGTGGCTGTTTGCATACAATAGGAGGAGGGGTACATACAGCAACCACTGATTTTTCTTTTTTTTTTTTTTTTGCAGTTACTGATGCTTGCTTAGTATTAATGTTCTGTACTTTTTTGTTCAAAGCGTAATAGATTACTGTTGATAATGCAATTTTTGTATTCATGAATCACTCTTAAAAGCATCTGATACCACAGCTGTATAACTGTCATCAATATTCATCAAGGCCATCATGACTAGGCTAATCATGGTTGACCTGTGATATTGATTTGCCATGCAGGAGTGAACATGGAGTCTTTCACGGCATTATTGCTGCTATAATGACAATATCACAATAAACTTCTGTAATTTCCCACAGCTGACATGCATGGCAGATGAGAGTTAATTTTAGTAATTCCTGTATGTTCATCTTACAGTGTTTTCTTGTGTACGTTTTCTTTATAAAGTCTTCAACTGTGTCTGCTCTGCATATTGCCTTAATAATGCTACTTGTCTGAATAAGTCATGATAGCAGTACTGCTGTAATACCTAAAAAATGTATCTGAAAGGTCTGCTCTCTTTGTCCTAAACAAGGAATGATTGAGGTTCTACTCAAAGTAAGAGCAACTCTGTGCCTTGCAATAATATTAGCATCAAGAAAACTCTATCTGAAATTTGAATGCTGAAATCCTCTCATCTGAAATCCTGTTTCTTAGAAAAAGCCAGTGGGAGCTGAGGAAAGGCAAGCCTAAAAAAGAAAGTGTGTGAAGTTTGTTACAGAAATTAAGGATAAGTGTATTTTCATATGCACAATGCATACATATATCATTATAATTACCTACATGGGAATTTGCTATTTAAATATCTGAATGTAAAATAACCTAAATTTAATTACAAATAAATATTACATTATGCTTCTGGTTTTGTTTTTTTTCTGCCTGATAATGTGTCTAGGCTGTCACAGAGTCAGTTTTAAGATGTTGAATGTGTTTTGTCTTCTCAGCTCACATAGACTTAGCATAGCCATTCTATGTAAATATAAATATAGTATGGCTTAAATTAGTTTTTCCCTAATTAAAAGCAATAGGACTGTTGGTATTCTTCTATTAGATATCAATTTATGTTGTTGCATAAATTAAAAGATTCTCAGTGTTAAAAAAGATGAATCAAATTTACTAATAAATACTACATACATATAGTAATTTGTATCAGATCATAACAGTTATTTGGGGCTGAGTGCATTTATAAAATTCACTGGTTTACTACTACAAATATGACTAAATACATATGCTGAGAAATGCATCAGTGCAGCTGCTAAAAGATTCATTCTCCTCAGAAGGTCAAATAAAGAAACTAAAAATGCATAATAAAGATCAAAAAGAACAATTCTCCTACGTCAGTACCTATTAATTGGATAATAATGGTTGAGACTTCAGAACACAGAAAAGAATGAAATTTTTACCTGCTGTGCAAACAAAAATCATGATGAGAACCAGAGGGGTACAGTATTATCCAAAATGATCTATTATTATCATAGTCAACTGGCTGAAATGTACATTAAGTTTTTATTCATAAAATAAAATAAGATGTCAACAAAACCAGCTTAAGCTGATGCTGTTGCAGTGGCATTTTTTTTTCCTTATGACCATTATGCAAAATCACATTCTAGGAATATGGGATTAAAGGGAACATTGGGATTTCTGAATAAACACCCCTTCCAGTAGCAGATCCAAGAGCTTCGGTAATGCATATGACAATTGCCTATGCAAATTGTATTGTTAAAACACGACAGGCTTTTAAACAGCTGTTAAAATGCATTAGATTTCAAAAAGCCCAAGAAAATAATGTGTTTATCCATCACTTTAGTGATTTGAATAATAGCTAAAGGCAAGTCAGTTTATATTCATCTTAGTTTAAATTTATACATGTAACACAGTTATGCTGTTCACACTACTAAAGATCCTACATACCTGTGTCTTAACAGTGATGAGAATCTTCTTAAAATAATGATATAATGAAGCAATATTGATTCTTCCCTCTGTCAGATTGATAAAATATTCCCCATGCTAAATTTTGCTGCAGAATGAGGTACTTTCTTGATCATAAGATGGCTTCAGAGATTCAAAACATGGTTCATGTCAGATATAGTCTGCCCACAGTGCCTGTCCTGTGAATGTACATTAACCTGAACCTTTCCAACATTTCAGGGCCAGGCTCTAAGCAGCTTAGCAAATCCTTCTTTGTCTGCTTTGTGCTAAAATTATCAAATTGTTTTCTTGGATTTGCTGGTGAATGTAAATCCAATAAGAGCGTGTCACAGGAACTGTTAAGGTGATTTCTAACGCCCCTGATTAGTACATTCCTGTGTTTTCATGAGTACAGTAGCATGGCAGAGAGCATATTTTGCAGCTAGGTGAATTGATCTTCATGGTGTTGCTGTCTGTAAAACAGTACATTCATATGGATGGGCTCTTTACTTACTTATTTAGGGAACAGGAACATCAGTTCTACAGTTTGACACCTAAATGAAGGATTATGTGGTCATCATTGTCTGAAAGATGACATTTGTCACAGAATTTCTTTTCCTGATAGATTTTTCCCCATTTTCCAAAGCTCCTTGAGGATTTGAAGCCATCCAAGATGTTGGTTCAGGACAGTGAATGTCTGACTAGTGCTGTGGGTGAATTGGAGAGAACAGAAGGCTTAGATTAAGAAGTCCACTTCATCTAGCCTGCATCGCTGTCCAATAGAGAGAAAATGCAGGAATTCTCAGAGTCTGTGTTTGCAACTAAAAAGGCAGCTGGGAGATCAAGTCAAAAAAACCCCCCAGAATCCATGAAAGGCACCATGTAATTGTAAAGTGACACAGTCTATTTCTCATCAGAACTTGAGGTAGCATTGAAAGACAAGTTTAATCAAATGAGGAAGTGCACACATTTTGGTTGCTTAGGGGAGGAAATCTGGACCTGGCATTTTAAAGCAGTGGGACACTTCAGTACATCTTAGATCAAGCTTCTTTGTATTGCTGAGGTTCCTCCCATGTCTAACTCTCAAATTTATGACAAGTCATTACTGTGCTGATATATTGCCTCCAGTATAAAAATGATAGTTCTGAGACTGCAGTCCAGGGCTCACTGAGCTCAGCCTAAGGATTTCCATTTATTTCAGTGCTCCTTTACAAGGAGCTTTATTAATGGGAATGGTACTTAATGTAGATGGATTATTCCTATTATAACACAAGCTGGGCACACATACTTCATTCTGTTCTGTTCTGTGTTCTGTGTGGGAATGCCATTAACCTTTTTTTTTTTAATGGAGCAATATTTTCATTTTGGCTAAACCACAAGCTGAGTCTTCTAAGCCTGTGTTACTGAAATTTCTCTGTTAGTGAAAGTAGAGTAATATTTCCAGGCATACATCCACCCTCAAGCTGCTTGCATTTTGTCTAAACTTTGATTCCTCAGACATCCCAGAGATATGGCTTGAAATCTTGAGTTTGCAGTATAGCCAGAGGAGCCAAAGCATGCTAAATTTACAGAAGTTTCCCTTTTGAAATAATTAACTGGCTGGTTCTCCACTGGCAGTGTATTCATATGATTTCATTGGACTCTTTTGTCTTTAATTCAGTTTTAAATACTGTTTTATCCTTTTTGTTGCACCCTTGTACAAGGGAGTAATGACAATTATCAGTCTACATCCAGGATTATCAAGCCCCTTGCTGAGTTTGGATGTACTTAGAAAACAAAAACCTCTAGAGAAAATATCCAGCTATCAGGAAAATTGAGCTGTAGGTGCAGAGACACCTGAATTAGTCCCACCAAGGCCAGTTCAGGTATCATACTGCCTATAAAACAATGCTTCAAGCAAACTTAGACATTCCCACTCTGTAGGAAGGTCAGACGTGCTGGGAGTAGGAATTTGTAGTCCCATCTTGGTGTCTCAGTCCTCTGCTACTTGAGAAAGGAAGAGCTGACTTGTCTTAATTTCCCTGACAGTACTGGAGGGTTTACCAAAGAGAATTGCTTAAGTGAGTCACTGTACTTGAAGAAGAGGATCCTGTTTCCCAGAAAAATGAAGTTTCCATCACGAGGTGAAAGGAAATGGAGGGTCATGAGCATTTATGAATGCCATGAGGAATCTTCTGCACATTAGGGATCTTCTGCTGATAAAAATTCAAATTTCTTGCTTTTGGGGCAGTTTGACAGCCGTTTGTGTTTGGTATCTCTCCAGGAATAAAATTGGAGAGGCCTGCAGTCAGTGAACATATAATTTATATAACTGTGGTTGACTGATGGTAAACTTCCCTTTTGCGACTCTGTTAGTAACACAATGTCCTATGTAGTGCTTGCCATGTTAGGGGCAGTCTTTGCCTGTCTTTGCATGACTGACTTCCAAAGACAATGTGTACTTTAGCTGCCTGACCCTTCTGGCTGTGCTCTACCTTACCTTATTGTTAGCAGTTTTAGGACGTTACATCCATGCCTATGCCTTTGTATATGTGCTGCATGTGTAACTACTATTAAGAAGAGTTTTATAATGGAACTTAAAAGTCTGTTCAAATCGCAGTTAATTAATGAGTAAGGCATCTTTAGCATCTTTTTTCTGTGGCTGTCTGGCGATGCAAGTGGATCTGTGAGCTGAGCCACACTCCTGGCAGAGCTGCAGCTGCTGCTCAGCATAGCCTGGCCAGCAGAGCCATCTGCTGATAGCTCCGCACAGGGAACGCCCTCAGCCCCGGCTGCACCACGGCCGCTTGTGAGAATTTACTCAGAAGTAGCAAACTTCATTGCTAGTGGAAGAATGATTTATTTATCGAGTAGGTGCCTGCCATACTGAAAGGGGGGCTCATCCAACCCGCTTTTGAAACTCAGGGAAGCAGCATGCAGGTGAAGGAAGCTACAGGGAGTATTTGCAAAGGTACCATCCATTATCCAGAACTTCTGTGATGAGATTTTATGTGCTATTTTAATAAAATCAATGACAAATTAGTACTCATTATTTTCTCAGGTCGGTTTTGAGTGCAGGCAAGGTGGACAGTGTTAGGAATCCCTTATGTTTACACTTCTCTCTTCCATGGTTGCATTCCCATTGCCCTGTTTCTGCCTGACTACGGCTCTTTGTTTGCCTACAGTAATTCCATTGTATGGCCCCATGATTTGACAGCACAGGGTTATTCTCATGAATTCTGGCAGTCCCAAAAAAGGTGCACTCGTGTGACTGAGGGGCAGCTGTTAGCTGCAGGAACACAGGAATTGCTAGAACCCAGCACAGCACTGCTCTACATTGTCCCTAATCCTGGCTCTGACTGTAACCAAGCTAGGGACTCTAAAGGAAACACAAATACTGTGCTGGATTCAGGTTGCCTGTCCATATCTTCTATACATCTCTTTTTTAAAAAGGAAATAAAAGAGAATAGCCTGTGGCTTTCTTTTCAGCTGAGGCTTATCAAAGTTCTGAGAGCAAAAGAGTCGATTTTGTTGCTTCCTCGCTTTTTTTCGTGCTGTTGAAAATATAATGGATTTACTCTGCAAGGTTCCTGTAAGCCATGTCATGGGTGGAGCTGAATGCATCTTTTATAGCACAATTGTTACAACTCTATACCACATAGCAGGAAAAGCTCAACTTAATGATCATCAATTTATACCCTGAAGCATAGAAGCAGGTAGAATTTCTTGATAACAATGAAATAGTTCTGTGTGATTTGTTGTCACAGTCACACTTTTGCAAACATAAACAAATCAGAATATACTGAAAGCATCTAATCAAGTGTTGGAATCTGAGAGAGAGTCCACAGCTTCTTGATTGGTAATTCTTGCAAATGAAAGGAACAGTAGATAAAGATGTAAAGGCTTACACTGAATCTCAAACAGTCCTGCCTTGGTCTTAATTGGTATCTCTAACTTTTGTGTAATTTCCCTCTCAGTAGTTAAATGTAGCCTATGACTGATGAACATGTCTTGCTACTTCTAGAAGATACTTTTTTGTTACAGCTATGATTATTGCATGTATCTTACATGTATTTTTAAAGTTGTATTTTGGAAATTGTCATCTTTGTGATCAAGATAATGCAGTAAATGTATATAGGTACAATAGGGGAAAGTGATTATTTTTATGTGTTAAATACTCTATGAAAGTGTAAATCTGTTGGGTTTTTTCTAGCCAATATATTGCATATACATGTACGTATTTTTAAGGCTCTCTCTGCAGTTAAATGGAAATAAATGATTAAATCAGATTTTTCAGGATATATAAATAGCTGAACTAGGCTGGTTATGTCCCAGTGCTGTCCCTGAGCAAGCAGAGGATATTGATGGGAATAGCTACACCCACTTCATCCTCCTGGATAATCCTCCAGGGGAAAGCAAGTAAACAACTAGGAGGAGACAACCCCAAGCTTTGATACCTGATGAACAGTTCCAGTCCAAGGTTGTGTTTTAAGACAAATTTTGACCTGTCTAGACTTGAACTCTTTAATTTCTGTAGTAAAGAAGTTAGTTACAAAATTTTGCTCATTTGCAGCAAAAGTGTCCTGTCACTGTGATTTCCACTCACATAAGAGGAATAAAAGCTATTTAAACACCAGTCACCTGCCTTCAGCATATTACCCTTCAGCAGAAAGTCTGGAGCAGTTCCATATAAAAATTCATGCATGTAAATGTTTGCCCTCCTGGCTGTATCCATGCTGTGCAGTACAGCAGCAGTGCCATGGCCACCCGCCAGCCCAGGCCCAACGCCACGGCTGTTATCAAAACGTTCCCAGGCACAGTTTAGGGAGGTGATAAGCAGTACAGCACTATAGCAAGCAGGGAAAGCAAAAAGTGGCCACTACTGACTCTAATAGACAGTCAGGTAATCAAGCCCCATGGCAAAAACAGGAGCCTGCTGATTACTGGCTGAACAGCACTAAGAGCTGTGAGGTCAGGCTTGTACATCCCAGTCACATCTGTTGTTATCCCAAACCCTTCAGGCCCCACATTGGGCACCAAACAGAACTGCTGTGGTTTCACCCCCACCAGGAGCTGGGCCCTGCACAGCTGCTCACTCATTCATTCACTCACTCACTCACTCACCCACCAGAGGGATCAGGAGAGAATTGGAAGAGCAAACTAGGAAACTCACGGGTTGAGATAAAGACAGTTTGATAGGGAAAGCAAAAGCCACATAGAGAAGCAAAACAAAGCAAGAAATTAATTCACCACTTCCCATGGGCAGGCAGGTGTTCAGCCATCTCCAGAAGAGCAGGGTCCATCACGTGTAATGGGAACTTGGAAAGACAAATGCCACCATTCCAAATGTCCCTGTCTTTCCACCTTCTTCCCCCCACTTTATATACTGAGGATGATGTGACATGGTCTGGAATATCCCACTGGCCAGTTTGGGTCACTTGTCCTGCCTGTGTCTCCTCCCAGCCTCCCATGCATCTCCAACTTCCCTGCCAGAGTGGAGTATGAAAATCAGAGAAGGCCTTGGCTCTGTGTAAGCCCTGCTCAGCAATAACAAAAACATCTCTATATTATCAACCCCGTGTTCAGCACAAATCCAAAACACATCCCCATACCAGCCCCTGTGAAGAAAGTTAACTCTACCCCAGCCAAAACCAGCACAATTTGCCTTACTGATACCAATCTAGTTTTGACCTTTTTTTTGTAGATGTTCATTGCTAAGAAATTCAATCCTGTATGTATTCCCTTTCAGCTGGTACGTTGTCTTTGTATTTTAACTGCTTTTGGGGAAAGTATATGTTTCTTCACCTTAAAACTATTCTCTATCTTTCATCTCCTAAAATTTAACAATTATTACAGGAGGGAATTGGAAAATGGAAGCCTCAGCCCTTTTTTTAGAACTGTTCTGAATAGTTGGAGAAAATAGCTGGATAGCTATAATCTTGAAAAGATTAAAAATTCATAAGGGAATAATAGCATCTCGATTTTTACTTGATTAACAGAATTCTCAAATCCTAAAAATGCCATCTTACCCTAATTAAATTGTTCTTTTAGAGAGAAACACTTGCTGTAAACCCTGAGGTGAGAAAGCAACCAGATGTTCCGTGGCTTTTTTATTTTCATTTTTTTCTGAAGGCAGACTCCCAGGAGTTACTGAAAAATACCTTTACATGATAAACCTTGAAGATGAAAATGGTATTTAAAAATCCTCCTTCTCTACACTTATCTCACTACAGTCAAATTTTACCACAGAGCATAGCACAACCCCCAGAGAACTGAAGTCTGTCACTCAGGTCTGGGATGTGGTTATAAGTAGGAATCAGCCTAACTGAAATGAGTAGGAGAGAAACAGGAGTCTCACCTGAGTGACTAGAGATCTTGGGGGTGATTACATCTGCCTGCTTCTCATCACATGGTTTTTTACAGTGGTTGTAACATTTCTGGTGCACACAGTATATAAAGATGATCACTTGAGATATAGGCTTGAACAGGGAGTAGGTGACATATAAATCAATTCAAGTGCAATAGAGGAAAAGTGAAATTAATACATCTGTGCTTGGGGCATTTGTGATTGTCAGCAAAGATGCATTCACTTATGTCACATGAGGGTAATCTGGTTCATGCAGGTTTGTGTACAATCTGGGGAGATCTCTGAGCACTGTAGTATGATATAGTGTAGATTTTTATTGACTTACTCTTAATGTATAATATTCAAAACAGTCATTTAAGCAAAATCTTCCATTTTGAAACAGGAGCAATAACAAAGTTTTTTTGCTCGTGGCCTGTCTTCAATATTTGTGTGGAGGGGTATGCCCTAGGAAAAGGGAACTGCAGGGTTTTGTGTACCTCATTTTTTGAATAGTTCCAGGTTAGATTTGTGATTTTCAAGCCAAACTCTGTGGTTCTCCAAACCAGTCTGGTCATTGGATCAGCTGCTGCCTCGCTGCAGCTGTCTTAGGCTATAATGAGTGTGGAGCATTTACCCCTATTTGAGGTCTTTGAGCTGCATGCAGGTAAGCAGCTACCAACATCAGTTGACACACACAAGTTTGTAAGTAATGACTGGATATTGTTTTGAAAGAGATACTATTGTTCAAATCAATTTGAGAGTGATAAAATAATTTGGGAGTGAGGCAGCAGCAGCTACATTAGTTTTATTTGCCTATGCCATCCACATTAGAGGAGATGATAATTTGTCTTTCCAAGTTCAGGAACTGTTAACAACCCTAGCTGTTGTAAACTAGCCTGAGATTGGGTAGTTAATCCCCAAAGAAGGCTCACTGCATAAAGTTGCTCCTTGATCACCAGTGACTCACTAGTTAGTAGGAGATTTCAGGTTTCTGCCTATAGAAAAAAATTACTTATACCCTACTTTATCTGTAACAAGTACAATATACTGAAAGTGTAATTAGATGCATCTAAATTGTGTAAGACCCCCAACATTAAAAGAGGAGATTAGTGACAAGGTTTATTTCGATTCCTGTTACCAAGTTTTTTGATTTACAAATCCCTGTCATATTTGCCTGTATAGGCAAATACATAAAACAACCTGCAGAAGTGGAGTAACAACTCTGGGGTATCGTTAGAATGCAAGGTGACATCAGAAACACGGCAAGCCTTCCACTAAATTCTGCAGACTCTACAACTGCTTAACTTAAAAAAAATTAAAAAAAAAAAAAAAAAAAAGAAGTGTAACTTACAGAAAGGAAAAAAGGGGATATGTGATATAGAGAAGAATAATATATGTGGACCCAGCAGCAGTCATGTTTTTGAAGAGTCTTTCTGAAACTGAGCAAGAAAAATGCTTAAAAATATGGGGAGCTACAGTGAAGGAAACATTCCATCTGGCTCTGGTGGGAGGTGACTGGTAATAGAACAGAGCTGAGTCTCTGGGTGGTATCTTTGTGATAAACTGAAAATCTGTGCATTCTCTGTTTTCTGGTATAGCCTGACTATACTAGAAGCATGGTTATGTTTTATGGGAAAAGAAAACAAAGAGTTAAAAGGAAATGTGATATTGTAATCTGCTGACTGACTAGGTAAGCAGAAAAACTCCTGACAGTTGCAGAGAAAAATAATTTTGGAGAAAAATGGAATTTTCTGTGCATATATATTAAAATTATGGTTAATGAGTGGTGATGAGTAGACTTTCTGGTAGTAAACATGATTTTCTGAACATGCAGCTTGTTTGAAGTGCCATGGTTTCATGGAAACATGGAAAATTCTGCCATGGACATGCCTAATATAAGTGTAAAGGAAGCAGTACATTAATAATGGCCATTTGGTTGCTTTATTTTTAACCTATTTCTTATCATTTTGATTCATATGCTTTTCAAATTAGATATAATAATGTGTATTTTGCTTTTTCTGTTCCAGCGAATTCGAGATCTAGAAGATAAAATAGAACTTCAAAAGAGGCAACTCAAAGAAATTGAGGAAAAGGTAAATACATGTCTGGGCAGTACCAATGGATTTTTTCCATACAAAATGGTTTTTCTCTGTTGCAGTGCTGTTAATAGTACTTAACCTAATATCACAAAATCTATAAATTTGAGTTCGAGTCATTGCTGCATGAAATGCAGCTCTGTCCCATATCTGCTCAAAATAATTTCCTATACAGGATTTCTGTCAGTTACAGGAGGGAATCAAGGAGAGACTCTAGACTAGTAGAAGGAGGATTTGTTGTGGTTTAGATCAAGAAAGAACAAAGATTTGTCTCTGAAAAAATTTGTTAACTCAGCCCTATTCTTTGGATAGCATTGCTTTGCAAAACTTTCAAGTACTGAAAAATAAAACAAGATTAGTGAGGTGCCTGTGAAACACTACAATTAGGGAGTATTTCTTGCTTTAATGTAGAAACAAGTTAATATAATGGTTCCAAAATTATTTTTTTAAGACTCTCTGATCAAGGCTTCAGACAGCAAATGAATTTGTGTCACTGTGGTTCCTAAGCAAGGGATGGCACAATCCCATTCGTGGACTCTGGGCTCAGGTATTTCCCAGGCCTGTGGAGTTTAGGCTGCTCTGCAGAGCATGGGCTGATAGTGGGTCTTTCTCGAGGCCCCAGCAGAGTGTTTTAGTCATGTTACTTTGGCTGAACCAATGTCTAGATCCCAACATGAGTCACATCATCCCAGGTTCATTTTCTCCAACATTTATGCGTATGTAATCCTACATAAACCTACTGCTGGGCTGAATGGAGAAGTTAGTGGAGTTTTCAGTAATTGGTTTTTTCCTCTTGGGAGGAGAATGGGATAAAAGAGTAAAAGGAAGACTTTTTCAGGACTCTGAGGGGTGTTGAAAGGGGTCCATGAGGTTTGCAGAACAGAGAGAGGCTTTGGGGAACAGCTCACTGGGTGTGGAAAAGTTTCTTCTTCACCCTTCTCTGATCTCAGTATCCCTTCATCTGCTTTCAGGATGTGGCAGTCCTCCTAGTTGCACTTCTATCAACTATTCCAATTCCCTCAGCATCTTCCTTGGCCCCTTCTGCTCCCACAGTAGCTGTCTCCCTTCTGCTGTACCTTGTCCTGCACTTTCCAGACTGTGATATCTGTCTGGGTTTGTGGAAGAGCCAGGAGAAGACCCTGCAGAAGCTGGGCTGTCTGGTGGTGTTGCTAATTATCACTTTACCTCACCCCCACAAGGTTGGGGCTGCTCTGTCTGCATCCATTGGGAAAGCAGCAGTCCGTGTTTGCACTAGCAGAGAAACACAGGCAATATTCACCCTTAAAAGGGCTCTTCTGCTGCCTTTGCCCTCTTCTGCCCCAGACCACGTCTATACCTGAAGCTGTTCCTGCCTAGCAGACAGTGATGTCTGACTTAACTCCTCAAAGCAAAGAAATGTTGAGGGATAGGCAAGACTTGTACATATTAATTATTTCAAATATTACTGTTTATCCACCTATTCTAAAAATTCAACATCTCTAGATGAAGTATTGCCAAAATGTAAGCCTTCAAGGCATTGCCATTACAGTTTACAGAGTAGGTATTGGATTAGCCAGACTGATAATTTTGGAAATGGAAGATAGCATTATCTCTGCTGGCTCATCAGCCAGATGGATGCTGAAAAGCACTGGAAAAGAAACAGCTTAATCACAAGCTTAGCAGAAAGCTCGTAATGAGTTAAAATTATTCACATCCTCTTTGCTTTAATGTTACATTAGCAAGAGACCTCAAAAAAGCTTCATTTCTTTCTATTAACCTTCAACTTCTGCATGGGTGGAGGGCTTCCTTCTATCTCTATTACATTTGAATTATTTTTTTCCCTGGGATTAAATCCCATTCTGAATTTGATGGCCCAAAGGACGATTGTGTTGTCAGGGAATTAATGAATGATATAATTTTACCTCATTGTTCTTCTGAAGGTTTAAGGCATTAAAGGGTGTAGACTGACACCTACATGCTGCTGAAACTAAGCACAGTAATTTCTCGTGGAGAGAAGTCTTATGCTTTTGAAGGAACAGCAGCATTTATAGCTGAGTTGCACTGCTGGTGATAGCTAAGGGCAATGTACCACTTACTGTGTCATGAGTATGACTTTTCATTTTCCTTTAGGAGTAGATCCAATTTTTAAGTTTTGTGTAAAATTCTGTCAAATCAGAATATAAGGATTACAGTATTTCTGCCCTGTAGATTCTTCAGCAAACTGTCCTGTTTCTAAAGGCTATACAAAAGAATGATATAAAATCTCAGTTTTAATCAGTGAGTTGATATATTAGGAACAAGTGCTGTTTAAATACATCATGCTCTTCTCATAGCTGATTCTCTGCTATTTCAGTTGCATTTAGGTTGTGCCCTTGGCTTGGTAAGTCTTAGTTCAGGAATGCTTTAGTGTGTGTAATTATAAGTACTTCTTTAAGTGTATCACAAAGTCAAGCCTAATATTTGTGAAGTTAAAAAATCCACAGATGTTGCCATTGTAAAAATGTCCTCAAATACTGATTTTTTTTACTGCTTTTTAGAGTAAGATTGGTATACTGTGTCTTTCTTTCAGATCAACTCAATTAATGATGTAAGACTAACTGCTGTAATGTCACTGGATTTCCTATTACATATCTTACATCTTCTTTCTTTTCTTTTTTCCTCATTTTCTTTTGATCTTATGTTATAGTTTTTGTTCCTTTTTTTGTTTTTTTCACTAGCATTCATTCTGTGGCCTTGATGACGCAACTGAGCCGAGACGTGTGGTTGGTATTCTTTATATTTCTTTGTACTCAGTTTTTGACTCCTAAGTTTTGCCATGTTTTGGGAATTGTTTGTAAGACCCTGAAACCATGAGGAAGGGCATCCTGGTTTTGCCTGAAGAAGAGGAAGAGTCACCTATAAAATCCAACTGGGATACTTCCCTTCCTAGATTTCTGCAGAAAGTCATTGGGTTTTCAATGAGAAATGATTTTGCATCCAAAGATACTGACTGCCGTAACTGCAGTGAGTGCTTTCCATTCTTGCAGAGCAGGTACATTTTGTCTGAAAGTCCAGTCATTGCTGTAGGATCCTGCCTTCTGTCATGCTGGATGGAGAGGTAGCAAACAATGTTTGGTTTAAGTTTTGCTGTCTAAGAAGCCCTGTGAGCATAACTACCCATGCAAAATAAGGAGTTCATTTTACTTCCTCAAGATCCTTGAGGCCATGAGATAACTTAGGAAATAATAACCATTTTTCCCTGTTATGAGGTGATTTGAAGGTTGCAATGTGACTGACACAACATGGAAAGGGTGAGGATAAAAAACCTCTGTGCCTCTCCCTTGAGACACTGCCATCATTCTCACTGTCCTGTCACAGTGCCCTGATCGTTTCAGCTCAGTGCAAAAGGCAGTGAATTTCTTCAGCTATAGCAGGAGCCATCGTGGCACTACTCACCTTTCACAGAGAACAAGAGGGAAATGCAATTTAGAAAATCAGTCCCAGTCCTCTTCCCTGGAGCAATTCAAGTTCCACACTGCCTTTCAGGAAGGATGGTAACTCAAAAGCCTGACTGTTAGAGGATTAAACTGTGCTTTAAAGCTATTGAATATTATGCAGTATTTGTGTTGTTACTGTTGTTGGGGTTTTGTTTTGTTTTGTTTTTAACCTGATAATACATTGTGCTTTTACCTTTACAAAATTTCCAAGTTTTTTCTTCCTTGTATGTAATCTGTTGTGAATTCTATTCAAGGAATCTCCTTATAGTAGGAGTTTATTCAACATCTTAGAAACTGCTATCAAGTACTGTATGATGAAAAAGAATGATGACAGGAGTTACCCCAAGACCCTATAATATTTACCTTACATTAAACATGAAACAGTATTTTCTTCTGCCCAGATCACAAGTACTTTTGAGAAATCAGACCTGTATTATCATGGGCTCTTTCCAGGGTTTATTCAGGTTCAGTGTGTTCAGTTATCATCTTTCTGTTGATGCTCTTTGGAACTTGCTCTGGGCTTTCATTACAAGCATTGCTGCATATGCTTTTTATTTTTCAATAAAATGGTAATAGGTGCAGACGGGTGGAATGTAATTCTCAGGAGTTATTGTTTTCTTACAAGTGCAGAGCTTTCTTTTGGTTGTTAGAAGTTGAAAAGTAGTTGAAATTGAGCAATAATTTTCAGTACTTTCAGGATTTCTTCTGAAATTTCCTTTATTTTGTAAAAAATTGAGCATATGCTAGAGAGGTGTTTGAATAAAGGTGAAGCCTTGTGGTAAACTATTCACCTTTCCACAGTTTGAAATAAATTTTTGGACAACATCAGATAGGACAGATGCCATTTTGGTTAAGATAAGTTTGAAAGAGTAATGTTAAAGGAGTCACCAAACTATTGTCTTTGGAATTTCATCTAGGTTTTTTATACCAGTCCCAGTTAGAGGTGCTAACATCTATATGAATATATTTGTTTTTGAATATGTTGAAAAATATACTGGCCAAGTCTACAGATACTTTATAACATTCAATAAACTTAGTGAAATCACCAGCATTTTTAAATTCCATTTAAAATATTTTGATATACTATGCATTCAAGGGATCTATAGGTTTCCACACTGATATTAGCTGATAGTATTCTGGGTTCCCCTTGGCCTAAAAGAGAAAAAAACAATTAAAAAGAAATTGCAAATATTAGTAGTCTCCAGAAAATGCATTGTGCTGATATAATGTGCTACTCTTCCTGTTAACAGCAAGTATTTAAGTAATTAAATTCAAGCTTGGTGAGGAGCATTTTGAGGAGATAACACAGGGGTAATGACTGTGTAGCCACATAACTACTCAGCTCTTGACAGTTGTAGGAGTGCACATCACATTGTGGCACTGGTGTGAAGGGCAATGTCCTTTAATTCATCTTGCCAGAGGTGAATCTGTCTCTGAATAATCTAACACAGAAAAGCCAATTTTAAGATACCTAATTATAGTTGGACTTTTGAACACTGTTAACTATTTCAAGGCAAACCAGGTGGTTTACTGATAGTAATTTTGGTTTTAGTTATTTTGAAGGTAATATAAAACATCCAGAAAGACATTGTGCTCTCTGGGAATTTAGGGTTGGATACCAACACTTATTTCTGAAGTAATGTTTTTTATCTAAAGCTCAGCAGACTTTTTCTTTTCTTTGTTGTTTTTGTTTTCTGTTTTGGTTTTTGTTTTGTTTTGTTTACAGGCTATTAAAAGAACCTATGGAGTGAAAAGCTGAGTCCACGTGCAAAAATACAGAAAATATTTTTTAAGCAGCTTTAAATTGGTGCATTTTTTCATAAAGCAGTTTGCATAATACTTGAAGCTGCAAAATATTTGAACTTAAAATTAGAGATTTTTAAAAAGATATAGCTTCAAGCTGGAATGATTTCACAATCAAATAAGGACCAGCACATCATAAACACTGGAAAAAAAATATAAACAGAACTTACACTCTCACACCAACCAAACAGCAGAAAAAAATACAAGTGCAATTACTGGCTGCTATGTGAACTGTTACCTACCAAATGGTTTTCTTACAGTACTGAGATTTTTGTCTCCATACTGCATGCTTTCAACAAATGTGGTTTGCATTTCACCCAAGAAACACAGGATCTCCTTTTTAATATCTATATAAAAAAACTAAGTGTTTGACATTAAGTTGTCTATAGTAAATAGCTGACAGGAAGCAAACTGTTCAAAGTTGGAAACAAATAAAGATTTACAACCCTGCAGTGGTAAAATTCATATTAAATTCATTAGTTGGAAATCCACAGGTGCAGAAAGGATGGGTTTTGGAGAAAGCCAAGATGGTAGATTGAAGTATGAAAACTTTAAAGTGGGCAAGAACTGTGTGGGAAATATGATTTTTTGAATGTTTCTTGAAAAGGAAGGCAATGTCTTGTAAAGACAGCACAGGGAAAATGGCAGATTCCATGGTGGCCTGAGAGGTCAGGAAACGAGAATGTGTCATGTGCTGTGCTCAGTTATCTCTTCAAGAAGAAGGAGGAACTTGGAGAAATGAGCATGTAGATGAATGTGATAAGCAGAGGAGTAGTTGAACATAAATATTGAAAATCAGGGCATCCTCTCAGGTGAAATAAAAAACCATTGTCATTAGCTACCAGGAAGCAAAAATGGCACAGCCTCAACCAGCAGAGGTAGATAAACAGTCATTACCACCTGAACTGCAAGAAAAATTTGGGGTGAAGCACAGACTGAAAAAATGGAAGTTGCAAACACTTTTTTAAGAGAATGGTCATAAAATGAAAAAATATTATTCTTTCAAAGAGGGAAAAGCAAATCAGTGCTTCAGAGCTGGAAAGGCAATATGAAAAAATAGGTAATTTTAATTATTTCTGAAATGTTGAGGCAAGATGAAAACATTAAGAGCACAATATTAGAAGATAACTTTCTCCTCTCTCACGTTTTCTTGAAAATCCTATTTGGGTAGAAAGCCACAGAGAAACAAGTCTACTCCCATGAACACGCTGAACTCCAACATGAACTAGATGGTTGCAGTAATACATCACATGAAGTGGAAATTATGATTGACAAAAATAACGTAAGGCAATGAACAACTAAGGAAGGACAGAGAAAGCTGAGGAAAATTTTTGTCATAGCAACTGAATTTCTCACTGTTGAAGGTGCAGGAATCAGCCAGTTTTCTCAGATAATTATCAGGCTCTGAAGAGAAGTACTCTGCACAATCACCAGACAAGAGCATTTACCTGCAGAAGGAGCCAAGACACTCCACAAGATTAATTCAGCCACATGCAGCAAACTGTGGCTGATGTCAGGGTCTGAATAACCCTGGTAGAAAGCACAATTTACCTTGGAAACAATGATCATGAAGAGGTCTGGAATCTTGATCCCCAAAAGAATGTGTTGCTCACAATATATTGTCCAAAAGGAACGAGCATTTAGAGAATGTGTTTTCAAACAGGAATTTTTCATGTTTTAGTTAAAGCTTTTAGCAGTGTGATGGCAGAATGTGGAAAAATAAGGCCTTCACTGCCAGAGAGAATTCTGGCATCACCGAAGCAAAGGACTACAACAGGAGGTAAACAGAGCTTGAGATAATCAAACCTGGTGCCGATGAAGGAACAATGATTCACTTGGCAAAGAAACACTTCTCATAGACACAGTTTTGCTCATCACTACTTTGAATATGAAACTATAAGCACAAACACGGGATGGTCACAGCATGTGGCTGCCATGATAAGTGCACTGCACAGACAGGAGAGGGTCGTCTTACAAAGCAGAGAAGGTACGAACTGTTTCATTTCCTTATTTTCTTATGTGTTTTGTTATTACATTGTAATTTACATGTGATGGTTTTCTTGAGGAAACTGGCTGATTGGGCTGACATTTTCCATTGCATTTATGATGGTTTTTTTCAGCACTGAGCTAGTGGAGTTTGTACTTTTGGAAAATGGAGTATAGTATTACAGTCTGACTATCTGTTCTATATTGGTATTTACTATAGAGCTGGGAATGGGTACAGTGTGTTAACAGGGTGTTCAGGCTTTGGAATAGGCTGTCCAGGGAACTGGTGCAATCACCATCCCTGGAAGTGTTCATAGGTGTGTGGATGTGGCTCTTGGGGACATGGTCTAGTGCTGGACTTGGCAGTGCTGTGTTAGTGGTTGGTCTTGATGGTTTTACAGGTCTCTTCCAACCTTAGTGATTCTATTATTCTGTGATTCAGTCCATACAAGACGATGGGCCTGATGTTCCCTTTTTGTGACACAGCTTTCAAATCATCTGTCCCAGCTATATAGGTGAAGAAGGAAACTGTAAGTTTCTCAGTTGTAACAGCTTTCCTGGTGTCAGGCTAGTTGAAAATTATATTAATTTGGCTTCCACTGTAAATTATTAATGAGAAAAGTACCAATGGTCACTATTACTGTATATGGCTTTTGAAGTGCTGTTCAGGGATGACCATTGTCACAAAACAGGATGTCTATTCCATTTACAAATAATAGGTACAGACAAAATATTATGTCTCAAGGAACTCTAAATTGAAGATACTGTTCCATTTGGGAAATTACACCATCCAGGGGAGAGCCATAATTATGTTAACATGTCTCAGGGATGCATGGTCTCTGAGAAGGTAAGTCTGGAGATCACAAAGAGGTGTGAACTTTGTTGTCCACATGAATTTACTCTTTGATATCTATCCGCACTTGAAGCTTTTAAGTATCCTGGCTTCTTAAGGGACTGAGGAGTGGCTGAATCACTTCAGCTTGAGGTCCTTGTGTGGCTGACATAAGGCTGGTGAGTTGATATAATAGACCAAAATTGTAAAACTTTATGTAACTGACCGAACCTGCGAATGGCACATAGCAAAACATCAAAACATGAGGTGATAAGAAAAAAAACCCCTGCATTTTTAAAATTCTTTTGCACTGATTTTGTGCCATTTTCTACTCCTCAGTATCAAAAATGTTACTTTTATCTTCTTTGCACTGTAGATTCAGCATTTGTCTACAAAAAAAAAAAAAAAAAAGAAAAAAAAAAAGAAATAGTAATTGCATTATTTCCTTGGTAATAAATCCAAACTCTGTGGTTGAATTCCAGTTACAGATCCAATTCCAAATCAACACAAATGTAGTACAATCAAAGGCATTTCACAGGTGCCAGCTGGTGGAGGTTTAACCCAGATGACAGCTAGGCACCATGCAGCCACTCACTCACTTCCCCCAGTCCATCCCCCGACCAATGAGGAGGACAATGAGAAAGAAAAGGTAAATCTCTTGGTTTGAGATACAAACAGTTTAATAATTGAGACAAAATGTTACTATAATAATATGCTAATGCTAATAATTGTAATTATAAGGAGAGAGAGAGAGAATTTAACAGGATCCAAGAGAAACGAGCATGCTTCACACTACAGTTTCTCACCACCTGCTGACCAGTGCCCAGCCAGTTCCTGAACAGCAATCAGTCCCTTTCTGGGTGATTCCCCCCAGTTTATACACTGAGCATGAAGCTCTGTGGTAGGGAATATCCCTTTGGACAGTTTGGATCAGCTGTCCCAGCCATGCTCCCTCCCAGCTCCTTGTGCAGCTCCTCACTGGCAGAGCGTGAGCCACTGAAAAGTCTTTGACTTAGGGTGAGCACTACTGAGCAACAGCCAAAACATCAGCGTGTTATCAACAGAATTCTCATCCTGAATCCAAAACACAGTGCTGTGCCAGCTTCTAAGGGAAAAATTATCTCTGTCCCAGCAGAAACCAGGACACAGTTACAGGACTATACTTACTGGAGTGAGTTTCTGAAGAATTTTTAGATCTGTGACTAAAAGAGGCAAAAGAAAAGAACCAGACTTAGCTTGCCTTCTTAAGCCCAAATTTGAAAATTTCCTTCACGTATGGTTTCATAACATGTCAAAGGTGAAGTAGATATAAGCAAAATACTGCATGCAGAATTCCAGAGTACCAGTTAGATAAACTGAATATTTTCTCTGAAATAGTTATAGAATGCCTTTTGGATAGAAAATACCCTCTTTTTAGTCTTCTGTCTTGAAGCAATAATGTAATAGATTTATCCAAAATAAACACACTCAGTTCTATGAATTCCCATATTTAGTAGAAAATTACTCTCTTTTCAAAACTTTGATACCTAATTCCTTTATTAATTAGTCTAACTGAATCTTTTATGGGGATCTCATGTTGTGAATGGCAACTCCCTTCATGCATGTTAATAGGGCTAATGAAATGAGACTTTCTCATAAATAATAAATTTGTTCAGAATCAAGAAGGACTGTTCATTTGATCATCAGAGGCTTAGACTCTGTTATTGCATGCTCTGTAGTGCATTGAGAACCTAATTTGGACCTTTTTTCATCATGGAGCCTGTATCTGGAAGAGAACAAGAATTTTGTTACTGTATTAGAATGCCCAGTAACGAAGGATTTGCTGTTCCGAATTTTAATGTTAAAATTGCTACTTCCTGGGTTTTCCAGCAATTAGAAGATGCAAGCACACCTGATGAAAAAGTAAAAGGTGCTGGAGAAGAGAATTTGAACCTCAGAATAAAAGAGCTGGAAAAGTCAGAGCAAAAACTGAAAGGTGTTCTAGAGGACTACGTGGAGTCAGATTCCATCCTAAGAAATAGGTAAATAAAAGGGGGGTTTGCATTAAAATTTATTGTTATGTGACAGATGTACTCTTCATTTTGCCCTGGCTGTCAAATGATACATGCAGAACCAGCAAAAAGAAAGACTTTATGTGTTTTTAAAGTGTCAGAGAAGATGCATGTGTGTTTTGTATAGCTGTCAGAATAGAAATGCAATAATAATTTTTTAACAATTATTATTTAAGTATGATTTACAGCATGGTCTAAAATATTGTTGCAAATAACCAGACAGCTTTCTTAGAAAGTTTCATTCTTAAATATTCACATGGTATAAATTCTGTTTGTAAAGCGTATCCCTCTCCTTTGAAAATAAGATATAATTTGGAATTTTATGTTGTAAAAAAAGTTCCTTGTTTCAGAAAGCTTCATCTACTTTAATGTGTTAATGCTAATCATTTCAGTAGATGAAGGTGCCATTAAGCACTAGTTATACATTTGGCTAGAATGATGAGGTTTTGATAGTCAGGAACAGCACTGTTTTAAAGAAAGTCAGAGTTAAAAAGGATAGGAAATATAAATGGCATTAAAACAATTATTTGTATAATTTTTAATTGCTTTGAATTCATCAGGAATTTTGCCAGAAATATTTTAATATTTGGCTTTTTGTCAAAATAAAAATTTTTTTTTTAAAGATCATCATATCACACTTCATAATTTGATACTAGCATTTTACTACCAACAGGCAAAGCAAACCTGTATTTTGTCAAAATCCATCTTTGTGGACAAAGTCAATACAATTATGCACTGTAGGTTTCGGTACCCACTGAAGGTATGTTACAAGTAAGGTATTTTCACTTCAGTCCCTAAAACATAGGTACTTGTAGGTTACCCATTATGTTAATTTTGATGGGAAGCATTTACTGTCATAAAGTTTGAACTCACTGACTGTGAACCTACCATAATCCTATGATCAGGTACATGCAGACACTGAAGTGTTGTGGTTGTCTTTATGCTAAGTTGTTACTCCATGTAGCATGTCAAACTCCATTGAACAAAAATCTTGTAAATGTGTTTGCTTATGGTATTCTTAATAAGTCAGCAGAAAGGTCTCATCTTTAACAATTTTGACAGTCTCCAGCATAATGTGCTAACACCAGTAGGCTTGTTAAGAATTAAGTGTTTGTTATATTAGTGATCAAAAATGTGTTACTATTTTATTTTTGGGAGAAAAATACAAAAATAAAGATAAATTGATGCATCGCTTGTGACAGCTTATCTATCTGGAACTGTACTGTGGTATTTGCTTAGCAAAAATGTTCATTCTCACTATCACAGGATGAAGGAGCTGGAACTGTCACACAAAGCACTTCTTGTGATGATTGACCAACTCAACGTGAAGCTGAACCAGGTTGAAAATGCCCATGTGCGCATTAAAGGGAAACTGCGAGACATTCAGGGGGACCTGATCAGCTTGGTGAGGGGGATATTGTTGCAAATGATCTGGTTTGTTTTCTCTTTGTGGTAGTAATTTATAAGTCGACCTCATCTCCAATGACCTCTGTTTTTAAGCAATAAATGGTCTCAGCCTTTCTCTTTTTCTACAGCTAAAGAAACCAGAAGAATTTTTGGTTTTTTTTTTTTCCCTGCGGATTTCTATTTATCTATTGTTTTTGACAGCATTGCTGTTATTTCTCTCATTTGGGCCCTTGATCTTTTAAATTTATGCTCCCTCTTCTTTCTTTCTCCCTAGAACCCGCTCAGTGTACTCCTTCTTAGGTCAGAGTTTATCTTTCTAGCCCCATACAACAGGCATTTTTATCTAGTTTGCTCATTGGATGGATTCATGAAAATGGAGAGGAAATGAAAGTTTTTCAAGAACAATCTTCAGTGAAACAATGTCTTTCGATTATGTTTATCACAAGATATACTTTCATTTTTTCAGCATTTTAGGTCAAAGTTTAATTCTCTGACAGGACACTAGTACTGTGTGGCAAGACTCACAAGAATGAAGAATAGTCTTTGATTCTGTAATTAAAAGTAAAATGTATTTTTCAAGACTTGGGAAGGTTAGACATATATTCTCATCAAGAGTTAACAAAACAAAGTATTAGCCCACATCTACCTGACATTTCAGCCTAGTGTTCCTTCTGACCAGTCCTTGCCTGTGAATGCCTCTGACAGGAAAGTACTGATGATCAAAATGACTCATCTAAAGAAGTCCTTGAAAAAAACAAAGTCATTCTTTCATGCCTCTGTGCCTTCAGTCGTGCTTCGAAGTTGCTGCAATGTCCCTGTGATACTGGTGGCTCTTACTCTGCTCAAAGCAAGGGCAGTACAGGACTCATGAAAGCCTCTTCTGCCTTTCATTGGCATCTTTCACCTCAGTAAGTCTCTGTGTTCAAACACACTGCAGTGCAAATGAAGATACCAAAGTTTTTCTCAAACTGTTTCAAAAGGCATCTGTTCCTTTCTCCTTTTTCAGGAGGCTCATAAGAGGAGCTGACAGATGACAGGTGTGGTGAAGAGCAAAGGGCAAAATCTTGAGCTCTGGAAAGTGTGTGCCCTGTTTTCTAAAACAGAACCACAGCTTCTCTGCCTGTACCACCCCAGTGCTACAGTACTCAGTGTTAAGGATCTGTTACTGCATGAATCAGAGCTGGATATATGAATTAACAGTTCTAAGGTTTATTTTGATTTAATATGTAGGTTTTTTTGTCTGTTTCCTACTGAGATGAATTTCTACTTATGTTGATGCCTTGAGGTGGCCACCTAGAACAGAGGCTAGACAAGAATAAGGGAATAAAGGTAGATATTTATTTGAAGGGCCTTCAAAGGTACACCCTGGGCAGTCAAAAGGCTACACCCAAGATGGACCCTGGGTCACAGGTTTTTCACACTTTTATAAGTTTGGTTCATTTGCATATCAGGGTTAATTCTCCCATTATAATTTCAGTTCATGATGTAATTATCCCAAGTTTGCCATCCCCCCTTCTCTAGGCTTTAGTTTACACATTTTGGGGCCTGGTGTCCTTGAAGAGCAAACCTAGAGAGGTTTGTTATGTCTAACCAGCATGAGAGAACAGCAGCTAACAGGCCACATGAAACTTCAGAGTTACCCACTAAGCAGCACAGGATTTGAAAAATATAAAAGTTAAAACCTAAGGCATCAATGTCATTCCTGAATTTTCAGAAAACAGGGGCAAAATTATCACTAAATTAAGCAAAATTATAAGGGAAGAAGATACTTAAGATGTTAACCATACATGTCCCTGAAATTATAGGTTGAAAACCAAAAGAAGTCAGAGAAGAAGCAGAAGGAAAAATTGCATTGGCTTCAGGAACAGCTGAAGACAAAAGAAGATGAAATAAAAAGCCAGTCAGAATACTTTGAGCACTACAAACAAAGGCAGAGACAACAGACAGCAGTACTGAGAAAAAGGGACTGTTACCTTCAGGGTGAGGTATCTAGGCTGGAAAAGCAAGTCCGAGATCTTAATGCCCATATTGCTCTTTTGACATCTGAGTTAGAAGAGGGAATGGTGCAGCACCTCCAGCAGAAGCTGCATTCAGTGTGCAGTGGGACCCAGGGCTGTAAACACCCTGGCGTGGAAGAAATGGAATGGAAGACTTGTACTGAAAATGCGGAGCATGATGTGAAGAGGCACTGTGAGGCATTTCAGCAAAACCTGAAGTTCTTGAGGGAAAAAGAAGAGGACACTAGAAGAGAACAGGCAGACCTGCTGACTGAACTGCAGTGCTCTCAGGACGCTGAAGACTTTCTCAGAACAAAATTGGAAGAATCTCACCATCATGTCTATAGTTTAAAATTACCTGAAATCAAACTACAGGAAAAAGTGGAAGAGCTTTTAGATGGAAACAGAACTTCAGAAGATCAAGGTAGTGTGAAGTTGAAAAAAAAGAAAGAAAAATACCCAGAACTTAAAAGATTGGCAGAAGGGGACAGCCGTGTTAACGTGGTAAGCCAACTGGTAAGTAAAAATAATGCAAAATGTAATTAGTTTTTATCTTTGTATCACCCTGGATTACACCTGTCATTAGATGTGCAGTCAAGGCTATGTGAAAGGCTTTATCCCACCTGATTTTTTTTTCCTTATTTTTGTTTATTCATTGGTACTTCCCACTTTGTCTTTCACACCCACTGGAATTAGTAGTTGGAGCTTCATTGCATCAAAGCTTTTGTTAGGTGCACATGGAGGACACTCAAACCTTTTTTCCTTAAGCTTTTAAGTGATATGCTCACGGCAGAAGGTCTCAGTTGGCACTAAAAGTAGAGCCCAGGAGAACTTCTGGGATCTGTCTTGTGGGCACCATTTAGTGGAGGAGGACACATATGGTTGGATGAGTTTTTGCATGTTATTCATGCCCAAATGCTGGAGCAAAAAGCACACTTGACAATAAATCTTGTCTATGAGATTTTCTGGATAATGGTAAACAAGGGAAGATGGATGCAGCGTTTGTGACCGGGAGTGAGCTGAGATAGTCAATGGTTTGCAGCTCTGTAGCACTGTGATATGCCCTGAATACACTGAATAGGACTTGTTTGCTTCAAGCACTTCACTCCAGCACTGCATGGGAAAGCTCTGCTCATGCTGTAATATGGCATTCAGCTTCTGCCAATTCATTTTGCTGACAAGGAACAATTCTTTTCACAGAGTGGACTCAAACAAAGTTTTATTCTTCATGCACTGAGGTGGAGGGTATTTTTATTCTGAGACTTTATTTAAAGTGAAATCAGCCAAGCCTCACACTCATTCAGACAGATTGTGACCTGATATCCCAAGAATTCTCCTGATTTTAACTGCAGTTAACCAAGAGGTAGTGGGCATGAACAAAACCCTTTCATATAGGAGGTCAGTCAGACTGTGAGTACTTCCAGAACTGGGAGAAGCTAGAGAGGATCTTGTATCCGTAAAGCTAGAGGAAATAAAGACAAATTTTTTAACCTGGTGGTGGAATGCACCTTTGCAGGCCTGGTGATTTTATACCATTAGTGGTTTTACAGTCCCAAAGCAGTGAGCTCCAGGAGGTTTTCTCTGAGAGTGGTGAGATCATCCAGCAGTAACCAGCAGCACGTGGGTGACCTCTGTGGACAGCTCAGAAGTTGCACCTCACCCCATGTGTCTCTGTAGCTGCCCCGAGGTGGCAGAAAGACCAACTGCTTACCCTGATCCATTGCTATAGTTATTTTAAATAGTCTATTCACTTTTCCTTGGGAATGAAGAATACTTTTTAAAAATATTTTAAGATACTTCTCAAGGGTCTTGCACTGAGTTGTAAACAGGTACAACAAACAAATGTACTATGAGGGGACTGCAGAGCTGAAATCAAGAGGAGTGAGGGCTTTCAGAGCCAGAGAAGAAGTAGTGAAGAATTACAATTGGTTTGATAAAATTGAGAAAAGAAGAACAAAAATGTTGGGTTATTTGAAGGTGTGAAAGCAAGATACATAACTCTCTAATTGCCTGAGACCAATCCAAGAAGTCTTCAAGAAAAAAGACTCTTTCTATGCTGTACTCTAATAAAAGCCTATTTTTTTCTCTACATGAAGTTTTCTAACCATTTCTTTTCTAAGCATTAATTTACATTTCTTATGTCATAGGAGGTTAGAGTCTCAGTTACCCAATCTTTGGTATAAATGAACAGGCCGTAATTTGTGTTTACTTTAAATACTGTGTATAGCATCAGCAGCATCAAATCTTGTGCCTTCTGCATTTCTGGTTGTCTCTTCCTCCTCTTTTGGTACTACAAATACACTTGCATTTTTCTAGTAGAAAGTGACTTGAGATAGCAGGGAAAAAATTTCAATATCTGTGATAAAAGGAGGAGGGAGACATCTGGTGTTTTTCTGTAAAACTGAAAAGGGTTTTTCCCCCTTATCTGGAGTTTTACTGGCACCTATTAAAATAGAATTTCTCAGTCTCATCGCCTCAGTCTTGTAGTATTTAAGCCAAAATAGTTACAAGAAAAATCCTATTTAAGCTCATCATACACCATCAACAGCTATAAAAATGAAAAATTGTGTGCAATACAAGAAAGATTTTTGGGCTGTTAGTTTCCTAGAAAACTGCTTGTATAATATTTCTCAGTGAAAGAGCAAATGGCATCATTTCCCTATTTCACAGCCAGGAAAAAATTAGTTTGTGAAGACAGGCTTATCACACTCCTGTGAAATACACACAGTACGAGATTTCTCAGTAAATACCATGTCACTCAAATACCAATCACATCAGTTATTTTTAAAGACTAGCCTTAGTCATTACTGCATCTTCATCAGTAATACCAGATCCAATTAGACTGAGCTCCAAGAGGTGAACTGCATCTCGTGGTGGAATGTAGTCACATAAATCTTGTAGAAAATTTGAATTTCCAATCTCAGTATCAGAATCCTGTCTGCGATGTTCCAATTGCAGTATGTGCCTGAATGAGAAGTGAACACACAGGAGAAAGCAGCTTGTTACATGTGGCTGTGTGTTGACTTACCAGTTTCTAGATGTGAGCATTAGGGGGCTTGTTGAAGGTGAAGGAAAAGTGTGGAACACCAAGCAATGCATCTTTCTGCAGCTTTCACATGACAGCTGAGGTCTTGATTTCTCAGTGTGATGTTCTGCCATCCAAGCATTGTATCTTATACATCATTTCGAGTAACTTTCTTTTGACAGTACCCACATATCAATCAAGAGTTGATCTCTGTGAAGAAATAAAGGAAGAGGTGCAGGAAAGGAATGATTGTGTTCCAAGGAATTGGCATTAGTTTCAAACAGGTTGCCCAGAGATGTTGTGGATGCCCTCCCCCTGGGAGTGTTCAAGACCAGGTTGGATGGGGCCTGAGCAACCTGGTATAGTGGAAGGTGTCCTTGCTCCTGACTGAGGGGTTGTAACTATGACCTTTAGATGACCTTTAAGGTACTTTTCAACCCAAACCATTCTATTATTTGATATTACTGAGAAAATAAGGGAAGAAATCTTGGAAGTGTGGTAGTTTCCACTTAAGCTGTGTCTCTTAATCAACATCTTTTAATAGAGCACAACATTGAGGCAACTGACTTGGGTTGAAATAAAAATCTCACTGGGGATCCTGTGGGAAATCAGCAGCCTTTTCTGACTCACTACGAACTGAAGACTTGGAAGTCATTGCCTATCCCATCCATATGTAATTTTAAAACTGTAGCTCAGTGCAAAGGGACCAGATTTATTTTCTGCTGGCGTTTGATGCAGAGCAGTGCAGGAAGACAAAAGTGCCTGTGTTGGCTTGGTTTCTGTGGTGTAGCTGTTTTGGTTACCATCTCAATGATGTGTTTTGTTGAGACAATCAAATCTGATTCTTCTGTTCACTGAAAATGAGCACAGTGCATGTGAAATGTGATCTGCTATTATCAAGCAATAGGGGTATCTGTTTTGCATCAGGAAGTGTCAAATTCAGTCAGGGACTCAAGATGAATGTCAAGAGCAGAATATGAAATTTGCAATTAAATCATGAATGGAAAAATAAAAGTCTTGTTTGGAATGATTGTTCAGCTTTGAGTTCTTCCAACTTAGGAACAATTGTCTTTTTAGCAGGGCGCTGAACTATTAGTCTCATTCCCTACTTGATGGGACTTTGTTTTATCTTTGCTGATGACCTTTGTTGATTTAGTCACTGTTCCACCTGTGATCTGACATACTACATGCTTATGACTCATATTTTCTTCCTTAATGCTTTATAAAGTATGAAGGGGAAAACTAGGGGAAAATTTACAACTACAACATTTACTGGAAAATGTTGAAATAAGAAAATGGTATAAAACAATAGAAGTTCTAACGAAATAATAGGTCTTTTGAATGTAAAATAGCAGAGGAAATTTATGTGCCTGGTTTTCATATCACAGACACCACATGTGTATATATATATATATATCTGTATATA
>NW_008236769.1:7867592-7872286 GCF_000691975.1 Corvus brachyrhynchos | reverse complement strand
ATATATATATATATGTATTCTGTGGGGTTTTTTTTTCTTCTCCTCCCCCTCTTCCCTCTTAAGAATGGAGATCTAATTCAGGATGAAGTTCAGAATCTGAAATGGAGAGCAGTCTTGGATTCACTCAGAAGCAGAGCTACTCAAACTCCAGTTGTGCTGCTACATGATAAAGAGTCTGGTATACAAAGAAATCAGTTTTTGCTTTCATTTCTGTGCAATAAAGTGAAGATGATTTCATTGGGTTGTGCATGACTTAGAATGTGTAAACTCTTCGAAAATCCTCCTCATCTGTAAACTGTATCTGAGGAAGGTGAAACATTAACTGTTTGCCACCATTCACATAATGAGCTTTTGCAAGAAATCTTGGAACTTTCAGAGGTGAGGGGGTACTTTGTATGTCCTGGATGAAGCATAGTATTTGGGAATGCTGTGCAGCAGTCAGATTTGCTGTTCAGACCAAACAACGTGAAGGTTCTGATGCTGGAAAATTGTATCAGGTAAATTCTTCCAGCATAAATTAATGGGAATTTTGTAGCAAATTTTAGTGCATGTAAATGCAGACCTGCACTGAATAATTTTAACCTGTAAGTTTAATCTATAAGTTTTCACCTGCCCACTGTAATGAAGTGTGTTTTCCATTTCTAAATGCTTTGGGAACTGGGAACCATGAACCCTAAATAAAACTTACTTTAGACTTCAATATTTATGGGTTTTTATGAAGCTTGTTTTCTTGTTTAACATCGTGCTTGTATCTGTATCACTCACTTGTGTATGCTGCTGGTAGAGAAGGTAATTTTGAGCATACTCTCACTAAAATATTTTTCTGTTCAAAACATCTGCTCAGATGGTTTTGGGTTTTTTTTTTGTGTAACTGTCTGGGGAGAGACATTACATTTGTCTTGTGCTTTATCACGACAGAAACACCAGCCTGTACTTGTGATGGACTAAAGAAGATGGAGGAGCTACCAGAAGAACCTGGACCAGTTTTGGAATGCAGTTCCAGTGCCTTTGTGAAACTTGCTGGTCTACCTGAGGCTGAGCAGGTGAGAAGAAAAGTTACTGCTGTTCTTGCTATCTTTGTGCACAGGGAGCATGTGAAATTGGGGAGAAAATGAAGAGTTGGTGTATTTAAAGGTGAATATAAAAACAGCTTTAAATCATGGCCACTACAGATGCTTTACAAGGTGTATACAGGTGTGCACTAAGAAAATGATTGAAGTACTCATACCTAATTTGTAACATTACTCTTGTTGCAAGTCTTTAAATAATTTGAAAACCCTTTGTATGGAAATGGCTTTTTCTCATCAATTTGTAATCAAGTATTTTATGAATGAAGTAAAAAACAAATTATGATTAGCAGCACACTTTAGTATATATTTTTCAGTTTGAAACATTTCTCATTTGCTATCACCAGGTCACTCTTGGACCACAGAGGGCAAGTACTCTAGAAGGGAGTTTCACTTTGCTCAGGTGTACCCCAAGTCATCATGCAGCAGGGCTGCTTCCCCCTTGTTCTGCAAAGTTCTCTATCAATGAGACAATTAAGGAAACCAAGGATGAAGAAACCTTTTTTCTCTTGAAGACACAAAGTATAACTCTACCAGTGAAGACATTCCCTGCTTCTGTGGTTGAAGCCCTAATGAGGAAGAAGCTCCAGCTGACCTGGTTTGAACTTGGAAGATGCCGCACAGCAGCTTTCACCTCTGTGAAGAAAGTGAGGAGTTTGAGTTTCTGTGAGGCAAATACTGATCTTTGGTCTGATGGCCTTTGCATTGTTGCAAAAGGAGGATTTTATGACAAAGCTCCTGAACTTCTTCATGCAAAGTTGCCTTCTGCTGCGGCTGAAATTTTTGCATCGTCTCTAGAAGGATGCAACATGGAAAAACATTGGGGAAACATGCAAATTCTGCCAAAAAGCATAAGTGAAAATATATGTCTGGATAAAGATTTTGATGATGAAAAGTATCACCAAAAAATCTTTACAGGGAGAGCTAAAAGAGAAGAAATACAGAATGAGAAAGCCCAACAACAACAGCTGACCTGTGATCTTGAGGAAAGTCCTAAAGTTTTCCACAAAACTGAATTATTCAGGCCTGGGAAGCAAGGAGTGGAAGCTAAAGAGAATCTCTGTAGCACACAGATTGCCCAAAGTTTCTCTGTTGCTTTTAAAGACTTTAAAAAGTGTTTTGAAGGGAGTCCTGAACAAGTGGACGAAGAAAATATCTCAGAAAACTGCATCCCTGATGTGAATAGCAGATGCAATGGAGAAGACTTAACTGAAATGGAAGAGAAGGAAAAGCAGGCTCAGAAACCAACTCACCAAACAAGGCCCTCCAGTAATATTGGCCTGAAAAAAATGAAAGACCAGACTTTGAAACTGTGTGAACCAAATGAGGAGAATTTCTCGTGTCAAAAAATAGCTGCTAAAAACATGCAACATGCATACTCTCAGAAATTTTTTTGGTCAGATGAAAAGAGGTATCCACTAAACTTACTGTTTCCTCTGCAAGAGAGGGCTGTGTGCTTAAGAAAACTATTCCTACCAGGGAACACTTTTTATGAGTGTTTCTGTCATCTGTCATCCCTGGAAGCTGGAAATGAATGTAATGTGAAAATATCTGTACTGGAAAAAGCAGTGGCTGCATGTTCTCAGAGGATATTTCTGCTGATGCAAGAGAATGAAAATTACTCCAAAAAAGTCTGCATATTACAACAGGAGAATGACAGATATGCTCAGATGATGCATGCCCTGGAAGAGGAGATGGATGCATATTTTCAATACGTTTTAGCAGTAGATGAGGCTAACATTGTTTCATTCCAAAACTTAATTAATGAGAAAGAAGTTGCTGGTGGATGTTATAATAACTTTACAGAAGAAAACACCATGACCCCAGGAACATTTTTAGTTGAAACTTTCCCTAAGAATCTCTCAAAGGTTGAAGAGAAAAATAGGAATTCTGAAAAGGACTCATTGACAATTGCATCAAATAAACTTCACGGGAGTGTTCTATCACTGAATGGAAGGAAAATGAGGTATTTCCAGCTGCTTTCTGACCTAAAAGAAGAGAGAAGCAGATGCTTCAAAGAAATGGCTAAATTATTACAAGACAATGAAAACTATGTAGCAAAATGTAATGAATTAGTACAGGAGAGACAGAAAAATTTACAAAGAATAGCTCTTTCAGAAGGTGAAAAAGAAACTTTGTTGGGACATTTGGCAGAGATAAAGTGTGAGCAAGACAAATATAGGATCTTAGTTTCAGAACTCCAAGATTGCAAAACTAGCTGTTATCAAACCATTTCTGATTTACAGGAGGAAAAATGTGTACTGAAAAGAGAGATAGACAGAATCAAGCAAGAAACTTCAGAACAGCTTGAGGAATTTCAGAAAGCAAATGCAAACTTTATTTTAGAAAATAAAAATTTGAAAGAATTAATGTCTTCTTTAGGTTTCACCTGTGAAGAGCTGAGAAAAGAGAAAAGTATAGGAACAAAGAAAAATATAGTAAAACTAAAAGAAGGAAGTCAACAACATGGTCTTAAGCCAAAGAAAGTTGGAACAGCATGTAGTGTAACACAAACTGAAGAACAGGGAGTTCTGCCTATAGATCCTTCAGATTATTCCCCTGGGAAAAAGGTAAATACTAACAGTAAGGAATGTTATCGAGCACGATCTTCTAAAGAAAGGGAGATACCAATGTTATTTGGAGGGCAAAGCTGAATTGCCTTTGTGATGGAGGAAACTTTGTAACCTCTAACGTGAGCTGAGGTGATAAAGTTAACTTTGAAATAGAAGGCAAAATGCCAGAAAGGGGTTTTTTTGGAATGTTGTATTAGAGAATGTTAAAGTGATACAGCAATCTACAAAGTCAAAAATAATACTTAAAAGACTGCACTGTTCAGGCTTTTAAAAATTTTTTTATCTTACTGCAAGAGTAAAAGCTTTTCCAAGAAGCTTTTATTCTACCACAAGTTCTCCTAACAGAAGGAAACTTGTTATAATGGTGAAAAAATCATGTCTTGGTGAAAAGTGTGCACATGTTCATTTACTAATTTTTATTCTGATTGGGTCTAATTTTTTTATTGTTTTGATGCATATGAAACATATGTCTAAAGACAGGATCTTCACTCATGCTGGATTTCACATCCATGTTTTTCCTTTGTAGTCAGGTAGCTTACACCACAGTGAATTTCTGTGGAGATTACTATGCACTTATAAATGCAGAATTACTACTTCAGTTGAGAATAGTCAACAGGGAAATATTTATATGTAATATGTTGATTTTATGCAATTTTTTTAGTAATTTTGGAGAAAACCATATGTTGTTCTATAAACAACATTCTATAAATGTGCCATTTTGTACAGGTGAGAAGAATCATCATGTCTTTTTGTCTATCCAGGGCATCATCTTTGAAAGCTACAGTATGATGAAAGAGCAAGTTAGAAAGGCAGAAGAGGAGCTAAAAGTACAGCAAAAGGAATTAGAAAAGTCAAAAAAAGAGGTAACCTTCTACTCTGATGTACGTCTGAGGAGCAAATTTGTTTTGCTTGTGTTTTCTAACACGGCTGTCTTCTTTCTGCCAGGCTTTAACACTTTTGCAAAACAGGAAAGTCTCTGATCTGCAGAACCAAAATGTTCCCCTGATCTTTGAGTGATGAATAGCACAGTCACTTAGAACATAAAGTGAAGCTG
>NW_008236769.1:7843513-7867549 GCF_000691975.1 Corvus brachyrhynchos | reverse complement strand
AGCCAAACACAACAACCTGCCTACTCTGGCCATCTCTGGGCAGGCTGCTTCCCTCTACATCACTGAGAATAAGCAGGAGGAGAAGGCAGCAGAAGCACTGAGGGTTACTGCAAACCTGAATTGAAAGTAGTTTTTGAATGAGAAGCTAGATCCTGTGCAGCCTGGCGCTGTCAGGCCTTTGCCATATCCAGAGGCACTGCCAGACATGCTGCCCCTTCTCTCCACACCAAGTCCAGCACCACCTACTTGGAGACTTGTTTGGATGGGGTAGTTCTGTGCCTCTCTCGAGTAAATCTGCACTTTTGACTCCATCTGAGGAAGCTTTCAGTGTTGTGCCTTTCCAAATGCCCTAGATATTCACATTCCTATTTTTTATTAGTCAATCTCCACTCTATGCACGTCTAAGCAGAATGTATTGTTTTTATGGCAAGTATATATTTATAGGGCTGTAACAGGCATCACTCACACTCCCTGTGGACAAACCATTGGCAGCCAACATGTGTGTTGACTATGTAAAAGAAAAATAGCAATAGGGTTTTCATGGTGGTTGTACAAAATTATTGTCCTTTGACAACTGCTTTATAAGACTTCCCAGCTTTCAGGTGAGGCAACTGGAATAAAGGGATGGATTTGGATGACTGTTGGATGTTTAGGCAAGGACTTCTGACCTTGTCTTTTGAACATGAAGATACAGTTTTACTTTTGTTTCTTTTGTAAAATCTAATTAACTTGGGTCCTTCTAATCCTTTTGTGTGTTATACAGAAGTTGTGTGTTACAATACTTTCCTCAGTTTACTTAAAATAATGTGAAACCTTTGCTTCAGAAGGGAGGAAAAAATGATCTATCATATGAAGGAGAGATTGCTGTCAGGTGACCAGCAGAGCTATTGAGGGGCTTGTTTGTGATTTTTGGTTTGGGTTTGCTTTTGTTTTTAAAGCTACAGTTAATGTGTGTAAGTGGAATAAAGACACCCTAGAAAGAATTAAAAGGTGAACACAGGGAGGGCTTTTTTTCCCCTTCTTTTCATTTTTCATTTTTGACATTGTTGTTTTGCTTCTCATACTGAATCAAACACAGCATTGTGCCAGCTACTAAGGAGAAAATTAACTCTGTCCCAGCTGAAACCAGGAAACATTCCTCAAGAAAAACTTTTTCCCCTACCCAGCTAATAAAAACTTACTTTCACTTTGCTCTGAGGGCTTTCAAAGATGTAATCTCTGAAATCATGTTTGTATACACCACTGCTTTTTTAAACTTTATTCAAAATATTCATGGTACCTTCACATTTAGAATAAATCTAAATACTATTTTTCGCATAGAGCTAGTGAGATATTCTATAGGATGTCCTTCTAAAATTGCATTAATTTCTTATGATAATATTGTAGTGTATTGTATAATTCCATTTAATTTAATCAGTTTATAACAGTCCAAAAGTTATGATGTAGAGAGCAGCCTCAAATCTGTGGTTGTAAGCTGGTATTGAAAAATGATACCACTGCTGGACTAATTATACTCAGTAATTTTTGTTCTTCCTGTTAGGCTCAGAAGTGGTACAGAGAACTTGGTTTCGCTGAAACAAGGTACAAAGAAATGAAAACTCGTTTGACACAGGCTCTCTCAGAATTAGACTGCCTTAAGCAAGAAGTTGGGGACAAAATGCAGGGAAAGCAGCACTGCAAACCAATGGTATGTATGTAAATGGAATGGAGAAATGCATGTTCCTTGGGAGGGAGTGTTGTGGCTGAAGAAACACCCATTAGTGTTCTTGGGAATAGGTTTGAAGCAAGTGTACAGCCTCTCCAGCCACTGGAAACTTAAAAGTGAGCAGATGTTTTACAAGGTAGACCATCTGTCTGCAGAATAGTCCAGAGTCATGGGCATTATAAACACCTCACTTTTTTGTTTAGGAGGGCTCTTGTTCTGCTCTCTTGAGCCAAAGTAATTTTCAGGTGGCCTTAATGAAAGGTCTTGGAGGAGTCTCCAGTGTTCCCAGTGTTTGGCCTTTTTGCCCTGATTTCAGGCCTTGTAGCCCTGATTGCTGGATTTGGACAGGCAAAATGACACTGTGAACAGATGGTGTGGATTAAAGTCAAAGTCTTTAATGGGCACATGTGGCCCAAATATGTGTCCCCAAAATCCAGGATATCTTTCTGTCTCACTAGAATGCATTTATATCACAGAAATTCTGGTTTTGCTGTAAATTAAACATTTTTTAAATTTCCGGTGGTTCTCTGTCTTGATACAGGTTTATGTTTTCCACCAAAATAAAGTGTTCTATGTAAAGATTTTTAGTTACTGAATAATCTTCTGGAAGCAGCTTTTATCAAGACTTTTCAGCTAACCCTGAAATTATTTCTGTCCTCCTTAACTGGTAAGCTGCAAAGAAGAAATATGCAATTTCTACAGCTGGAAAAGTACATTTGTAGCAATCTACAATACTTGCAAATTCATTTTGAGCAGGTTGGATAGATATGACTTTGGAAGAAAATAGAAACAAATTCTGGAAAGTATAAGGATTCTGAGATCAGTTCCACTGCCTAAATGTCACAGTTTACCCCAGTTAAAGGTCTTAGGGCATCCTGGCTGAGGGTGTAGTTGGCCACCTGGAAGTCCTAGGCAGTTACTTCATGGTCGCTTGTACACCCTATATGGCACTTAGGGCTGGTGTTTAGACAGCTGAATTCTGACTGTTAAACGAAAAAGAAGTACAGATTTTTCATGTCATTGTGATGTATTGGCATGTAGCATCCTAATACAGTGGAATCTATTTCAAGCAAGAAGAAACTCCCAAATTGTTTGAAAATAAAAAGAAACGTGTCACTTGTTTTGTTTAAGCTAGTTAAGATTTTGGGTGCACTTTTGGGAAATGGAGCTTTAATCCTTTTGTTTGGGGATAGTCTGGGGCAATTATTGTGGATTCTATTGGTCAATAAAGTAAGATGTTAATTATTTCTGTGACTCACATGAGAATAAAATTCATCAACCTTTGGCAGGATGTTTTTACACTGGAAAATGTGCAGGTCAGCCTTTTGCTGAAAAACCCTGTCACTTTTAAATCCCTCCAACAACTAATGTTTTCAAATTAGTGTTTATTGATCAGTAGTATGTATTTATGCAATACTGTGATGCTGTTTGATTTAGGTCTGACTTCTTCATCCAATTGAATTACTTGTAGGGTTAGTGTCAAAGTTTTGAGTACATGTGTCTCATTCCAGGGTCAAAGATGCAGTCCATGTACATCACAGAACTGGGCTTATCCTTCAGTTGCACTGTTTGGTGGCAGAACTAATTATCTGCATAACTCAAGTCCATTATGTTTTAACCAAACAATATTGATTTTATTGGCACAATTTAGTGAGTAGTATGATAGAAAATAGAGTAGATATAGTTTAACAAAGGTCAAATTTATTTCAATAATTCACTTTTAAAATAAACTTTTTAATATACACCAAGCTGTTGATAGTGGGTTTGTGTGAGGTGTTAAAATATGAGCTAAGATTTTCTAGATTGAAAAAACAAGACTTTTTGCCACAAAAAGGACCATGATCTACTTTTCTAGCATCATTTTACTTCCTGAGGGCAGTTTTGTTGACTGGCAATCCGGTTTTTGTTTTCAGTTACTTGCCACCCTTGTCCAAAACTGTTTTTCACTCTGCAAAATTATTAATAAACTCTTACGCAGTAAATCACAGTAATTGATGAATTTTCCTGTTCTAAACTTCATTCTTCTGGAAGACCTCTGTCTGCAATGCTTTAAAGAAGTGAAGATGTGAGCACTCTGGGTCTTTGGGATATACTGTGTTCTGAGTGTGTCTTTTAGGACTTTTAACGTGTCTTACGTTCTACACTCCCTGATGCCCAGGGATCCTAGTTCTCACCTGAGACTCCATAAGGCTGTCATGGTGTTATTCATTGCAAGTAAAAGAGAGCTAAGATAATATATTTGAAGCTTACTGCTCGGACTCTATTTCAGTGAAGCTGCGAACAGGTGAAATACACTTTAGCCTAGGAGTATTTGGGTGAGTTTTCTGGGGTGTTGAGGTGGCCTTCTGAGTAGTGGTGCTGTGGCTGAATTTAAGAGAAATATGGGGGTGAGCAGGAAGGGGGCAAGGTAATATCTACAGCTTTAAAAATTAATAGAAGAATTTTGCATGAAATGCACACAGTAAATAAGGTGCCAGGCTTCCCCAGTGAACCCCTGATGACTGTCACAGCCTGTAGCAAATAGGTCATATTCCTCATTTTCTCACTGAGTTTTCAGACAAGCACAATTCACACAACAAGAGCAAGATGCTGTTTTTATTTTTAATATTTAGGCACCAACTTCAAAGACTAGTGATCTTGCCAGGTTTTACAAGAATGCAGTGTGTTAAATGCTGTGTTTTGGGCTTAGTTATCCTTTGGTTATTTCCCAGTCCCAGCTGCTGAGTCCTTCATCCTTCTGGAGCTTGACTAGATAACCTATGGTCACTGCAAACTGGGGCATCTGACAGAGTGCTTATATATAAATCTTGTATGCATCATTTGTGCTTTGAAACTACAGAAAAGTGCTAGCAGGTCAGCAAAATGCAAAAGGAAAGAGGGAACTTTTCTCTGTCTCTAACCTTCATGCAAATGTTTTCTTTCCCCGCCTTTTTTTCCATAAGTAAAGGAGTTAGGGAGTGTTTCCCTTTTGGTTTTAACATCCTTTTTTTGTGGGGGAGAGAAGATGAGGAAAATACCATGTCATGGACTCATTCTCAGGCTTTTGTCCCTGCAGCCCTGGTCTAATACATCTTGATGTGTCCAGCAGTTCCCATTGTTCTCTTGACACAAGAGGGAGCCAAAAAGTTTGGTACAAAGCATTCAACATGCTCCAATGGTGTGCACAGAGGACTTGCTTCATATGAGGAAGAACACTATGACAGTGTCATATTTCTGTTCTTCTCTGTGTTGCAGTGATGTGTTGCAGGCAGAGTGATGTGATCTACAATTCAGTTTGCTGTTTCCTATGGAATGGTGCCTTCAGTGTGTTGTAGTCAAGGGTGTCAAAGCCAGAAAGGCTGTCAGAAAGCCTGGGAAGAATTTACTGTGGTGGTGTACAGCAGGGCTGAGTATTAGCTCCTCTCTCAGTTGTATCAATGTTTGTAACCATTAAAACCAAGCCATCATTCTGTTTTGTCAGAAAGTTATATGGTTTTACCACAGTATATGGGTCTGACTATAATTTTTAGCTTAATCTTTTAGACTATGTACTGTATTATCAGAAATCTTTACCAGCTGTGTGTACCAACTCAATTTTTTTTTTAATATAATAGCATAAATGTTTGTCAGGATACTTCCTTCTCCTTCCAATTTTCCTCATTCTAAATCTATAAGTTTAATCTGGCAGTGTCACTTCTAGGAACTGAGCTTATGATGCTGACCATCAATCTAGAGCTCTCACTAATCCTTTCAATCTAAGTGCATGAAATTGGAAGCAAAGAAATCAGAGAGTGGGGGAGGAGGAGTTAAATTCAGAAGTTTCTCTTTCAACTTCTTCTGTATCACTATTATTACATTTTAAGGTAAAAACCATTTTATTTTAAAGTATTATAGAAATTTAAACTTAAAATCTGATCAGTGTTATTAATAATCTTCCAGAGCAAATATATATTTGGGAGAGAAATTATCTCTCTGAGATAAATATATGTAGAAGAACAAGAAGCATATTATATAGCTTCTTGTTGAAGCAGGAGACTGGGAACTTTTGAGGTTTTTTCTTACTCACTATGTGACCACAGGTTGGTCACTTAATCTGTCTTTGCCCAGTTTCCCATTTATTAAATTATTACAATACAAATATTTACCTTGAAGAAATGTTGTGAAAATCCAATTCCATACCTGCTCTCACAGGGGTCAAGTACTCCTTACATATAAAGAGTTTAAGGTTAGTGCAAAATATTAGTGCTAATATGTTCATGAAGTTTTGGAATCATACATTTTATATCAGCTTACTTCTTTTTGATGTACAAGGTAGGTAGTTATATTGATTGAGAAGTTTTGTGGTATAAAACATGATTAAGAATATTTTTGTTGTTTTATACACCTAAATTGAAAATCTGTGTATTTTCTCTCTAGCCTGTGTACACATTGAAGGATGCCCAGGAAAAAGAGGTGAATAAAATAGCCAGTAAGAGATTAGAGCAGCAAGTGTTGACCTTGAAAGCCCAGCTCAGGGACCAGGCTGCATTACAAAATCAGTTTCATGACTTGCAGAATGAAGTGGAACTCCTTCAGGCTCAGCTATGTGAAAAGGTATCATAAAGTCGTTTTCTGTGTGCTTAAATGTGAGCTTAGATGTCAGATTCTACATCTTTATTTTCAAAGGGGAAAAGCAAAATAGTCTTCTTTCCTGGGAATGAATATGAGGATAATTAAATGGTTTCCAGGTATATAAAAGTACCCCTGACTTCAGAGAAATAAGTAAAAGATGTAAACTGCCTGAGTGATCCATGTTATGAAAAAATGATAGATGATCATGAAAGTTCAGTCTCTGCTCTAATTAATCCCCATAGTGTAATGCAAGCAAAGTGATGCTGAAATTCTCTACAGAGCCACCTCCTTGGCTTAAATTGTCAGGATTTTTAACATTCCTGACTCTGTTGTTCCACTTTATCAGATTATGAAACACCAAGCTAGTGACAGAATTTTGATAGAGTTTTTCCTGACTTTTTTTGTTCATCTGCTAGGGGTACACATGAAGAGTTTCAGTAACACATTTTCAGATAGGTGTGTGGGTTGGATTTTTGTCATAGTTATTCTGGTGAGAACCCCCATGTATGCACAAGTGTACTTACACAAGCAGTTTTCACACTTGTGTACTAATTTCACCTGACAAACCAGAGCAGGTGCATTAAGATTTGCAAAGCTGCTGCCTTACAGTGTGACAGCAAAGCTGCTTCTGTAAGTGTGACTGCAGCTACTGAACTCTTGGGTGGAAACAAATTCCTCCTAGGACTTATTTCCCATTGATTTTCTTTCCTATTGGGAACTGTATTTTGGAAAGGGATGATAGTTACAGTGTGAGCCAAATTGGAATTGCCCATCAGACTCTGAAACAGCTAGTAAATGGCATGTTCTCAATAGTGCTCTTTGTTCTTCATAGCCTGATACAAGTAGAACATCCTTCTCCTCTGTCTCTGCTCTGAAATACAAGAGATTATTGTCTTCTCCCTACTGGGAACAAGTTTCATTCTACTTTCTCCACAGTAGATCCATCTTTTTACAATTTCAGTTTCTGTTTGTTTGTTTGTTTGGTGGTGGTGGTGGTTTGGTTTTGTTTTTCCTAGCCTCATCATGTGCTGTGGTTTGCTCTAAACCAGCCCTGTAAAGAGGGTTAGTGGCTTCTCTCAGGTATGGATTAGGGGATGCCTCTTAGAAGAATGGTGCTGGTAAAATGAAACTGTTTTGTAGTGTCTGGTGTGATATCAGATGGTAGGTGAGTAAAGGGTGAGACATGCTGTCCATATAAATAGAAAAATCTTAATTGTTCTGTTGCATCTTCAAAATATGTTGCTCCCTGCCTCATCAAGAATTGAATGTCTCCAGTGCAGGGACCCTACTGCCAGATCTTTTTTGTTCCCCCAGTGCTAGTGCAATGTAAAGACATGTTTTCCCTGTCCTGCCTGCCCTGATTCCTCCCAAGCCCACAATTTATTAGCTGAGGGCCATGTGATCTTTTTCAGCATAACTGAATTCTCATAAAAGTTTTTTAATGAAGCATATAATATATTTACTGTAAACTTTGCAGAAATGTAAATTTTCAGGCAAAATGAATGCAAAGAATCTGTACTTTATTGTCGAAAATACTGTAATGATTCATAATGGTAATGGATTTTTCTTGGCAAGATACTATATTTTTTCTGCATAATCAGACAAAAGGGTTATCATCAGTAGATTTTAATCATAAGGTACAGACTAAGTCATCTGGCCCACCCTGCTTCACCTACTAATAGAGGACATGTATCAGCTGTGTCAGAGTAGAAGGTTGTTGATGTTCACTTTTCAGAGTGGAATATACATGCAGAAAATTTCTTCTCTCTTCTCTAATTTTACAATATAATATTGATAATGAAAGTGAAAATTTTCCCCCAAAGACTGTTTTGAAAGATTCACAGAGTAAATATGAACATGAGTGCATGATGAAGGATACCAAGTCTTTACTGTGATGCTGGTTTGATGAAGTAACCTCACTGATATAAGGCTCCATCTAAGAACATCCAAAAGCCTTTCTTAATTTTTAAGACCAATGCTAATGTGAGTAGGGCAGTGTTTGTATGCCAGAACCTATCTGTGTGCAACCAGCTCCTTACAGTGATTCATCTTGTTTGTGATACAGGGTCACACAGATATGCAAAGTGTACACCTCAGAGTCAGGTCTAAAACAGATACCAAAAAACTGCTAGAGTATTTTAAAGTGCTTCTTGGATAAATTGATACAGGATATTTTTCAAATCTTTCAGGACAAAGAACTACAGAAGAGAAAGTCTGAAGTGAAGCTGACATTAGCTCCTCTGAAGGTAGTGTGTTTCCCTGAACACTGATTTGGGACCTACACAAGGTGTATCCCTTTGCTTCCAGGCTTCTGTGCCTGTGACTGCTTCTGTAGTTGTCCCTGATTAGCTGGGTGCTACTGGGCTTCACCTTAGGCAAGAGCTCACTGACATTATTGCAAGGTTGCTCTTCAGCCTGTCAAAAGGGGGATCTTGCTCATGGAAAGGGAACATCTCTTTCCAGTTTATCTGTGCACATGTACTGCTCTTGAAGGTGCAGAGGCACCTAATGATGTAGAGACATAGGAATGCAATCGATAGCTTTGGGTCAAAACGTGTGGAATTTCAGATCAGACACAAAATATAAACTTGCAGTCTCAGCAGTGAGTGAAATCACAGAACCATAGAATGTTGGTGTTCATGCCACACAGGCTAAGCTGGCTTGCCTCACCCAAAAGTGCCAGGAAAGGAACAGCTTCATTAGGAGAATGCATGGCGAATTCCAGAGGCAAGGAATTATTAACTCTGCATTTGATGAAGAGGTGAAAAACTTGGTGGATGACATGACCCTGGCAGAGTACATAGTTGCTTTTACACCAGTGTGTGATCAAGAGGTAAGTGCTTGTCCTTCCTCGTAGGATCCTCATGTTTCCACTATTGAACTAAGTGGTGGTTTTCAAAGTGTTTAGTGAGACTCAGTGTGTAATTATAAAATATATTTCATTGCTTATTATAAATATTGCTTCTGACAAATCAGTGGAGTTGGCCATTTTACTGTTGTAGGCAGGGTTTAAATTTCAGGAGCTTATAGCAAAGTGCATCAGTGTTCCATGAAAGAAACACTCCCCTGACATTTTGACTAAGTATCTGATGGATAATGCAGCACATATTTCCCGATTTTATTTTAAATGTGAATTTTGCATTTTTTTCCTGCACAATGCATTGTTTCAGATTTGTGAAGAAGTCAGGAAAAAAAATATCAACAGTCAATTATTTTAAGACTTAAGTCAACTCAGTGGACATTTGTATTGAAAAGGGAGTTAGTCACTTGTGTTTCTCTGGCAAGGCAAAAGTGGGATAGTCGGTTTCACACCTGATTCTGTTCAATATTGTCATTAATATTTTGGATGGTGGGAATAAATTTCCTAATTTTGGAGTAGCACCTTAAGTAGATTCTTAAGGACAAGAATCTCAGTCTGGAAACCTGAAGAAACAGGAATTCCCTTGCAGTGCTTCAGTAGCCACCAACAAGTTCTTTTTTCCTTTTAATTTTCTGTTTCTTATTATTATTTTTTAAAAAGCCTGCAAAAGTACCCAAACGATATTTGGTAATATTTGTGTCAAGTGCACTCAAGTAGAATCTTTGGTTAAAAGAAGGGGGAGGAAATACTGTGTGTTACACATTTGTATAATACGGTGTGCTTGTCACAGCAGAACACAGAATATTGGTTCATACTATATATTGTACTTCAGCTATCACAGTGCACTGCAAAATGAATACATAAAAATAATGTATCTTAATGACACTTCACATTTTCACCAGCAAAAGATGCTCAAAATGGGCATATATTATAGTAAATCCACTGGGCTATTTTTCTGATTATTTTGTGGTTTTGCACACTGAGTGGTATTCTGTATCACATTTATAGTGCTTATTCTTACAGTGTTACTAAGTGTTGCACGCTATCACTCAGACATACTTATTTTTGTGGCAAGAGCCAATTTAACTGCATGTTAAGGAGAAGGTGGATTGATTCCTGGTTGCAGGATGGGACAGGACTCTGTGTCTGGCTGTGTCTCCTTTGAGTACCTCACATGTGGGACCACTACTGCCTCACCCAAGCTCCCACTGCGCAGGAGTGTTTTATGTGACTGTGGCCAGGAACTCATCTGTCAGAAGGGAGATGGTGCTCCACTGCTTTCAGACATTTTCTCAGACATGGCTGTGATAGATGAGCATTAATAAAGCTTTCCAACGCAATAAATATCAAAATACTGTTCACATTCACACTGTCTCCCTCAATGTTCAATTATCACACAACTTAGCAGGTTCAGCAAGAGAGAATGAGATTGAATCTATATTCTGATATCCAGTGAACTTATCTGCAGCATGGAGCCCCACATCAAATTCCCTGCTTTGACAGATATTTATCTGTTCATACTAACTGGAGCACAGACCCCTTCCCATGGTGTCCAGCACCATAGTGGCCAGAGGTCTCACTTAGGCTCAGGCACAAACGGGATTCAAGTCTGGGGTTTTTTATCATGCAGAGAACAGACTGGGTCTTACTGGGCATCTTGACACTGAGCTTAAGGCCCTTCTGATCTGTGATAAGTAGTTCCATATGTAACAGGGAGAAACCTTACTGCCAAGGAAGTTGTATGTTCCCATGAAAAATGTGTATTTCTTGCATTAGGTTTCCAATGGAAAACACTTCAATGAAAATATGTCCATGTTTCACTACTACTAATTTAATAATGATGACAATAAAAAAAAAAGAGAGAGAGACTGTTTCATATTCATGTGATACATTCCTTTGGTTTAAAAGATCTTGTACTGAATTCTGTAGACATATGTTGAAGTGAACTGACTTTTCATCTCGGAAGTTTCGTTTCTTGCTTTCAACTCTTATTCTCACTGGACTTCACATCTAAGATTCCAGAGCTATGCCCAACATCCACTTATATAAAATTCCTTTGAAAGCTCATTCCTTCCCCTCAATTTTTTACTTCTACATCATTCCTAACGTATGAATTCTACTATACAAAACCTGATTTGAATTCTACTATACAAAACCTGGTGGATGGCTTTTTTTTTTCCTTTTTTTTTTTTCCCCCTTCTTAAATTAAAGATTTGCAATCAGCTTTATTCATTACTGGACCCAGTAAGAAATGGAAGCCTGTCACATATTGGCATCAGACCTCTGTGCCTTGACTTACTGATGAATTTCAGCTCAAAGTTTGCAGTGATGCATGAAGAGCTGATCCAGAGCCCTTTGAAAGGAATGGGGACTCTGTATTCAATTCAGTGCCTGGCCTTTTGTAGTTCAGTAAAATCTTTGAGTCATGTTCTCAGAGAAAAAATTTGTTTATAGTTCTATTAAGAACTCTTCATTTTTTCTTTTTCATCTCTACATGGAATTACATATGGAGGGGATAGAGCTGCCCCAGCTGAGTGCTAGGATGCCTCAGTTTCTGTTGGAGACTTATGGGCATCACCAAGTTACTTGTGCTTACAAGCCAAAGCAAACCAGTTCTTTGCTTATTCAGGACACAATGGATGGTTGGTCATTTCCTTTTGTTGCCAGAAGTATTTTCTCCCTAATGTTCATCCCAATTAAAATACTAAACCATGAAGACAGTGTTTTGCAAAACCCACCATCTTTGGAGCTTCTCTTCAGACTTCACTTTCAACATTCAAGGCTCTGTTCTCAGACATGATAAATCCCTGTTGTCCCTATGGCTTTATTTTGCTGACTAACTCAAGACTTCCATCAGTTCAGTTTAGCAGAGCAGCACGTATTTTGAGGCTTGTCATTCTTGATTATTTTCACAGGCCAGCATTAAATTCAAATGTTTGTGAGTGAGAAATAAAATTTGCTTGAATCATGTAGTATCTCATGATTTTGTTCCAGCAGTGCACTCTTCAGTGAAGTCAGATATTTGCTAGAGTAATATGTTCAGAAAAGACTTCTCTTAATAAACCCATTTAAAGAGGACTAGATTTTGAATTAATTTTCCTCACCATAAAACTGTACACCGTGAAGCTCTTTATTTGTAATTTAGTTTAATTGATCAATTTAATATAATTTAATTTAATTTAATTTTAGTGGGTTTTTATCCTAATAAACATATATGATTGCACAAAAGGGATTTTATTTCAATTCTTTTTCATCCACCACCTATGTCACTGTGGTGAAAGCAAAAATTCTGTGCAGGATGGTGAAAAAATGCTGCCTCTCAGTTTTGAAAAAAATAGTCTTTTGGGCAGGCATTGGAATGACAACGTATGTCTAATATGGACTTGAAATTTTTGGAGGCATGAAGAAGTTAATTTCTAAGCCTTTGTGATATATTTTCTTTTTAAAAGACTTAAATTGAGAAACCATTGCCCCTTGGAGTGGAGCAATAATAAATTTTGGCAATACAAACATCCTAAAACCTTGTCTTATTTTATGTCTGGAAAACAGAAAGCATGGGGCTGAAGAGGACACATTCCTGGGACAAGGGCTGCCTCCAGCGGGTGCACGTGGCACTCGGCACGATGCCATAGCTGGGATTCACACACCCAATGTCAGACACAGAATATGTGTCCATTTTTGGCCTTCTGTCATGTCCCATTTTAATCACCTCCTTTTGAATGCTGATTTTTTTTTTTTTTTTAATTGGAAGGACCTTGGCCTCATCTTTGTTTTTTTGCTTTTGTAGAATTAATTCAGGGACATTATTAACAGTTCTTGTTTTTCTGCCTTTCCCAGTGAAAAGAACACAGGACAGCATTCATCAACTGATCTTGGACGTTCATGTTCACAAAACACCAAAAAAAAAGGACTATGACTTGGCTTTGCAACAGCTGCTTTACTTGGGTTGGTAAAAGTAGGAAGCAAGTGAAGATGTTCCAGACAACTAATAGAACATGTGAAAGAGGAGGCCTGATTTTTTCCTGAGTTTAAGTGTCTACTCGCAGTTTAAGAAACAGGCTTTACCCAGTCTGGCTGGCTTGAACATGAGGCAGTGTCCATGCTGCTTTTGATGGATCAGAGAACCACACAGAGGAGCAAGTGAGCTTGGCTTGCCTTTCCCATGGACTCAGCCCAGCCTGTAGGGTTGTGCGGTATTTTGGGCCTTTCCTCTCTCTTTTGGGCTAGGTGTGGAGAAACAGGAGTATGTTTAATCCTTTCCCTCAAATGATTGAGCCAACAGCCTCTGTCTGGATGTCTGTAATGGAAAATTCTGCTGTACTCATCCAATTTCTCTTGTGCTGGAAGGCTTTGACTTGATGATATAGTTTTTATATTCTTTCCATAGTGGATCTGAAACCATTGTGGCTGTTTGCCCTCATTTCTTGGGACTGAAAGGGAATTTGTGCAAGGAATATAGGGATAAATGGTAGTGCTTTTTAATGCTTTTCATGCAGTCATCTTAAACCTTATGGATGGAAAGCTCCAGGCAAAGAATGTGTCCAGTGCAGTGAATTGTTTTACAGAATAGGGATTAAATGTGCAGAACAGCATAGCTTAATTCTTCTTTCTGTCAAGGGATTTCTTCTGAGATTGATTTTGGTAGAACAATGCTTTTTGTTTGTTTATTAGTTTGTATTTCTACTCACCACTTTGTAAGAAATCGCCATTTTCCATATTTGAATCATATTCGAAGGAAATAGGCCTGAAATTAAATTCTCTGATGATTTGTTTAAAATGGTTTGTGCGTGGTTGTTAAGGTCAGAGACTTTTCTGGCACTGAGGGTGAGATACATTTCCTGTATAATGTCTGTACGTCCGACAGTCATCCGTGGTAGTTTATCTATTTATTTTCACAGTCAAGACATACTTCCAAGGAATTATCCTGCCCATTTTATGTACCTGCTTTAGGTAAGTGCAGATGACTGAGCACTGACAGGCTGCCCAGAGAGGTTGTGGAGTCTCCCTCACTGGAGATACTCAGGAAGCATCTGGACACAAACCTGTGCCATGTGCTCTGGGATGACCCTGCTTGAGCAGATGACCCACTGTGGTCCCTTCCAGCCTGACCCATCCTGTGATTCTGTGATAAGGTGGGAAGAGCCATAGAAGTTGGACTGCAGTGGTTGTCAAGGGGGCCAGGGGAAAATAGCTTTGGTCTGATGAGTCCCACCCTCAGACAGGAGAAAGAATTTAACTTTGGACTTTCAGTCTTTTTGTGACAAGGCTGATCAAGAGCAAGGAATCTTTCAAGGCAAAAGGTTCTTTGCAAGAAGAGGCCTTTTTTTTACCTGACATTACAAAAACCATGCCTTGAGTCATTGGAATCATCATCATCCAAGTGGATAAAAGAGTGGAATTAGTTATTTAGTAATTTTTTTAAAGAAGGGTAAAGTCCATTGCTGAGAGGTATGTTATTTTTAACTTTTAGAGAAATTATTAAAAACACTGAAAGGCGTGAAATACGGATTTAAAAAAAGTTAATGGCAGCCTGGCCTTTCCAATGAAATAACTGATAAAGCTGTTCAATAATTATATGATTGTTTGGATAGAGCCATCTCAAGAATTTGTGATGGTTGAGGAGAAGGTTCTTACTCAAGATTAGTGCCATTTGAAAGTAAAATTTGGTTTAGTTGACAAGATTTAGATCAATTTCCTGACTGCATCCATAATACAGATATTTTAGCAGTGGTTTTTGCTGTAGTTCATGGGCAACAGCATGTGTTTGTCTAGAACAGCAAATGCCAATAGAGGAATAGCCATGACTAAAAAAAAGAAAAGCTTTAAAACTAACCAACCTTTATTTTCTGATAAAAAATAGAATTTAAATTAACGTAAAATGTACAACTAAAAATATCCGGATAAATTAAAACATTTTCATCTTCTCTTTGACACCACTGTCTAATTTTTTTGTAGTGTTGGGGGAAGCTGATGTTTTTTGGTTTCAATAGCAATCCTTTCTAGAGCTTGGCATTATGCAAGTTTACCCTCTTCTGAGTTTTGGTCAAATATCACAATATTTTCATTTCTTCCTAGGTAAAGTAATTTGTGGAAAATTGAGAGGAAAGAAAAAATCATAGGAAAATAGGAAAATAGAATAAATATTGTAAAAAAAAAAATTAAAAAACCTTAAAAAGAACAAGTTAATGTCTTGGCATTGAGACAAAATGCAGAATTTTTGCTTAGCTGCATCCTCAGTGCTATAGAGAATGTGATCTTTAGTGTTAGTCTTATGACACACCAAAGATGAGTCTTTTTGAGAGAATCATACCACCTTTCAAATGTAGTGCAGACTATACTGTGAAATCTTTGTCAGGGTAGTAGCATCTTCATTCACTGGGGTTTGCATTAACCCTGCTTTCTGCTGAGTGTCCCTACTTTGGCTGCAGAAGAATTTGCTAATTCCCAGAGGCAAAAGGGTCTGTGGAGTGAAGAGTTGAAGGAAAGGAATGCCCCTGGAAGGAAGTTATTTTTCTAGAAATGACTTGTGCCAGTGTCACAGCTTTGATTTGGTGGTGTGTTTTTTTCTGGCAGCTTTACCAGCTCTCCTGCCTATGAGGAGGACAGTGATTTGCCTTTGCATGGGTCATTGAGCTCCAGAACTTGTTCTGCTCCTGCTCACTCTCATCTATCACCACAAATGCCTCTAACTGTGCTTCCTGTAGTGAGGAAATTCTCATCAAATAATTTTAGATCCAATATCTTCATGCCTCAAAACATTTCAGGGCTGACCTTTGTGACCCCACCATCGCTTTAAGCCAGCTGGCTTTTTTTGTGAGTGATGGGGAGAGATACTGCACTCGTAACCTTGGTAAGAAACCAAGGACTTCTGGAGCTGCCTTGGGCTCCTGTGTTTAGAGGGGAACATCCAAATGTAAGCTTTCACTTTCCAACTGATCTGTGCCTGCAATGCTAGGATATATTTGGGTATTCATGCCACCTTACCTAAATAAATGCAATATCCAGATAATGTCACAGGCCCCCTCTGTAATCAGCATAGAGAAAGTAAATATTTTAGGGAAGAGCAGCAGTCTAAATTCCATGCCCCAAATTGGCCAGTGTGAGTGGTCCTTCCATTCCTGGATGTGCCTGCCTTGTTCCCTGGCCTGTTCAGCCTGGAGTAAAGGATCCAGGTGGCAGCTGCTCCTGGGCAGTGTCCCAGCTGGCCACACATGCTCGTGTTGGGTACTTTAAGGAGACCAATGGCCACAATTCATCAGAACTGGTTCCCTTTGCTGATGGGGAGCCAAGGACAGGAGGTGAAATGGCAACAACACTGTGTGTTTGTCTTCATGTCATAATAGAACTATATTTAGATGCAGAAGCTTGTCAATAAATGCTCATCTTTCTGTTGGGTCATTTCAGAGCAGTCTTACACTGCTCTGGAATTTCAAAGTCCTTTGATTTTTCTTTTTTTTAATGGACACATGTGATGTAGCTAAAACTCAATAAAGATGCACAGAGCAAAAACAATATATTATTTTAAGTAAAATGTGTTTTCTTTTAAGTAATTCTTCCTGACCTGGCATATTTATAGTATCTGCATTTCTGGAGCTTTTGCACGAGGACTGATGGCAATGAGATGGTAATGCATAATGATGTGTATTATTTTAGAAATAAATAACTGTTCAAAAACCCGAAGGCTGAAATGGTAAGACTTGCAATTGCAAGAAAAAATGCAACAATAATCTGGTAGCTATATTAAATTTGTATTTGAATGATAAAGTGCTATTGCCCTGTAGTAGTCATTTATATTCAGGGAGATCTTCTACTCCTGCTTGCAACTGTTATGAAAATGTGCATAATTAAACTGCCATTTCTCTCTAAATTTGTCTGCATCTCAGTGAAGATAATCTAAAAGGATAGTTTGCTGTGGTGTTAAAGTTGATTTGGAGTTGAAATAAGATCAACTGAATTAATATTATTTTTGTTTTCAATAGGAGGGTCTGCATAAGAGTTCATGCAGTTAAACTAACACACTTTTGAAGTCTGTTCAGCTTAATTTTCTTGAGCATTCAGAGGTAGACAAACCTGAGTTAGTTGTATAGTGTGGAGTGAGACAATATGTGTGTAAAAGAATCCTGTTAGAAATTTTGAGATTCTTCAAGAGAACTAACATGAGACAATTTTTAAACTTAGAATTTTTTTTCTAGTTTCAATATAGGTTTTCTTAATATCCCAAGGTGAATTTTCAGCTGCAGTTAAAGCTTAGAGATCTTTTTTGTTTTATTTTGAGGATGAGTTGTTGAATACATGATTCTTTATTTAGACAGGTATAATTGGTATGTTATCTTTTTCCTTATTTTGCTAAATGCAGTTTATTTACAGTTAATTTCTGTGAATATTTATTTTAATGAACTCATCCAAATGGCTTCCACTAATCCAAAGTGAACAGCATTGGAAAACTTAATCTATCTTGAATTTCTTAAAATGCTATTTTCTCTTGCAGGTGCTGCCTTCCTCCACAGACATTTCACAGGCTAATGGACAGCCAGAGGATCATGTGGCATGTGCCAAAGGGAATGGGATGACTGGGTCCATACCTGAAAACTCTCAGCCAGGGGTGGATGGCCTCCACAGTTCTCACATCACCCCAAACGTGTGTGCTGGTTCTCCTATGCGAGTAACAAGCCTAGAGAGGATCATAGCCTTGCATCGAGAACTAAGAGAAAACCATCACAAAAATTTCCAGGTCAGTAAAAGTTTTCTTACTGTTTTTAGTTTAGTGAAATCTCTTATTCTTGGCAGAAGATACAGATATTTGAATGATTCCCTCCAGAGATGCACAGTTGATTGTTAGTTTAAACAAGCTGACAATAATAAATGTTTAATGTCTTTCATCATGCATTTTCTTCCCCATTGTGTAAGAGTGGCTCGGGGCTTGTAAAAATAATTGAAAGATTTTGTTTTCGTCATGGGGTACTCCATGGTAAGATAATCTTTGAAAATTGTTGGATGTTTTAAAAAAGAAATTGTTATATTGGTCTTGTCCTACCTTTTTCCCCCTCCAACTCTTTTTTCTTTTTTTTTTTTAGTGATCCAATTATTCCTATGCCCTGAAGCTCTTTATAGTAATTTCCATTAACTGCAGGAATCCTGTTAAGAACAGAGCTGATCAATTGCAATTGCATTTGTGACAGTCTGCTGCTAAACTAAACACGCAAGAGATTTCAGCTTCTCTGAGAAAACATAACCTCTCCATACTTGTATGGAATAAAAATTCAAATATGCAATTACTGGAGCCAGTTAGGTAGAGTAGTTAAAAATATTAGTCTACTGAATGTCCTTTATAATCTTGGATTAAAATAAATGCAATGAAACAAGCAAAAGCATAGTTTTTGCTTTTGTCATTGATGAAAAGAACATGCAAGATACTGAGATTTCCTTTTAGTTAAGAAATTTGTTATGCAGTGGAATGGTGACTCAGAATTCTGATAACATGTCATGTAGTCCAGGGGATATATGTAACAGTTCAAATAAAGTTTCCTGGTCCTTTTCTCTCTCACACTCACACGTCAAAAGAGCAGTGAAAATATGACCCTAAAAGAAAACTATTATGAAGAGCAGAATGCAAGTAGCTCTTTGATTGATCTTCATGAACTCAGAGTTTTGGTTTTTTTTATATAAATCATATGAGCTTTAATTAAACCCCAGTGAAAGCAGGACATGGGCTTGTTGTACAGTTATGTGGGAGGCTACAGCTGAAATCAGCCACAATGCATAGAGCGGCCTGTTTTCATAGAGGATACAGAAACACACAGGGACATCCAAGGTTACAGTTTCTGTTCTCTTTCCTCCTCAGATACCTTCAGTTGTCCCCTCCGGCTCAAAGCCGCGGGCTGGTCCCAACCCGCCCGTGATCCCTGAGGAAGCCCCTTGGCCTGTGCTGTCAGGGATGAAGGATGCTGCGGTGCCCCCGGAGCCTGGTGTGTTCTGGGCCACGAAGGGGAGGGATCAGTTGTCGAAACGTGATGATAAATTTTGGGGTCAAACAGGAGATCAGCATGCAGGTGCTATTCCCCAGGGAATGAAACACAAAAATGCCATTATGAATAAGGCATGGCTCTCTAGAGAAAAAACAGATGGCTCCACCTCAGCTACCACAGCAGAAAGCTATTTGCCAGACATGTTGTCAGCAAGTAATAAAGGTCGATATCCTGTGGGGAGAAATCAGCTGCATGGGAAAGAATAAAACCTGCAGAAATAAAACTAGGTAAACATCTTAGCAATGTGATTTTTCCCATTGATACAAAAATACTAGTAATTTTTTTAAAACAAACATATTTTACTAGTTAGCATGGCCCAGCAACTTGTTTGAGATGACTGGAAAATTTACATGGAAAAGAGCTGTGATACTTTTCATGATCAAAATTTCATAGAACATTTGAGATCACTGAAACACATGGACTTTTCATTAGCCAGGCCACCTCCCTATTTTCTTTTCACCTTTTGTTGATTTGCTTTTTCTTTTAACTGAAACTGTGAAACAATCTATTAAATCACTTTTGCTTTTATGTATAACCTATTTCTTCAGTGTGCACTGGCAAGTTCTCAAAGAACATCTCTCTTGTGTAACTGTTTCCTTTGGGACTTCAGGAAATGTAGTGTCATGGGCTTCCTAGGAATTAATTCTACAAAAATTAGAGGGTAATTTTGCTGTGTTTCTTTAGTCTTGGGATACTTCTAAAAAATTAATCCTTTTTTTTCTAATAGGCCCAACTACAGAAGGATATTCAGTGTATTGCTGTGGGGGCTAGTATCTGTAAAATAGAATCCTTCAATTGGTGCTTTTAAGTAAAAAATTGCAGCTTAGCTTGAGTAGCTTTGCTGGGCATGTACACAACCACTTTCTGTAGGGGACTGTGTGGGCATCATGGGTACAGTAACATCTGAGTCCAAGGAATGGATGATTCAGACTGCACCCTGTGCTGCCAAATCCCTGCCACAGGGAGAAGTGGATGGAGTGCCAGGCAAGTGTGCTGACACTGCCAGGACAGTGCTTCCTTGTAGTCTGGCTCACAAATAGTTGTGGTCTGGGCTGCAGGAGCCTTGGGTGGGTCCTGGCTATGGAAAGGAGGAGGGAATAGTGTGTCTGTGCAGGTACATGGGGGCACTAATGCTGGTTGGCTTTGGGAAGTTTAACTGAGCATGGTTGTAAATGCCACAAAATACTGATTTATATTGTGATCTCACCAGAGTTAATACTTTTGGAAAACATGCATTATTCATGTATCTTTATCATTATTCTGTATTTTTCATCACTTTTATTAGAAAAGGACATTCACACACATCAATGCATGGCACAGTTCCTGTGCTTTTCCTCTGCCTCCATCGATTACCCCGGTTAGTTCATAGTATGTTACTACTTGTTTGATGCTGCTTTTTGGAAGCCAGAAGTAAAATGACTGGTTTTGATGAAATATTAATGCACACACTCACACTTTATTGTGGAAGCCTGCCTTCAATTGCTCAGTAAGGTAGCAGTGCAGTTGCTTACAGCAGTAACTGAATTGCTCTTCATCCAGGATATCTTTAGAAAACACACACCAGATGCCAAGGGAAACAGTCCCTGGAAGCAATGTTGTTGAGTGCTGCCTAAGCAGGAGGCACCAGTGAGATTCCAAAATGTGGACTTTTGCTTTTATGTGTCTTTCTCTTCTTCCTGGTGCATGGCCAGAACTTCTGAAGACAGACATACTGCTATCCAGCCATCAGCTGCCTTGTTAAGTATTAAGATATTTTGATGTGCAAAACCACTGTAAATATTGAACATGGTAACTTTTATGTTGATAAAAATTAGACATTGTGAGAACTTTTTGGAGCTTTATCTTACTGACAGTGAAATATAAGGCTTGGAAGTTCAGTCTGAGGTCAGATCATAATGCATGAAGTGTGCTAATATTAAGGGTATTAATAATAATACCCTGTGATAATATGATAATAAATCTTTGTTATCCTAGTGAAGCTATCTACTTTGTGTTTGGGGCTATAGTCACTTTCCATGAAATTAAGCCTTTGTCAGTCCAGTCCCTTTCTATCACAGATAAGTGTGGTTTATTTTAAGCATTCAAGCTTCATATTAAGCTAATTAGGTTATTTGGCCTGCCTGAGCAAGGGCTGCAGACACAGAGATATAGATGGAAGAGCAGATATTTGCAAGGATATTCCCTGCATTGAAGCATTATAATTCAAAATGGACTCAAGCAATTCATCCAGCAAATGGGTTCTGTCCTGGCACTTCATAGCTTTGCTTCACAAGTCACAGATTTCAGTTAAAATCCTGTAGCTCCTTGCGGTTTTAATTTTTTAAGATATCCATTCTTCCTACTACAAAGCATTGTTTAAAGACGTGCAGATACCACAGTTATCATTTGGGCAGCTGTTTCTGCTGCTCTTTATTTCTCTTAATTAAAATTGTGATAGTTTGGACACTACAGTGGAGGAATGGCAATAAATTAGCAGCAATCAGTTTGGGGAGTTGCATGCAGCAGTACTGGAAAAGGTGAGTCAGCTAAAGCTTTTCTCTTTTAAACCTCTGTCTTACTCCATTTTTCCCATTACTGAATGGACAAATGAGAAGTGATAGTCAGATCATACCAAATAATTATGCACTAATTAATCTACAGGAAGATGAGATGATACATTGCACCATCAAACAAGGCCCTTCAAATTCTTTAAACATGGTCATTTATTGCAACCTGACCCAAAATGTAGTGTTGGACCAGATGGTTCCTATACTGGTGTCCTGCTGAGCTGAGGTCTTTTAGGAGTCTGAGCTTGCTCAGTGAGTCATACAGGATAAATAATTTTGGTCCTTATTCTGTAAATTATTTTTTAGGGGTTTTTTAAATTGAGGGTGATCAGTAGCAATGTGCTTGCAGAGTACATCTTAATTGGCTTGTGTTGAATCACCTTTGGTCTGCTGTTTGCCATCCATGGACCTGCAGGAGTCGAATGGCATTATCTGTACTTGACTGGGTGATGAGGATACTTGGAAGGAAGCTGGATGACAGCATGCTGCCTACTGACACATGCTCACTGAGCCTGCTCCCCATTCAGACTCTTCCACTTCCAAAGAAATTGTTTGAAACAGCACAGGAAACTATTTTCTAGGCTCAATAGTTAATATCAAACAAGTGTTTATTAACATATTCAGCCAATATTTGCCCAGTTCTTTTTTCTAGACTTGAGCTACCTAATACTAAAATCAAAATATCTGTTTTCAGCAGCAAAGTTGTATCTTCTGTCTCTAGTTTTAACAGAAGTATTACTTAGAAACAGAATTACATGGAAGCAGTAATCTGAAATAGTGCATAATGCTTTCTAAAGGCTCTGTGAAAGATAAAAAGGAAACTCACAGTGTACCTGAAACTACAAGTGCATTGTAAAGTAGTCTGTACCCACTATAGGGGAGGAATTGGAATCTGAGAACCAAAAACCACTGGAAAGAATAGCCTTTCTCCTCTAACAGGTGGAAAAAATTGCATCACTTTCTTCCAACACTGAATGAGCATTTTCCTGAAATTAAAGAAAACTTATCATTCTCCTGCAGTTGTGCATTACCCGTTTTGCTCTTTACTGGTAGGAAGGGTCATAAACAGGGAATGTAATGCCAGTTTTTGTGTTCAAATGCAAAGAAACAGAACACCTAGAATGACAGATCATGCATATTTTAAAAGAGTTCTCTTTAGTCAGTGCAATTCCTGCGTTAGAGTACTTCTAATTCTCTTATTTTTCAGGAAAATAGCATTCATAATATTTAAAAAAATAGTAAGTTGGCTGGTATTTTGTCTACACTCAGCTGTGCATGGAGTCTCACTTAACTAGAAAGAATTCATCATGCAAGTTAAAAAGGTAAAGTTGCTCATTACATCTTAGGAATGTCTGCAGCAGAAATGGTTTGATCAGAATCAGTGGAAGGAACATGGTCTGCATCCCTCTTTGAGAACTGATATGCTAGAGAAGGCTGGGAAGGCACAGGAAAGTTGGGAAGAGGACAAAACTCAAGCTGCCAGTGTTGACTCTAGGTTCTCCTGTATATTGGACATTTTTAGAAAATGCAGGAGGGTTGCTCCTGAAGCCTGCCACTCCCCATGTTTTGCTTGCCTTGTGCTACAAAAAGCTTTCATGCCCATAGGAAATTAGGGGATCAGGTCTTTTGGTCAGTCTATGGTCACTCAGCTTCATACTCAGGACTGGTATTTGTGGGAGTCAGAACAAAAACAAGTTGCCCATGATTAAATCTTCTCTAGTCCCTAAGAATCCCTGTTTATATTTTTTTTGAGTAGCAATTCTGATTTGTAAAAGCACTATCTAATACCTTCTTAGTAACAGCCTTTTCATTGAGGCCATAACCTGATGGATATTAAAGCCCCTAATTAAAACCAGATAATGCATGAAAGATTTCTACAGTACAAACCTTTCTCTTAAGGCCTGATTAAACCAAAAAACCTCACACATCTGTTTGCAGAAATGTATTCTCATCAGGTCAGGCACTTAGTAGCATTGACTTAGGACCATCCTTCTCACGACAGCTTGTTCTTGGGAATAAGGAGAACAACAAAGGCTAGGACAGAAAATGGAATATATCAGACACAATGGCTTTTTATATTTAGTTAGGAATGTAGTCTTTCTACATTCTATGGCTCTGATCATCCTATCAGTCAGGATAATGGTGAACCATAGAATAATGTGTTCATTTACATATAAATATGTATAAAACATTTATGTGCATATATATACACCTATATATATGTATAATTGCATGCAGTTTGGCATAAATAAATAGGGTTTAAAATAATAGGAAGAAGTGATTTTCTGCCGATCATTCTTTTTCTTTGTT
>NW_008236769.1:7842864-7843479 GCF_000691975.1 Corvus brachyrhynchos | reverse complement strand
ATGTCTTTAATTCTTATTTTAAAGACTGAATTTAAAGCTTAAATTAAGAGGGAACTAAGACTATGCAGTGGAAGTTCTGGTTGTACCTTGACTACACTGCAGATTAAAAATCCAGGTATGTATGAATCTGTCTTCTCCTTCCCAAATAAAGTAGATTCCATGGGAAGGACACTCACTTGTGTGCCCCACATGCCAGCCCAAATGTAGATGACAGTGGGACCAGGCTAGTGGGGGACACTTGCCCTAGAGCAGTTTAGCTCCCTGTTGTCTCTTTTGCCACTGAAAGAGTGGGAAAAAAAAGGATGAGTGGTTGTATAAAATACTGTTAGCACAATTTTGCTTTTATATGCATAAACCAATGAGCCTTTGCTACGTAGGAGTTAGGCACCACTAGGGAAAGTATCAGGTGCCCATGGTGGGAGCCAGACTGACTAGCACCCTTGTTAAAGGTCTCTTGAACTGTGGCCACTGTCATATTTCATGTAGCAGAATCTACCTTTAGAAATCTTAATGTTGTGTGGAAAGTTCTTGAGAGGAAAAGCTATGACTTGTGAAGTAAGCAGGTCTTTAAAAAAAGTAGAGAAAAAAGAAAAATAAAGGAAAAAGAGCAAGAAG
>NW_008236769.1:7796027-7842675 GCF_000691975.1 Corvus brachyrhynchos | reverse complement strand
AAGAGCAGCTCAGTTTCAGCCTGGTGATCCAGAGCAGCTGTGAGCCTGGCTTCCCAGGCACTGAGACTGTGTGTTCAAGCCATTAGTGAACTAGGTCAAGTGTCTAAGGATGGAGAGAGAGTTATTTTTTTTCATGGGTTTGTGGGAATATTTAATAAATATTACTCAGAAATTAAGATACTGCCTGTTCTGCCTAGTCACTGTGTTTTTGATTATGGTGTGAGAACATGGAGCAAAAGGGAATTTCAGTAAAAGATTGCTGGGAGTTTGTTTTGGTTGGACTTGTATTAATTGTATTTGGACAATTTGGAATTTGAAGTGCTGTGGCTTCTCAGCATATGGCTGGCTGGCAAAGCCTCCTTGAATGGGGAAGCACCTGGAGCACGTTGCTGATTTTTGTAATGTGGCTCCAGGGCTGAAAATTGTGAGCGATTCTTTCTCACCCTCACTGAAAGCTGCAGCTAAAAAGAGAGAACATGGCTGTCCCTTGCCCCCACCATCTGCTGAGTGCTGCCTCCCTGCTTTCCCATCTGTGGGCTGGGGACTCTGTTTCTCAGCAGCCGCATCTCTGTTTCCAGCTGGCTGCAGACAGTCCCTTCTGGGGAAAGGGGTTTAAATTCTAGGGGTGAGGCTGCCTAGCTGAAGGGTACTGATAATTTGTGGCTCTTTGCACAGAGAGCTTTGCCTGGGGACATGAGGCTGTTCTTGTCTCTCAGAGGAGCTGATTTGTAGGAGAAAGTGTACTCCATAATGTAGCTGCCCTGTGGATAGCAAGGGACTGGGCTCTGCTCATCCCTGCTACCCTTACAATTTATGTGCCTTTTCTCTGCTGGGTGTGATCACCAATATGATGTGGCTGCTGAATTAACAGTTAATTAGAGACCTTTTGTAGGTGGAGGATCTTTTGCAAATGACTGTTTATGAATGAGCAGACAGGCTCATTTGATGTACCTGAGCTTGGTAGAAATAAATAACAAATCTACTTTATATGGCTCCTATATGATCTGGATGCCTCATCATTTTGCAAGGCAGAAGTGTACTCTCTGTATCCTATAGCTACTGAGCATAACCAGAAACCATTTCTGTCACAATGAATCTGCTAAAGAATAGATGACCACGGAAGGAGCTGTGCACTAATTCTGCAGAATAAGTGGTGGGTTGCAGGTGGCTGGCCCTGAGTGGGTGCTGGAGAGCATGTTGGAGGCAATGACCTCTTCAGGGTTTTGAAACCTAAGAAACAAAGCTGCAGCTGGTGTGGGCAAGAATCACGGTCTGCTACATGGACTGAGTTGGGTTCATACAGAAAGTACCTTGTGTGATGATGCTTAGGAGAGCCAGAAAAAAACACTACTTGCTAACAAATAATGTGGATGTGATCATGGGACTCTGCTATAGACTGCCTAGCCAGGCCAATGACACTGATAAATTACTCTTTGAGGAACTAAGAGACTCCTCTAAATCATAAGAAAGGCAACTAAGAAAGATGCCCTCCTTGACTGGCTGCTTGTTAACAGAGAAGGTCTCGAGCGAAGTGGAGATTGGTGGCTGTCTTGGCCACAGCAGTCATTAAGTGATTGAGTTTAAAATCTCTGGTTTTAAACAGGAGGAAAAGTGCCTGCAAAACTTGAGCCCTGGACACGAGGAGAGCAGACTTCAGACTGCTCAGGGAACTAGTGAGTAAGGTTCCCTGAGAAAAAGCTTTTGCAGATGCAGGGGTCCATGTCTGCTGGTCAGTTTTTAAGCACCACCTCCTAAGGGCACAGGAGTAGGCAATTCCTAAATGTTTCAAGTCAAGCAGATGAGGCAGAAGGCTGGCTTGGCTGAGCAGGGATTTTCCTTTGGAGATAAGGCAAAAAAGGGGGGTGTATGAGCAGTGGAAGCAAAATCAGGTGACATCCTGTGTGCAGTTTTGGGCGCCACAATATAAGAAAGATATAAAGCTCTTAGAGTGTCCAAAGGAAGGTTAAAAGATGCTGAAGGGCCTTGAGGAGAAGCCATGTGAGGGGCAGCTGAGGTCACTTGGTCTGTTCAGCCTGGAGGAGACTGAGGGGAGACCTCATTGCAATTCCAGCTTCCTTGCGAGGGGAAGAGGAGGGGCAAGTACTGATCTCTGCTCTGTGGTGACAGTGACAGGACTTGAAGGAATGGCCTGAAGATGTGTCAGGGGAGGTTTAGATTGGATTTTAGAAAAAGATTTTTCACCCAGAGGATGGTTGGGCACTGGGACAGGCTCTCCAGGGAAATGGTCACAGCACCAGCCTGACGGAGTTCAAGGAGTGTTTGGACAATGCTCTCAGGCACAAGGTGTAAATCTTGGAACTGTCCTGTGCAGGGCCAGGAGTTGGACTTTTACAATCCTGCTGTGTTCCTTCCAACTCATAGTGTTGTGTAGTTCTGTGATTGTTATATCTGACATCTGCACCTTTCCCAGACCAGCACATTCCTGTTGTCCCCCTTAGAGTTGACTCTGAGACTGCCATTTGCACTGACTTTTTCATGTGGACAGACAATTGATTCAACATTTTCTGGTTCTTCTCTGGTGACAAGACATCTTTATCAGGCTACAGAATTAAGCTCTTTATTGCTTACAGCTCAGCCAACACTGCAGACCTTCAAGCAGAGATTGTCAGGTGTCTGTCTCCCTGGCAGGGAGTCGGTTACCATGTGTTTAGGAGCTAAGCTTAAGTCATGCTCCAAGGATTGGGATTCCTTGGAACATCTATAAGTCTGAGTTAGTCTCTTGGGGTCCCTGCAGTCATGACAAGAAATCATCACTTGACCTACAGGACAGGATTCATCTCATCATAATGTAGGTCTAAACTAGGCAAGATGATCTGCACTCTAGAGGTGCCTTTTCAATTCACTGACTATAAAGATGAGTGGAATGGAACTACCTCAGATGTCCAGTCTACTGCAGGAAAAAGGAGAAGTGATTCCTGCCCAAAATACTTTAGCAGTAAAGTGAGCAAGGTCATTTAGTGCTTGGTTGTGGTGGCCTGGTAGTGCTTAGCAGGACAAAAACTTGCAGTCTTCCTCCTAAGTCCTAGGTGACTGCTCTGAACACCAGAGTAGTCTTCATAGAAGAGAAAATGGACATTAATACTTGGGAGCCTCTCTTTTGTGTTGTTCTGTCTGGGTTTTTTTGAATGTTCTGCCTGAGGACTCTTCCTCCATACTTACAGCTTGGACTAACTGTATAGTTTTGTCTTAATTTACAGTCACAAACTCTGGGTTCACTGTAAAATGTTTAGGTACCAGTTTATAAATAGATTAAACAGGAAATAAAATGTGCATGTAGATCTGAAGCCTTGTTGACCTGACAGGTTCTCCCAAGGCCCCAGGAGATCAGAGGCAGCATTCATCAAGTGAGGCATTGAGCATATGCCAGGTGTAGTACTAATACTTGGGAGCTTTTGCATGCTAATAAGCCATATTCATTGTTCTTTGTGAACTGTGCACTCCACTTGTGCATGCTTGCTCTTGAGTAGTGTAAAAGAGGACAATGCAGAACAGAGGGCAGAAGCTTATAAAATAGTGTATTCAAACACATGAATTCAGCCTGAGCTGGGGAGAGTTTTCTACAGTGGATTAGTGGCTGCAGCACTGCTGTTCTCCTGGGAAATCACCTAAGCACATGTGTTTCCTTTAGAGGGCTTCTGACCTCTTTTGTGTTCTTCTTAATTTCTGTGTCCTAAGTAAGGTGATATTAAAACAATTCCTTGTTGGTATGCTTCCTTGGGAGCTTTGCAGAGTGTGCAGGAGGGAAGTGGTTTCTGCTGCTCCTAAATTAAAAGCAGTTGCTCAGACTCCTGCAAGTCTATGGAAGATGACATGTCAGCTAAGAATGAGTGCTGCTCTTTGCACTGGCAAACTGGATGCTGGGGAAAGAATAATGTGATTGTCAAGACACATCTTTCAATTTAATAAACCATTTTGAAAAGAAGGCTTTTTCTCTGTTTAGTACTGGTCCTTGGGGGAAAAAAAAATCTAAACTCTAGCATGAAAACAAACACTCCATGTCTGTTTTGAAATAAACATACTGTCTTCTGCAGTACTGGGCTACACTGTAAATTTTATAGACAAATAGGATATGAATAAGACAATTGCCTTAGCAGTATTATTAGGAGTAATAACTTCTGTTGTGGATAAATCTGATCCTTTGAAAATGTAAAAACATTCATGTTTAATTATTTTAGCTTAGCTTTTCCCTTAGAAGAGGTTGTCCTGTCTGTAAGTTTTATTAGAAATGACATGATATACAGCTTATTATCAATTACTACTTTTGAGGTCTCACTTGAACAGAGGTTGTAGCAATACATTGTTTTGCATCTCTCGACTGCATACTCTGGAAGCTAATGTTGGGGGCTTCTTCCCGCTTCAGAATGGCTGTTTTGGGACTAATTACCGAGTCACAGTGTTGTACAAAATATCTGACTCTGCTTGTTGAAGTCCTCCTTGATTATCAGTACCCATGGAGCTGTGGGATCCTTTGTATTTTTGGATTGCTGCACCTGAACCCAGTGTTATCTGTTAGTGACCACAACATTAAAAAATCAACTTTTAATTTATTGCCTAATTTATAGGCCCACTTGAACAAGCTATGACACAGTTGAACTCGTGTTCAATGATTAATGCGAAATAAAAGGTAGTGTTACATGGCCCAGTTAGATTAGATGCTCTTGATCTAATCCTGTCAGTCAGCCACAGCTGTTAACCATTTTATGTCCTCATATAAGACTTTACTTGTGCTGCTGTAGGTTTTCAGGCTAAAAGAAGATCATATTATAATTAAATAGCTAGAGCTTGTATAAGAGAATAGGATAATTATCCATCTATATAATCAGAAATTTATAGGAGGACATGTTAAACAAATGTGATTTTTGCCACATAAAATGTTACAGAAATTTCTCAAAGTCATAAGAAAAAACTACAAATTCAGATTTCATTGCCTTTAAGTGGTAACTAACGCCTCTTACGTCTTTGAAAATGACCCCTAAATCACTGAATTTGATTATATTTGCCCTACATAATCACTAAGGGCAAAAATGAGGACTCCTTGTGATTTTTAAATTTAGGTTTTATTCCATGCAAATTTACAGTTGAAGTATTTACCCATTGGACAGTATAAATAAAAGTAGCTGAAGAACCTCAATGTGGTTTTCCTGGGACTTGGTAGTATTCCCCTTTTTAAAGCCTGGCAAGTGGCAGGGCTGCTGAAGGGGCATTTCATCACTCTGAGCATCAGGAAGTGGCTGCAGATCTGCCAGGACAGTGTGGGAATTAACAGAATCCACAGATCTTAAAGGAATGTTCTCATTAGGAAGGACGCTTTTCTTCTCACCCTTTCTGTGTGCCAAGGTTGGTATCTCATCAGGGAAACCCTCAATACAGAATATTTTGAATGAGCATGCAATAAATAATATTTTTTTACTATATTTGGGCTATAGGAAAAATAATTTTCCTGGTATAATGAGTGATAAGTAGAACAAAGATCATATGGGAATAAAATGTAGCTGTTTGATCCATTTGATAATTTCCATCTGGATGGCATTTGCTTCCCTCAGTGAAGGGAATGGGAGCTGCCTATTTCTAGGCAATCTGTTGAGTTTCTTTCACAGAAAAGGACAGTTTAGCTTTTCTTTCCATATGGACATACATTAATACATTTACAAATGTTGTTCATATATCTCTTTTTTTTTTAGATCCTGTAAGAAGTCTTAATTCCTAGGTGGGTTGGGATGTGGGTTGAATATTCTTTTTTCTTTTTTTCCCAGAAATCAGTAAGAGAGGGGAAAGACTCCCATTATTCTGTATAGATAGGTACTAGTTAATTTACTAAACCAAAAGAAACCTTGCTTGTTGGAGCAGAAAGCAAGTTAGCTGTAATGAGACCAGAATTATCATTGTTCCTCTGGGCCTGACCATGCTGGAGGAATGGAAGTCTGCAAGCGTGACTCCAGGCTATTGTGGGATCCAAGTCATGCAATCTGTGTCGTAAATTAAGCAAGTTCTACCTCAAGATTCTCCCTCTGGAACAGTGAAGTATTCTAAACATTAAGAGGATCATTATAATCATAATGTCATCTCAGCTAACCAAAGAGAAACTGTTTTCTTAGTACAGTGAGGTGACAATGGTTCATGCTGTGGTTTTGCCACTGCCCCGGGACTACTGGATCTTGTGCCTTTGTAACATTTTTAATTAGCTTTTGATAAGACTTGTGTATCAGAGACAAAACATCAGAGCTGATTCACTTTGGCACCCTGGGTAGGCAGACAGGTCTGTACCCCCCAAAATGTCATGAGGTACCCAAGTTCAATAAGCAGATAGGCATTAATGCTTTTTCCTTGGAATACTTTCAGTTGAAAAGTTATTCTGTTCTCTGCATGGTAGTTTTTTTTTGGAAGTGCTTGTGTCTAAAACCTTTGGAAAAGTGTAGAAATCTCTTTCCAATATCCCTGCACATAAAAGCAGGAAGGAACAGTTGTAGTTTAAGAGGAAAACCCTATTTTCTTCGTGAAAAACAAGTTTGAATTTTTTTTCATTTGCCAAGCCCACGTGATGTAATCCTGCAGAAATGGGATATTGTGTGACTGCCTGGAGCTGAGGAAAGGTGCAAAACTTAGGAAAAGGGTATGAATCAGTGCCTGGTGTTTTAGGGCCACACCTCCTTCATCCTCTTCTTACTAGTAGGCCATGGATATTGTTTATTCTCTCCTTTTTAGTCTGCTGTGGTGGATGTGCCCAGACAGCTTGATTGCAAATTCATCCACAGAACAGTTCAGAGTTAAAACAGCCTTTTTTTGCTGCCACTGATAATCATTTGCCACTATCAGCAAAATTGCCACCTGTAATCAGATCTGTAAGAGCACAGATGGCTTCCAAATGCACTAATTCAGTACCAGAGCTGTGATTTTGGCAGCAATTGCTCCTTAGCATTTTGCACCTGGAATTTTTACTCATTTTCATATTTATCAAACAGCTGTAAATTGAGAACTCCAGCTTGCAGGTACTTGTGATCTAAAGAAGTCTGAGAAGGATGATTACACTCCAATTTCAACAGAGGCTTACCCTGATTCAGTTAAACTTCAGTTAGGGTCTGGTCCTCAGAGGATTTCAGTGCCTTGTCAATCACGTATTTCATCAGTGAGTTTTTGGATTTCAAAGCTTTTTTTTTTTTTATTTCCATTGTCCTATCTACTTGTTGGTAGACTGCACACGAGTAATCTGAGACAGAGCAAGCTCTGCCTGCTTACATGGTGGACTTCACGTTTGGGATGTGCAATCCAAAAGACAATTCCTGACTTTCAGAAAATAGGTTTTTTTTCCGTGTTCTGACCTTTAACAGTCTGCACCAGTGAACAGAGCCATGTCACAGGCAGCTGGTAGGAAGGCACTTGCCTCTTTCACAGCCTGCATCTGATATGCGAAGGGGGGCCCCACCAGTGCCCCAAACACAAGGTTTTCCCAGTAAGGTGATACAGATCTCTCTGCTGGGAAGTTTTGAAATTTCATGTGGTTGTAAACAAAGTATTTATCTGGAAAAAAAGGATTCCATGCTGGCTTGGCTGGCTGTATGCATCAGGAGTGCTCATAACTGTCATGTGACAGGAGGGGATGAAAAAGAGTGTTGGTTAGGTTTCTGGTGACAGGGAGTTTCATTATTCATGTAGTCCACAAGTCACAGTGAAATTATGAAGGATTTAAGGCTAGCGGGTTGGGTTGGCTATAAGTTTCTTTCATACTCATTTTAAAGGAGGTGAGGAGGGAGAGGAAAAAGATTTAAGAGAGGAAATAATGGAAACACAAATCTATCCAGGAACAGAAGCGGAGGTTGGTGGAAAAAGAGATGAAGTTGTGTTGAGTCAGAAGCACTAGAAGAAAAACAGGCAAATGTGTGTTAGGAAGGACAAAAATTTGTATGTGAATCCTTGTTTCTCAATTGTGATGGTTATGTTTTATAAATTGTATATATACTTAGCACACATTTAATTCTTCAGTAAAGCATAGTTAAAGCCCGGAACATTATGATTTGTCAGCTTCCTTCAGGGATAGAAGGCTTTTTATACTGCTAAATGACCTATATGGGAAAAAATAATGGCAGTAATTGCTTGTCTTTCTCCAAATTGGTGTTGGCATGGAGCGTTTTCAGCAAAATAACTGAAATAATATTCAGGGTGAACCATAGTTCTGGATTGTCTTGTGTGTATGTGGCTCATGTGGTAATTAAAAGGGAGAAAACCCAGTTTTTATTAGATTTCTTAGAGATGCATTAAAAGAAGAAAATGTCATGTGATACATTAGGCTATGCTTCAAAAGGGGGAGAAAAGGAGGCAGTGTGGAGCCTCCTTCTGTTCCCCAGAGTTTCAAAAATTCATGGCTGAGACAGTCAATGTAAACATTTTTCATATGAAGTTCAGCCTTTGTCCCTCCACAGCAAACGGCCAGAATGGGAAATCTTCATGTGGGTTGATTCTGAAGGGAAAGCACGTGTGCCTGGCTGAAGGACTTCCTGGGGGAGGGAGGGAATGGGTCAGAATGAGGAAACAGATGTTGTCTAGGCAGGAGTTCCCGCTAATTTTGTTTGGTCACCTGGCTGCTCCAGAAACCCTGTGACAACACATTTTCAGCTGAGAGCCTTTTCATAGACTAGCTGTGACAAATGCAACACCTGGTTTCACATAGAGACAGCTGATGTTGGTTACTTCTGTGTCACTTCAGTTGCAGTTGGGGATTTTCTGTTTTTCTTCTTCTGAAAGTATCTTTAACTGAGACACAGGTAGTGTCTGGTTAGCTAACACAAGTTAAACAGCCAGCTGAAATTTCCTTCCTTTGCCAGACCCCTTAGAGCTCTCTTTGTGCTCTCTAAGATTTTATCCAGACAGATCATGGCTTTTTCAGTCCTGGTGATGTGTGACAGTTGGATCTGGCTAATATCTCTGCCCTTAATGAGTTATTAAAGTGGGCAGCATCATTAAGAATTTATTTTAGGTCTTTTTCAGACCTTTTAGTTATGAGACAACAGTGGCTACTGCTGCCAAAAGGGGCTTTGCTGCTGCTGAGTCGTGGCAGGACAGGGCTTGTGCAAGTTGTGCTTGTGTGGTACCCCCACACATGCTGACACTGTGGCATGGGCATCCTGTAAGCAAATAAGTTGCAGCATTCAAATTACTCTAAGGCATAATTGCTTAAAAATTGGCTTTATTCTTACTTGCAAAGTTACCCTCGTGTTTTGTAGGCATATACTAGAACACAACTAGTGAAGTCAAATAGCCAGATTGTTGTGTTTTTTCTTATGCTTAGAGAAAGCAAACTTGTTTGTGAATAGGACAGAAATATGCTTATTGCCAGAAAAGAAAGACCCATAAAAAAATGAGCCAGCAGCTGAAAGCAGATGCCTTGGGAAAGAGATGGGAACAGACTGGTCCTCTCCAGGACTTTCATAATTTTCTACTCAAGGACTTCCTGAAGCAGAGTTGGTTTCTATTCAGTCAGTGAACCTTGATAGATTTTCCTTCTATTAAATTGTGAAGTCTCTCTTGAACCCATATGAACTTTTTCTCTTTGCAGTATTCCATGGAAAGGACCCCCACTCTTAGTTACATGTTAAGAACCATTTTGCCATGAACCTGTTACCAGTCAGTGCATCCTGGCCATTGTCATTCCCGGTTTCCCTCTCCACTTTGGCAAGGTGTACTCTTGCCAAAGAATGAGTCTTCACTACAGAGTGTAAAGTTTGCAAAAGAATCTGTCTAGCAAACAGCATCTTAGTTTACTCGCAGCTTTTGGAATCAAATTTCCAAAGCCATTTCATGTCATATTATATAGAGTAAACATTTTTGAAAAGTCCTAAAACCTCTCTCCTTCAAAATTGCAGTTTTTATTGTAAATGGTCTCTTACTATTTTTTCTCTATTTTTAATTAAGATAGAGTACTCATTGAGTCAATTCCAGAGCACAGGAAGACTTTTGGAGGTATAATAAACATTGTAATCTGTGTTCCTTGTCATAGGAACACAGGATAAGTAGTGGGATGGTGAACTAAATTACAAAATAAACACCTTTTATTTTTGTATTTTGGTTAAGTACTTCCATTTGATATACATGACATTTCTCATGTTCTGTCTCCTGTATGGCTCCAAAGTATTTTGCACTCTGGAAATCCTCAGTTTTACATATTGTCTCAGGTTACTACAGTCAAGGGCAAAGTAAATAGGAAAAACAGAATGAGCATCTCTTCTTGTCAACCTTTTTAAGCTGTGTACACACAATTAACATCTCCAGGCTTCCTCTTGCCTTTTCAGTTACTACCTGTTCCGATGGAACTTTTAAAGCCAAAGTCTTTATGTCTTTAGGTCACATTTCTACCCCAAAGTCTCACTTGTCCTACTGTTGAATATTAAGAAAGACAGTCAGCTTTTTCCAGTTGAAGTGTTGTGTTTCTCACATTCCTGCCTTGTGAATTTAGCAACTATTTATTTCAGATGTTGTCTTTTTATTCCATCCGATTCTATTACACCTGCATTTCTTTATTCACTATTTTGTCTGTTAAATAAAAGTCCCTTTTTATTAAAGTAATTTTACTACCACGTGATGCAATATTTTAATGCAAATTTATTAGACTGCCTAGCTAAAGCTGAAGATAGTGACTGATATAAGTAGCGTTTTTCTAATCTCCATATGGAATTAATAGGGAAAAATCACAGTGTGGGTCAGTAGTGGTTGATACTTGAAAGCTGTGTCCCCGTTGAACCAAAGCATTCAAAGCATGTGCTGAAATTGCATTGTAACTGGAATGCTGTATTGGCCAGGGGGGTAACAACTGACTTAATAGTATGAACTTAGATGAAATGTTGTGCTGAACTGGGGACACTGTTAAATTGACTTTCCTCACTAAAACAAAAACTCCAGTGCCTGCTTTTACACTATGTCAGTGATTGAAAAAACTAATGAAAAGACTCTTCTTCTTGTATGATTTTTGTTTTCTCTCCAGGGATGAGTTTACCAGTTGGTTTGGTCTGTATTATTTAACAGTGGAGAGAGGCATCCTGATGTTCAGTTCAGAGATGTGGATGAACTAGGGTGGTGCAACAACTTACAATGCAGAATGCAAGGTAGGTTCAATAAAAATGAATATTTAGTGGTTTATCTCAACAGTAAATAAGTAAGTTTTATTTAATTTTTATGCTTTTATTTTTTTGGTTTCATTTAGATAGAGCAAACCCTCTATGCTAATTTTTAGGAGTGTTAAATTTCAAATACAGCACATCGATCTTGAAACACTCAATAAAGTCAATAGAACCATTTCTGGTGACAAACCCACATCTGTCATTTTTTGCACAATGGTCACTGACATATAATCTATTCTGTTGCCTTACCAAAAAAAAAAAAAATGAAGCCAGCAAACTAAGTAGAAATAAGTATCATCATTTATGATATTAAAACATCATAATAGTTTAAAAATATATTATTTAAAATTGTTCTTAATGTATTTATTATATTTTTAGCTGAACTACCATGCTTATTTATATTTCCTATTCACTTTAGAAGGCTGGAATTCTTGCTCTCATTGGTTCTGGTCCATCAGTTGGACTTGGTCAGGACTCAGGTTGTGCACTGTTGCTGAGTCAGCCAATTCGCATCAGCTATTTACCTGCCTCTCTGAGCTGTGTAATGCTTGCTTTGATTGCATTCAAGATCCACACAGTCCTAGTGAAGAACTTAGCACACTCCACATGCCCTTGAAATACAGCAGCTTTATCCTTTACTGAGGTACAAAGAGATTAAGTCCAAAATTGTGCATAGTCCGTAGCAAAACAGGGTATCAAAATCTGGTCTAAATCCAAGGGCAGTGCACTAAGCACTGGATCCTTTCAGATCAAGAAGGAAGAGTTTACACATTTTTACCCAATACAAATAAATGTAATAAAAGCTGACGTGATTTTAATGGGAGTTTGAGTTATGTATTAATTAATCTGGAGTAAGGCAGCTCTGGGGGGACCTTATCACTCTCTACCACTACCTGACAGGAGCTTGTAGCCAGGTGGGGGATGGCCTCTTCTCCCAGTAACAAGTGACAGGAGGAGAGGAAATGGCCTCAGTGTTGCACCAGGGGTGGTTTAAATTGGATATGAGGAAAAATTTCTGCAGAGAAAGGTTGTCAAGCACTAGGACAGGCTGTTCAGGGAAGTGGTAGAATATGAAGGTATTTTAAAGATGTGCAGATGTGACACTCAGGAGCATGGTTTGCTGGTGGACTTGGTAGTGCTGGGTTAATGGTTGAACTTGATGATCTTAAAGGTCTTTTCCAACCCAAATGATTCTGTGATTCTAAATAGGTTTAGTACTTGTGAAAGGTGCCATACTGGTTACCTGGGACATGCAGGAGTCCTATATTCATTAACAGACACAATAATTTACATTGATCTAGCTACTGAAAGCTTGTGTAGGCTTGAAAGAGATACTTTTCTACAAAAATGAGAGTTCACAGTCCGGACTTTGATCCTTTGGTTGCCTGAAAGCTTAGATCACTATTCATGGAGGAAACATGCTACTGGATTCCTTATGAGATTCTGAGAACTTCCCTGCTGCTCCATCTTCCCGTTTCACAAATCAGAGTTTCCTCACTTTCAGTGTTTCCTCTTTCTGCCGCATTATGCCCCTTTCACATTTCACTCCCTCTGGAGACCTGCAATGCTGTTAACCATTTTTCACAGCTCCTGGCAACTGGCTGGATGGGAGACAGTGCTTGCTGCAGCTCACGTGGGTCTAGGTATGTACTCATTTTAACCAGCATATCTGTGCTGACTGAGTCAGGATCACTTGGCTCTTTCTTACATATGAAAATTGAAATAGCTTTCTGATTAATTATTTAAAATGCATTCTATTATCAATATATAAATTTAGTACATTCTCTTTTTTATACTGCTTTGGTATAGATGCAATATTAAGGGTACACAGAGTGTTCTGCTATTATTATCTGTAGTTTAAAATTATGTACTCTTTGCAGTTCTTCAACATCTTCCTGTGCACATTAATTTTAAATATGTATCTTTGCTGCCCTTTCCATTTCTCTAAACACAGTCCCTATGAGTGTAACATCACTACTCCTAGTCATCCTGTCATTTGGATTTATGCAAGTGTTATCTGAAATGGCTTATGAACTTTCAGAGGCATGTTGTTTCCATCTTCTTATCAAGGCCTTGGTCCTGCCTCATTAAAGACAATAGTAGTCCCATTTTCTTTACTATTCATACAGTAACCCCTACTGTAGCTCGATGTTTAAGATGTCAGTATAAACATGCACATTTAGAAACAGATCTTTAGGCTGTTTAAATTGTTTGTGTTCCATCAGAATAAGATAGTAGTTGCATTTTTTTTGCTCACAGTTGCCGTATGTTTGTGTCCAGTTTTTTTGGTCAGTGTTTATACTGTGGTACTCAGGAGAATTTTTTGCAAACAGAAATTTCAGTTTCATGGCTGAAGCCCTTGCTCAGCAGCAACTATGAGCTGATTCTTTGAGCAGTCCATTTGAAATCCACTGCTTCCTGATGATTAAGTTGCACTTTGCCAGGCAAAGCTTAAATTAAATCCAAATGATCCAAGTTAGCTGAATGGACTGAAGATGTACACACCAACTTAAAAGAGAATTTGGATATATCTGCACAGCCCCAAGCAGAGGGGAACTGGCATGTATATGTGCCACTTCATTTGTGCAATGAATACTGGGTCAGGTCAGAGGGATTCCTGTGGCTTTCAGTAGCACAGGCACAGGCAGACCAATCTAGTTGCTTCCTGTGAAAGCCTGGAAATTTATCTTTTGTTTGAAATTAGCCTGAGAGTTGCCTGAATGCTAAAGATGTTTAATTATTTAGAGATGCTTAAGCAAGTCAGTTACCTAAATATGTATGTGGGGAGGAGGGGAAGAAGAATAATGACAATAGGCTTCAGCCTAATATACTTAGCCTAGGTTTTTCAATTTTTACATATATATTACTGTCTTTGTTTACATATATATTACTTATCTTGTTGCCTTTCTGCAGTAACTGATGGATGTGAATCAGAGGATAAGCTTGAAACCAGATATTAGAAAGCTTTAATAGGACGGTTTCTAGTCAGCCATGTGAATACCACAGCTGTGCTGGGGTCAGAGAGGCTTTTATGTTGTTTGTCTCCAAGTCTGACAGAAGATCTACTTGCCCTTGAGTCCATCTAATCAAATCAGGATTAAGTAGAAGCTATGGAACATAGATCACCCTGTAATAACCAGCTATGACTTCATGAGCACCAAAGGTTGTTATCCATCCTATATTAAATCATATAAACATGTGCTTTTCACATCACCTTCTTAACTGTTTTTGTTTTCTGCCATGGTTATACCCAGATGAGGAACTGAGGAAGTCTGCCATGAGTTCAGCAAGTACTAAGGTAACCCAAGTCTTTGCTGAAAGACATTAGTTATTCTATTAATATTTAATCTGGAGCAACCACTGACCTGCATAATTTGATAGAGATGGGTGAGCTACTCCCTGAGCACCTCTAATGCTCTCATGCTTTCTTCACTTTTTAGAAGCAATGTAAACAAATAAACACCAAACACTGCGTTGCTGAAAAAAGTATGAAACGAGCCAAGAGTACTTGGTATTGCACATAAATTTTTCTGTCTTTTCCTGAAATTCCTCTGAGGGCTCATCAGTGTCTCTGAGCTGGTTGGCTGCTCAGGGGCTCTCCTGGCGCACTGAGGTGGGTTCCCAGCACACAGTATGTGATGTGCCTTCTCAGGCACACCTTAGCTTCTGCTGGGATTTGTGGTTCTGCCCCCAGTGAGCCCCTGGCAGACATCAAGTTACTCATCCTAAGCAGTGAGATGAGACTCAGTCAGTTTGCCCTTGGTAGCATTGCTTCTGCTCAGCTTTCTCTGTGCTTTGTGAGCTCTGAATGCTGAGGCAGCTTCTGAGTCTGTTATGGCAGCTCTTTAGGAGCATCATTTGCAGTTACTACTCGGAGTACACCAAGATTAGGTGTATTTCTCTGAGCTATAGTTAAACCTGAATATTATTCAAAACAAATTCTGTGAAGTCTTTATCTATGCTGCTTTGCCTTTGTGTTCTCTTTCCCAGAAATCTTAATCATCTGGAATGATTTGATTCAGCCTGTGATCTAAAAATGCTCTTTTGACCCTTTGTTTCTTGTGTCAGTACCCTGCATCTGTCCTTGGAAATTCAATACGTTCTTCCACTGCAGATACTGGTTCCTTTCTCTGCCAACTGTGTGGGTGATAAAACTATGAGAAGAAATAGGGAAAACTATATAGCCATGTGACAAATGGGTTTTTGTCCCTTCGCCCCCACTCCACCTCATCTCTGCTGCAGGGGTCTCTTCCAGCACCTCATGCCAGTGAGCTAGCGTCTGCCAATAAAAATTACAATAGGCAAGATCATTTCTTTCTATGTCATGTGACATTCTCACAGATACTAATTGCTCCCTTGCAGGTGCTGTGAAGGGAGTAGGGTTCTCTCAAGGGCTGTGAAATACTAGCATTTTTATGTCATGGATATTATAGTATTCTGTCCCACAGGAACAAGAGAACTTTTTTTCAGTGCCATTAACATTTAGTTCCCTGAAAGATTGAGATCATAGACTTGCAACTGTAATATTTTTTAGCATGAAATAACTAATTTAATTTATAAACAATATATTGACTTTTAGTGAGGTCTTTACAGCAGGAGTCCAGATGCCAAAACCTAGTGCAGTGAAGTACTTTGCCAAAAATATATTTCAAAATTTTCTAAAGAAGATAATAAAGTCTTTAAATGGCAAATATTTAAGACCTGCATTGCTCACAAGTGTTCTGACACTCTTGTGTTATAGATTAAAAGAAAACTCAGTGCTATACCTCTCTGTATCTCATTTCATATACCATATATTACATATATATACTACATAGCACATGAAGTACAGCAATCTCTGCTGCTGCAATCAAGTAAAACTCCTTTCAAGGCAAAGGATCAGTACTCATTTACTAGCTTGGTCTAATATTGTATCACAAGAAGTTGTGTAGTGAGTAGTATTGCTAAAAAGGCTGTACAAAACTCATTTATTTTGCCGTTAGTATTTGTTCTCTTTCCAGGCTGTCCTAGAAAACTCAATCTCTCTGGGTCCATTTCAAATCAGTGTTCAGACTGCTGGTGTTTCTGGCTTGCTGTCTGAGAAGACAAATGTCACGGGCAGTTGTAGGAGAGAAGCCCCATGATTTGAAGTTCAGTTTTGCTCTGAAAAGCACCAGCCTGTCACCAGCTCTTGTAAGGCAGCAGTTGTGCTTATCATGGGAAAGTTAATGCCAATGTTTATCCCCACAACATCTCTGTGCCGAGTCCATGCTATTTTCTTTGTTGCAAAAGCATCTTTAATTTAAATATAGGGACGTTCTAATAAGAAGACACTTCACACCAAAGAACCCCTAAAGGGTCAGTACTACATTCATTTATTGGTTATTCAGCAGAAATGCACAAAGTAGTCCAGTGCTTTTTTTTTTAACTGAAGCATCTGTTTGTGATTCCTGAGTAGATATCATGTATCTGAGTAGAACAGAGTTTCAGTGCCTCATTAAAGTTCCAAGTGACAGCAGATGGAGTCGGAGCTGGGATTAATTGTTAAGGAAAGTGAGAGGCGAGGGAGTTTTATTTCAGTTTTAAGAATCAAACCTCCTGCCCTAGTTAACTCTGAGATATTTGGATTTGATACAGATTGATAAGGAGGTTACTGTAGCTGGGAGATAAAGAACAACCTCAGATCACCTGATTAGGAGCTGATTTTATTCACTGTAACATGAAAAAATGCTAGTAAGGACACAGTGAAAGAGTACTCAGCTATGGAAAAGTTTGCTTTGAGGATTTAATAAAACTAGTACGTAGGGACTTATGGGTTAGAAATACAGGGAGTTCAAAGTTTGGAGGATCTTCTGAAGCTTGGCTAAAAAAGTTACAATTTCTCTTTCTGAAGAAAGTAAGAGGCATTATGTCTTGGTGAAGAGTGAAGAAAAATGCTGGCCTGGTAGAGAGGGTCTCTGATAAAAAGATTTTAGCTAGGTCTTTCTATGGTAATTCAAATGCCTTTAAAAGTCAGGTTCCTGCACTGCATGAAGGAAAAGAGTTTCTCACCAAGAATGCCTGTTCTTCAAGGTGTGACATATGAGTTTGGCTGGGAGAGCCATTATACAGTGCTGGTTACCCAGAGATTTCCTTGACACATGCACAGGCTGACATCAGTAAGAAATGACAGTTGTTTAAATGCTGTTACTGGTTCAGTTTTGGAAATGCTTTGTAGTGCTTTTGACAAGCCACCAAGCCCTTCAGTACAGTAGCTGTGGCAGGTCTGGCATCTTAAAATAATACATGTGATATTGTAACATAGGTACTTAGATCTAAAGCTGACTTTTTAACCCAGAACAGAGTGACAGATGTTCATGTGTGAACATGCTTGGTAATGTTCCCTTTTTGCTGTTGTGTCTCCAGGGTGGAGATCCTCCAATTTATTGGACATGACTCCCACATCAAGTGTCCCTGCACAGTACACGTCCAAGGGAGGGCAGAGACTGTGCTGTCCATTGCTGCAAAAACGCAGTCACTCAGCCTGCTGGATTACAAGCACAACACAAATTTACTCATTTGAAACAGAACTTTGTTTGATTTGGGATTTTTTATTTTTGGTTTTTACCTTTGAAATCAAAACTGGAAAATCTTGACTTCACACAATTTCTGGCAGCATTAGTCTTGATGACAGATATGAAATAGTAAAAGGAAATAGTCTTGATACAGACTAATAAGAGAGGGGTGTCTTCCTTGCTTATGCTGTATATTAGTCAAAGCAAGTCATTTACTCATCTAAATGACAAAGCTGTAATTCTTCTGTGTTTATTGCTGAACAGTAGATTCTGCATGTTTGCTGGTTTATTTTTAATTAATGCTTGTAAAGCTTAAATTGAAATTTTTCATACAAAACCTTTAGTCTCTGATTATATTCAATAGCTTATTCAACAGATGCAGATTTAATATTTTTAGAAGATCTTTAGTATAGTTTAACACCCTCTCTTTTTTAACAGAGGTATCATTCAATCTACATCAGGTAAGATGGAAAACTGCCTTGGCAAATACCATACTGCAGTGAATAGAAGAGAAAGCTAATAATGAAGAAAACTAGTTGTCTTGGGTGAATTCGAAAATTCTGTGAGTGCTGATGGACACTACTTCTTTTTTTTTTAATAAGAAGTGTTTGACTCACATTCTAATCCCTAAATGGCACTCAGATTGCATGTGTTGGCCTGAGTGTTTAGTTTACACTTTTGAAATTAATCCCCTGCTCATTCCCTCTGCTGCAGTATAGATAAAATAGTGGAGTAGGCAAAATTATTTTCTTCTAAGTGAATCTATACTGAAAAATGCTTTCCAGCTGCTGATGGGTTTCAGTTCATCAGATCAGACTAAAGCTATTCCAAAATCAAGCATCAAAACTTGTACAGTATGTCTACTGAGTCCTTAATACCAGCTTTCTGTTCTCCCTGCTCCTATTGCATTCCATCAATTGCTAAGTTAGACAAAGCACATACTAATGGTAATTTTACATTTTAACTGTGTTTTAGCTGTTTTTGTACTCATTAAAGGTAACTTCAAACACCTCAGTAGGTCAGGTTCTATTATGACAAACTTGCTTTCAGTGCTCTCTACCAAAATATTTAAGAATTGCCTAAGAAAAAAATTCTTTCTCCTACATATTTTTCACAAAATACAAAAAGCCTTTAAAAGCAAACATTTGCTAAGAAAGAAAACCAAACAGAATTTCATGATCAGATGCTTTTTAGACAGTTGCAAACATATGGTCTTTGTCATAATCATACAATCTTGATAAAACTGGTGTAACTTGGTACAAATAAGTTATTTGCTGCTAACTTATTTGCATGCTTTTAGTAGCATAAAATAGCTCCTGTTAAAATCAATAGTGAAATGCAGTTCAGTTAGGTAGAATCAAAGCTTGAAGGAATACACAATTTCCTTCTTACTTGTGATGCTCTTCATAAAACATTCAATTCTCACCCTTTGTACATAAGTAGAGGCTCCTGAGAGAGAGCTTTGTTCCAGCACCAGGAGCACACTACACTGTCTCTGGTTGCAAATCTGCTTTAATCTGGAGGTGACAAACAGCAGAGATTAACGGATTCAATTTGGACACAAGGAGCACATGGATTCTTTAACAAAGGCAGAACATGATTGCCTGGGATTTAAGAAAATATTGACTTGGTTCATGACAATAAAATATACATTATATAGCTTCAGATATTTTTAATATCACCATAGAGATGGGATTGCTCTGTACACTACAGTGCTATGTCAGCAAAACTGCTTAAGTGTATGTTTAGGAAAATTCCATGAACTTCAATAGCAGAAGACAGTTCACTAAAGGTATAGATAAATTGAGAGATTAGGCAGATGTTTAAACATTGGCGTAGTTGTTACATCAGTGTTTTTACAAGGCGACAGTCAAGACACAGAGAGCCTTCGGGATTTCTCCAACATTTTCCAAGAAGTCTGGGGACAAGAAAGAAGCTGAACCAAATTTTCTTTTGCTTTAGACCCCAGATTAGGCTCAAGAGTGACCTACAAAGTCACCTTAAAATGCAGATGATGTCAGCATTGCTATTTGTTGGTGCAAATCCTGGTAGAATGGGAAAAAAATCCAGTCTTTTTACCACTAGAGGCTTTTATTTGGCATCTTTTTAGATGGGTATTTTGGATAAGATATTTTAGGCTAGTTTTATCAACAAAACTTTTAACACAAAAATAAATTTTAGACGTTTCTGTCATCCGTTTGATACATCTATGGATATTTTTCCTTGTCTTTGTGTTGTTTTTAGAGACTATTTGACCCTCTTCTGCAAAAGATAAGAAAGGCTAGGATTTGAGGTTGCAGAAATTATGTTGATAGATTTTAATTGCTAGCCAGTGTGCTGTCCTCTTTAATAAAACCTTTTCTTAAGTCAATTAAAATAAAAGGCTTAGAACACAGGAGGGTGCAAAGAGGTGAGAAGAAATGATGTATTGTCATATTAGCTGGAGAGGTGTAATATTCATTTGCAAAGACACAAGGGAATGCAACGATAGTGGAACAAAAAAACTTCCTCTCATCTTCCTGTTATGCTGGGAGCATAGGAAGATTTTTCCTTGGTGGTTGATGTGAGTGTTGCAAGAAATGCAGTTAAGACTTTCTGAAGATTAACTTGTGACGTGCGAGATTGAAACCAAGAAACACTAAGTACCATTCAGGCCTCTGTGACGGTGTGACACACTCAGCACTTTTATAAAACCAGGCCATTTAATTATAGCTGGGAGGTTAGGGAAGGCGAGTTATAAAAATCTTAGCCAAAAGCCTTAAAATATCAAAGGGAAGTAAGTCTAAAAGTTAGAAGTGTGAAGTTAACATATGGTGCAATGATTTTTGGGTTGGTGTCAATTATGCAGGTTGATTGGAATTAGGTAGAAATCTAACAATACTGGAAAACCAGGTGGATGGACCCAATTTAATCAGCTTCTTCCCTCTGCAGTCTCAACTGCATATCTTTGAAATACGTGTTTTTTTGCAAAATGGCTGTAGACTAACAAAATTTTTTACTGGACTTGTGGGGGCCTATCTTTCCTATTCTGTCTACAGACTGCAGTTGAAACAATGAGAAAGAAAAGGCCAAATGCAGGAGATAAAGCTCTTTGTTAGCTAAATCACCAACAGTAAGAAATCAAAGCTAAAAAACCAACAAAGCAAGAAAAAAACCCCAAATCCAACTAACCATACGATGACAGAGCTTTTCAGTCCAAGAATCCCTTCAGCTGTCTGCTCTATGAAACTCCAAGGCCAAAACAGAGTCTGCATTTTGTGTCAAGACTGCAGTGATGGAATATTCTTACAGTGGATTTAGTTCATCCCCATCAGTTCTTCCACTGATACTGGTGGAGGTTTTTATAGTGCATGGCTTTGAGGCACTGTACTTTGAAGCTCAGTTCCCCTCCTTCCTGAAAATAGAAAAGTAATCTTGCTGCCTTTGGGAGAAGAAGTTGGCTCAGAGAAGAATTATATTAGCATGAAATGTATAAAAAAATAAAAAAGGGACTTGCTTGAGAGAGAACAATGAACACTCATTTGTTGTCTCATGGAGACATTTGTGGCTCTGTGGAAGATCGCTATATGACTTCAATGCTGCTGAAGTCTCACTTGAAGGCCCACTGTTTTGTCTCTTTTGCTTGAATAATTGCTTAGAATGAGAATTCCTTGCCTGTCCTGCACCTGAAGCAGTTAAAACTGGGTAGAACTACTCATGCTTTTCTGATCCATGGTCATGTGTGCCCACTCAGGTAGTTTGTGCAGTGGTAATGGAGGAAACCCAGAGTACAACTATCGTTTCTGCCCGACATCCTTACAGTAGCTAAGCTGTGTTTTAATGACAAACCAGGAAAAGAAAAGAAAAAAAATTACCTCAGTTCCCCAGTACCTCCCTCCCTGTCCAACTCCTTCATGTCACCATCCTGGTTGTGTGAGCAGCTTTCCTCCAGCCTTGGATTCAGGAGCAATGTCTTCTCTTGTCTGCAGAACAGCTGTCAAGGAAACATCTAAATGTATGTTGATCTATTATGAACTTGTGGCAGACTGCTGGCAAGCAAGTCTCTAGTTGAATGAAAGTCAGTGACTCTTAAAAAGCACCTATTAAGTACAGGAAAATAAAAAACAAATTGAAGATGTCTCTGTGTTTAATGTTGCATTAGCTGGCTGACTTGTCCTGAATTTTCTTACTTTAAATATTGTGGAAATCTAAGTATTCTGAAAATCTGATTAAGAACTCAAGCTTCTACAAGATGCTAATAAATTGGCCAACCATAGCATAAATATACATTAGTCTTAGGACCTTATGAAGAAATTCAGTTGTGTGCTAAACTGAAAACAGAAAATAAACAGCAAGTATAAATAGTGTTGTCATAATATATTGCATCACATACTCTAGTATTTAGAGATAAATGTTTTTGGAAAAGGAGAGGAAATGGGATAAGTGTAACATCATGAGTAGAGTACTTATGAATTTCATAGACTATTAATCTTTAATCTTTAGAGTTCCTATTTAAGCCTACAAATACGTTAATCCAGGCATCAGCTCTTCTCTGCTATCTTGATCAGGCAGGTCACAGATGTTGCTATAGTAACCTTGCATTACCAATGCAAAGAGAGTGAAGGATCTGGCTATCTAGATAAATAAAATAATTGAGGGGTGCTTGCAACAGCATTCTGCTTAATGTAATGCTTAGATCCATTGGATGAGCACTTGGTCCTGCGTGGATTAGGGCCTTGACTTGGGATGTATGAGAAAGGCTGGCACTTGAAGCCAATTTCCTGTGAAACAGGTTAGTAATAAGAGAGATGCTCTTCACTGGGAAAGTCCATGAATTGTGGCACAGATGATGTTCATTTGTTCCAGTTGTCAGTCACATTGGCAAAAGACAAACTGCTATGGGTCCCACATGTGGAACCTGCTCTCTAGATGCAGATGTTGTTCAGATATTTTGAAAACCAAGAAAAGGTGTTTTCTGTGAAGCTGAGGTAAGCCCATGTTGCTGAATGCAGTTGTTGAAGACACAGCCCAGTGCTAGTGGTGATTAGACACTTTGTCTTACAGGAGAAACAACCCAGTTACAGAGTGGTTTGTAACAGGCATCATTAAATGCTAGTGCTGGTCTCTCATGGGGACCTGTCTTGATGACAAAAGAATGTGAATTTTCAAGTGAGAAGCAACAAAGTTCTGAATCAGATTTGCCTGTGAGTTGAATATTCCTGAGAGTTACTCCATGGGCTTGAGCCCCTAGGGAAGCTTTGCAGTATTTTGGTATGTAGAGGACCCATGTGAATTCTACAGGGGGAAAATCCTAACTTGAGTACTTTTTTTGGATAGTAAGGGAGCTTCCTGTGAGAGTTGCTTGCTTTTACCATGCCTGTGAGTTTTCAGAAAGCATTTCCTTCTTGTAAGAAATTCTTGTAGGAAGTTTGAGGCTTTTTTCCTGAGTTGGTTTTAGTTAAGTATGGCCACTGGGTTCAAAAGTAATGCAAGAATGCAGATAAAGAGGGGCACTAGTGAGTGTAGGCATCACTGAGTAATGATGATTACTCCATTTTCATTGGAAACCAAGCCTAAAAATACTCCTGTAGCCACAGCTCATCTATGCTACCAATTGAATTTTCTGGCTAAGTCTGTAAAATGCCACTTGAGCCTAAAACAGTGAAATAAGGAAAGAGTTAAAATTCTAGTCTCCTGTGAGCCTTTGTTCAGCCTTCAGTCCTACAAAGGAAACCTCTCATTGCTTTAGAAGGGTCCCAACTCTTTTCTTTTTGTCTGGCCCTGAAAAGCCAGATCAGTTTTGCAACTGGCTTTATTGAGACTGTCAGCCCACTCCTGCCGAGAGGCTGCTGCTGGCCGGGCAGCTTTCTGCAGGGGGAACAACGGAAAGAAAGATTCTGCATCAGAAATTCCACTTGTATTGCTTTCCCTGCCTCCTTCCCAGCACAAAGGTGGTTTTGTTTGTGCTCAAGAACCAACTAAAAAGTTTGGCCGTGAAATGAGCTCTCCTCTGGAGAAAGGGGAAGGGGTGGAACATGTAGCATACAGCTTCAGACACAAACGTGTACCCACTCCCTCCTCCAGGTCACGGGCTAGAGATGGCTGTTGCATTAACTGGTTGTTATGTTACTTCACACAGCTGCAGGGCAGCTCATGAGACAGCAGTTGCTGGTTTGAATCCTTGAAGAAGTAATTTAATAAGTTGGAATATTCTATTCTAATTTTGTGGTGTAATTAGATTGGAGAGAAATTGGGAAAAAAAAAAAAGTGCTTCCCCCTTATTGGTGGGACACAGGGAATATTTGGGTATTTGTAATTTGTTCACATTTGTATTTGTTTCAATTCAGAGTATTTGGTGCTGCCAAAAGTGGGAGAGAGGAAAAACACTTCCCTTGCAGCTGACACCCACTTAGGCATCTCAAGGTGGGCATTACTTCAGCAGACTGAATAATGTTAGACTCATGGAAATTAAAATTCTCCCAACAGTTCCCACTGGTGTACACCCTGGTGTACACTCATACAGTGCATCAATCTCTGCTGATAAAATAGGTTCTGCCCCTGAAAAGTTCTTATCCATGTTGCTTGTTTCTTGTGTCTTGTGTAACCAAGGATTTGCAGGATCAGGGAAGCATCCACATTGCTTTTCTTCCTGTCAGAGATTAGGGAGTTTTTTGTGTGTATTAGTCTTGTGAAAATGTAGCCTTGCACAAAGCACTGCTGAGCACATTTCAGGGTTTAGGCCCCAGTGATAGGAGTATCTAAGGCAGTTGGGCACCAGAATCAGATGGGTAACTGAATGTCCAACTCTTTTCTTAAATCCCTTGGGCAATGATAGAGGAAGCTTGAAGGAATTTGTGTATTTCCTTTGTGCTTCTGCAAAAGAGAGTGGTTTACGTATTTTGAAGTGAAGACAGAATGTGTAATGCCTCCACAAGAAATGTTAGTGAAGTGAGGGTACCTAGAAGTTGCCCAGTGTCATTCTTTATGGGCTTGGTGCCCTTTCTCAGTCTCAGGCCTATGGAATTTGTAGGGTAAACAGCCACATAATTGCAACTGCTTGGTATGTTCAAGCAAAGGTGTGGGATACAGAATGTCTGCATAGTTAGCTGGGACAATCTACTTCTGGCTTTTTGGCTAAAAAATGGCTCAGAGAACTGACCTTTGAACCTGGTGTCTGATACTGCAAGTTAAATGCTGGCTTGGGGTTGAATGGTGAGAAAGCACAGTCATTCTGTTCCTCATTGCAGCCTGTGCACAGATGGGAGAAGTGGAAGAAGCTGCGATCTGGGAAGCTGCTTTCCATCAGAGTAGCACACCAGTTGGACTGGTTCATCCCAGGGCTGCTGCTGAATCTTCAAAAGACATCACATAAAAATCTATTTCTAATGGAGTGAGGAAGGGTGGGAAGAAATAAAGGGTGAAGAAACCATTTTATTTAAAAATTAGTTCATGCTTTCAGTGAAGGTCTAGTTTTTCCCTGTGAGCTTGCCAACATTGCTTAATTCATATCACTTAGAATAAAATGACTTGTGGGTGTAAGGAGGATTTGAATTGTCTTTTCTGTATCTCTAAATAATGATTGCTTGGGGAGATAGGAAATGTAAATTGAAAATGAATGAGGTATAGCTGGTAATATGTTAGATGCATTATCTCCAACCTGAAGCCTTCTGTCAAAAGAGAAGGTCATCTGTAATCATTAAAGAGCACTGCAGCAGGTACTTATATTTTAACTTTTCCTCTTTTTTGGATTGAATTTTCTCCTTGTAACCAGTGCAACACTTTTCTGAGGAAGCATGTGCCATGACTTCTTAGATTGCCTAAATTATATTCTTTTTTTGCAGCTTATAAGACAGAGGATGCAGGGGGTCTGTACTTTGCTGAATGATTGATCTTCACTAGTTTTCTGGAAATGAGAGATTTTTCTCTTTGCTTTCTTTTCTGAAAAATCTGACTTTGTACAATTTGTATGTGAACAATTCCAACCATGAAAATATTAAGCCTTATTTCTGTGTTCCTGGATTGGAACTGATTTTTTCTTTTCTTATAGATACATCATTACAACTTACCTTACATTACACTGAGTCAGGCAACTGTGTAGAAGAGGCAGTAATTGGTCCCATGAAGTACTCCTTGTGCTTTCCTGAATGGCAGCAAAGCCATTTTTTAATGTTTCTTAAACTTGAGCCTCATTTCTAACATTTAGAAAACAGGGCTGGAATTACTGATGGTAACAGTGAATAATGTAGTGAATCCTAATCAGCTGGGGCAAGATTTTACTGGACAAATGTGCTGGAGGGAGAGGAGTATGGCCCGTCTCAAATTCCCTTCCAAATATTCCCAGTGAGAACAGCAAACTGAAAGCAGATGGAGACTTCTCTCTCTTGTTTGCTGAAGTGGGACTGGCTGTGGGTGTCCTTGTAAACCTCCTGGTCTGTCTGCCCATGGAGCAAGAGGGAATCTTTGAAGCCTTGTGTCTCCTGGGGCTAGAGCAGTTCTGCACTTCTGAAGTTAGTGGCATTAACCATCCACCAATGAAGTGCATAAGCAACAGTGGGATTTGCCATTTAATTGAACTCTGCTTTTCTAGTTGTTAATTATACTCCTTGTATGGTTTTTAATGTTTAAGCTGTATCATTACACTTAACAGAATGTTTGTTGTTACCTGCTGTGATTTTGAATAATTCATGGTATTAATATGCAATTAGGGACCATCATGAGTTCCCCCTGGAGTAAACCGAAAGTTGCTTTGCTGGTTTTGTGTCTTTGAAGGTGAGTGGAAGGCAGGTTCTGGCTTCCATGGTCCTTTATCAGAAAGAAAGTTTTGAATCAGCAAATAAAATTAAAGTATGCATCTTGAGAGTATAGTATGCACAGTATAATTGAAATATTTTTATGAAATTGCTTGTTAAACTGGAAGTAACCTAAGTAAATCAGCCCTGGACCTCTGTAAACAGCAGTGTCTTGTACTTTCAGTTAATTGTTTCCACAGATGGAGTCAATGACAACATTATGTTTATCCTATGGCAGTGTTACTGCAGCTCTCGATTTCATTTCGTTTCCTTTTCTTGATGGATGGGTTTACCAAATCTAAAAATAAATTTTTTTCCCATCATGACAGGGATTTTCTTACATGGGTTTTGTGAGTTGCCCTAGAAACAAACAAACACTGAAGTTAGGTCAGAAAAATAAGTGTCATGCCAACCACTGTTGTTTGGGTTTCTTTGGTTCCATCTTAATACTAGATAAATTATGTGGCTGAGGAGTCCAGCTGATAGTTGATACTCGCAGGTGTCTTCTGAACAAAGATGGGTGTGGTGTATTTGTTTTGATTAGAAGAAAGTAAATGGGAATATTTCACGGCGAAGGGTCACCCTCAGCCTGGCATGTGTTCTGGAGTCGCTTCTCTCTGCCACTGTCTTTGCTTCGTTGCTGTCCCAGGTTTGCATTGACTTTATATAGCCAGTATCAGCCAAGATCTTTCAGAGTGCAAGGATAAAATCTTTCTGGCTATCTCCATAGGTATGAGATATTTTCTCATTTTTCCAAATGATGAAAACACTGGTCCTCTGACTGTGAAGCAGACCTGTTCAATGTTAATACAAAGGCCATTCCCAAAGGTTAACTGCCTTATAAATACCCAGATTGTTCCCTCCACTCATTACAAGTTTGCAATCTGTTTAATATATGCACAGTCAGGGAGAAGCTGTAAATATAATGCTAAAAGCAGACACTTGGAACTATTGCTCTTGCTTCTCTTCAGCTTATGCAACTGTTTGCAGTAGCTTGTTGCCAACACAACTGTTGTGTCCTAGTACTTTGGGCTTCATCTTGTAAGTCTCCTGAATATGCTGTTCCCATTCCAACACTTTGAACAGATCCATGTGAGGTTTTACAAGACCAAGTCGTTAACTGAAAGCCACAAATACATCACCACCTGCTTAATTCACCAGTCTAGAATTGAGGTAGCTCATGAAGTTATGCCAGCTGGAGTCTTGGCTAAAAAAACCCAAAACCCTGGTAGCCAAACATTTTGGCCATCAGAAGCCTGGACCTCAAAATTTTCTCCAAATACGTCATTCCACCTTCTCCCCTTGCAAATGACTGAAGTTCCTTCTTTCAGAGGTTTTCCAATGAGTCTTGCTGATGTTTCAACTGCAGCTTTATGTCCATTGACAGCTGTTCTCATCTGCCTATTCCATCTGCAACCACAGCCATCTCTCTGCAGACAGACCCAGAAAATCTCTGACAATAAATAACATTCTTGCTCCACAAGCATTTAAGTCAATTGAAGGTGATGAGGTGATCCAGGAAATTGCTGCTCTCATAAATTCCTGGGACTGTGCTTGAGGCATAGTGTAATCTCTGGTACTTCTCTGCCACTGTTAATCTCCAAGAACACCTTACAAAATTATAGCCTAATGCTTTAACAAAGTGTAGGAGGGAAGGATGCATTTTATGTAAATTTAGTCAGGAAGTCTTTGAAACTAATTGCTTAAAGTGAGTGGGGAAAGCTGATGGAGTGTGATAGACATACAGAATTTTTTTTCTGCTTTCAGAATAGATGGTGTTGATTAAATGGGCTTAGTATAGCACTGCATTTATTAAATAAGCATCAAATTGCTCAGTGGATGAGCCTGCTCTGTGCATGAACAAAAAGACCATGCTCTGGATGTTATTACAGATGTGAATTTAGGGAGTTTTGGGGTTCTACAGAGAAAACCATTGTTTTTGGTGAACTTGGTATTAAATTATTGTCCTGGCCTAGTGTCAATATTTTATTTGCAAAAATGGAATTAAACACACACACAAAAAAAGTGTAAAGCCATACCTACAGAATAGACCATTTATTCTGAAAACTCTCAAACTTGGGAGTAATGCTAGGGAAATCCTCCTTCACATATGCTCCTCAGCATTGGTACCCCTGAGAGGTGTCAAAGGCTTGTCTGTCAATCAGCCTGCTGGTTTATGTGCCAAGTCCTGTTTGGTCTTTTCTGGTTTGTGCTTGTTAGATGTACTGACTCGCCTGTTAGAACAGCCTCTGATATTTCTTTAGGGCTATTCTGGATACATCCACCATTCTGCAAGCGTGGGCTGCTCTCCTTGTTCCTGGTAGATCACCTTGCATTTAACCATATTTGCATATTTATAGGAAGTCAGTGATTTCATTTCCACACTAGCTGGAGGCTAGAGTTACAAGTTAGAGTTATATGCTTGCTCTAGACCTGGGATTTGCATAGATGTCTACATGCATTTGATAGCTGAGTAAAACACATCACTGTGCCTGCTGTAGTAGGCCAAATCTGCTATTCTCAAGTATGTATGCGTGTGTCAAGGATCTGTGCATGCTTCCTTTCAGCATGAGAGCTGGGCACTTGCTGTTGACATGTGTTCCGTCTCCTGCAAGATACCTTGAACTAGTTTTAATGGAGAGAAGATTTTTACAACATCTGAGACTGGATAGACTATTCCATGCTGTGCTCTGTGAAATGTATGAATCCCTGACCACTTCTATGAGCATTTCACTGGGGTGACTGGTGGATGTGTGAGAAGATGGAAAAGATCAGAGGAAAATGCAGAGCAAGAAGCAGTTGCAAGAAAATGTGCTGGAGTGAACTCATGAGATAACAACTAATCTTAAAAGATAAAATTAAAATACAACTAATGTGAATTAAATCAAAATATCTTCTTTCCAGAAACAAAACTAATTTGAATGGTTGAGCATTGGAGAACTTAAAAAAAAAAAAAAAGCCGTATGAAAATGATCCAGTGTGTCTGATTGTAAGCACCCAGTGGGGAGCATGTAACAATTACAGATCTTTGGGAAAGTTGGCCTTTGGAAGACTGAGGTTTCAGTGTGTCTCCCTTAACAGGAAGAAAAAAGATGGATATGAGCCTTTGATGAACAGCGCACAAGGTTAGGTAGCAGTCACAGCATATTCTGTCTTACTTATGTGGGACAGAGAGCCAGATGCATCACTGTTACATAAGCCTGCTGACCTGCATACAGAGCTTTGTGGTAATAGGAGTTTCAGAAAAATAAATCCTGTTCAGTTTAGCTAACATGAAGATAGAAAATCCAGGTATGTTTACAATGGGAAACTCCACAAAACATATTATTCCCTACAGGGCTTGGTTTTGAAATTTAAATTGGGAGGGCTCGAATACATGGAACAAAGAGGATGGGAGAGGAGGCAGTTAATATGATACAAGCTCAGTCTGCTGGCCAATGGTACAGTGTGTATATTTAGGGAATGGGACCACAAGGTATGTTGTACACCAGCCATAACAGTCTATTGTTCCAGTGGTGCAGCATGAAAAAAGATCATGCCAAGTTACAGAGGATTTTGATAGATTTGTTTAATTTGATTGTATTGTGATTTGAAATGAAAATTAATTTTTTTTCCATTCTTAGTGAAAAAAATAGAATATTTTCAGTTGGAAGGGACCCACAACAATCATCTAGTCTGAAGGTAATAATATCTAGAATTAGAGACATCAAGCTCTGGGGTCCCCAGCTTGAGGAATTCTGTCTGGATCCTCTGGCTGCCTAGGGTGCCAAGGAGTTGCACATTTCCAGAGCTTCCAGACTCTTGCTTCTTTTCTTTCTGCCTGGTGAGTTAAGAGAGAGCTGGCAGCCTTGGAGTTTATGGGCAGAGAGACTCTGCTCTGAGTTTCTTGGCATCCTGCCTAATGAGATCTGTAGAGGAGCCAGCAGCTTAGGAGCTCTGCAATCTCTGAGATAATCCTGGAGCAATAACTTCTTTTTAACTCCCACTCTCTGTCAACTTGTCAGGAATACACTTGAAGAACAGGCAAGAGGACCTGGCAGGAAATCGGGTGTGATTTCTGCAGTGTCATCAAAGTCAAATGTGCCATTAAAAATGTTTCTGACCAGTTTTAGTAATCCCATGCAGAAATCCTAACATGTCAGCACCTGACCCTGGAGGTCCTGCATCCCTTTGCTGTAGATATCAGGGGTACAAATCTCAATGAGGCAGAAGAGAGGACAAAGAAATAATTACACCATTCCAGTATCTTTGAAGTTGGGATGTGGGTCACCTGCAGCTCTTCATACAGCACTAGCCTGCCTGTAGTCAGCTGGCCTAAAAACCCCAGTTGTCCTAAAGGTATTGGAAGACATGGTTATTCTGGGAAGGCTCTTGACTGACATAGTGGCTAGTGCGATGTTATTGGAAAAATAGATGAAATACATGTTGGTACCTTGTGCTTTTTCCTTTCTTCCCATGCTTGCTTTAGGATTGACCCTGAGGTCTGTGTCTGAGTAGAGATACTGGTCTGAACAGTGTGTACAGGAGCATGTGCCCCAAGCATGTACTCAAAATTCAGTGCAGATATTGCCAATGTGAGTTATAGCATCCTAAAGGTTGCTGTAATTTGTATTTATAATCTACAGCTACAGAATGATGTTTTAGCAGCTGGGGAGCCCTGGAAGGTGAACATCATCTTGCTTTTCCTAGACACAGAGCTGGAGGATGATGGGCCCTGTGGCTTGATGTCATGACTGTGGCCCCTGCAGGGTGAATTAGGACTAATGATGCAATGCAAAATTGCCCAAATGACAGAGAGAATCTGCATTCATCTTGTCTGATTTCCAAATTTTTCAGTGCTCAGAGGGACAGGATTATAAGAAAATTTTACTTCCTGTTGTATAGGTCATATGCTGCATGCTGAATCCTCCATCACAGGGTGTAAAGCTGGACCAGGGAGACTTGATTTGCCTCAGTAAATATCAATGGGAATAACAGATGTTTTTTCTTTTACTGAATAATTTGCAGTGAGTTTGATTTGTGATAAAACCATTTAGGCTTTTACTGTTGGTGGTACATTAAAATACATTGCAGTAACTGCAACTTAACTGCAATGTGTTGCAGTTATTAAACTCTGCAGTCTTCAGATTGCTGTGGCTGGGCAAGATTCACTGTTGGTCTGGAGGCTTTGGGGGTGCCAAGTGGAGTGTCTGGCTCTGCCATGGGATGTTCAAAGGTACCATCACTCTCCTGATCCTGCAACTGCAGCTGTGCATCCTCTGTCTCTGTCTGACAGGGCTGTGCACGAATCTGCAGTGGGTTCCTCTGGGAACAGAAAGCCTACGATTTGCTCACAGACTGGTAATGATACTGCTTTGATTACTACTTTAAAAAAATTAAAATCTGACCTCCTCTAGCAGTTATTCTGGCATTTATCAGGACTTTTTAAAGATCAGGCAAGGAAAACAAAGCAAAACAGAAATGTTCCAATACCTATGTCTTCCTAAGCTTTTGCTGTGGGGTAGAAAGCATCTAGAAATCCTCCTCTTCAGATGCTGCTTAATCTGCTCTGGATGCATATACATCATTTTTCCCTGCATGGTTGGAGAGGTAGTGGGATAAAAAATGCTTTGCTGAAATGTGAATTCACTTGCCTGTTTTTCTTGGGCTGATTTGCAGCAAGGCAAACTTGATCAGTTACTCCCATGACTGTGCATTTTAGGGGAAGGTATTTCTTTGTAACTGCTGCAGTTCTGTTGTAGCAATTAAAAAAATGTGTCTAAGGAGGAGGCAATAACTCTGAGAGTGTCTTGATGACTAAACATTATACTCTAAATATGCAGTGTTGCTTCTGATTTTTCCAGTCTCCTGTGAGTCATAAAATCAGTCTCGTATAGAGTGAGCTATTTTTAAGACCCTGACTTTTAAAAAAAAAAAAAATAAATAAAAGCCTGTGACTTCCCCTAAGTCAAATAATTTAAATGAATGGTTTTCTGTAGGATATTTGCAGTGCTTTTCAGATCATTAAAATCCCTGAAGGACAATGGGCAGGTCTGCATTTGCAGGCATCACTGGTGTCCCCAGGACAAAGCCCCTGTGGCCCAAAGGGTGCTGTGCCTTAGATGAATACAAGCCTTGGTCTTGTGTGCAGCTGTTACCATGCAAATGTGAACAGAGCTGACTGGGAGGGTCATCTAGGAAGGAGATAGCATGTTCCAGAGATTGAAGGGCTCAAACAGCCTCCACTTCCAAGGGCCTTATTTTGTCCTGCTCACAATTTTTGCTCTTCAATCCCAGCAGGTTTTTCATATTTTCATGGCTGTACTTACCACCTTGTGGTAAGCATGTTTTTTACAAGGTTCATGGCTGTTACCTATTGCAAATATATCTGTTCCAGTGGTGTTCTACAGCTGCTCTGTGAGAATGATATTACACATTGCCAGCAGAACCTAATCATGATGATTTCTGTGTTAAGGGTGCCTCCTTGAGAAACTGTAAGGGGAAGGATTTGAAAATAACCAAGTTGAATGCACTTTTATTGCATCTTTTTGCAGGGGAGGGAAGCTGTGGGACTCTTGTGGCTCAGTCTGTCTGTTGCGTTTTCAGCACTGGAAGAAACACCGTATGTCCCGGTTTTAACTAGATGCATTATAGTACTAAAGCACACAGTGAATTACATTAGAGGGAAGTATTTGTTGTGGGTTGTTCCTACTGTCTGTTACTGTTGGTAATTTCTTGATAATGCTCACTTCTTTAACCTCAGAAAAACATGCACAAGATGGAGGTTTTCTCCATTTTTGACTTGACAAGAAAATCCTTCTGGAATTTGCTTTTTCATTGTACTAGGTTACATCATTTTTATGAGGTGCTCCTCAAAAGCAATGTGCCTGATACATAGAAGATACCACTCTGCCATCGTATTTGGACATGTCATGCTGCTACTGTCTCTGTAGTATGATGTTAACTCATTTTCATTAGCCTTTAAATCCATTATGATTGTCTTAATGGGAGAAATGTAAATAACACTAAGTTCATGTGCATAATTTATCACAAAAAAAAATTCCTGTGTTTAGTAAGTGCTGTTAGATTTTCAAGGCTAATAAAGGCTTGGAGCTGTCTAAATGAGGCAATGCGATTACAGGAAAATCAAATCAGCAAAGTAAATGGAGTCCTGTGGAAGATCCTTTGAATACAAAGCTGTTTTAATTGTTCCTTATTTTAAATTAGAATAGGGCCACTCCTTAGTTAGGACTAGCACTGGGTGAACACTGTCTTAAAAAAAAGAAAATCATCTGGTTTTTCCTTTACTCTGTGTGTGTTCCAACAATCTGTGATCAGTCTTCAAGGTTTCCTAGTTTGTCATTTTAAATTGCTGAACTGCCTTATATCAGCACACTTCACCCTAAGCCTCTTGGCAAGCTAGCTATCCTTGGCTGCACGTCCAAGATTTTGGGGTAGCAATTGATTTCAGAAGTGTGTCTGTTACTACTGCCTGCCTGCAAAGTTGTGGAATATTTGATGAGCAGGAGGTTAGACATCTGGGATCTTCTGTAAGCATTTCCATCTCAGAGCTGCAAAGGATTGCAGGGATATTGTTCTAGAAGACATTTTTTGAAAGCAAATGTATTATATATATTGATAGTCCATTAACAGAAGAAATTAACTTCCAAAATTATGTTCAGCGTGACAGTGAGTTCAACTGTCCATGCACATTTATAAGATTCACATTTTCAAGTCCTCTTCACTATAGCTACCCACTCTTAATTAAGCCTCTTAAGTTGTTCTTCTCCAAGCAGCATGAAAATGAGTGTCTTTGTGTGTGTGTGACATTTTTATGAAAAGCTCTGTAGCATTAAATTGCAGCACTGCTTGTATTGTTGTATATTGCCCATATTCTACTGTTAATGAAAATAATGTATTTTCCATAGAGTTGAGTAAGACAAGGCTCATTTATCATTCATGAATTCATTTTTCCAGAATTACACCATTAGTTTCATAAGAAAGAAGCTGAAATAAAGCCAGAGCAATGATTTTGAATGAGTTCTATATATGCAACCTTGTCTAATATTTAATACCTTTATTAAGCACAAGAATGTAGAAATACATAATATAATTTTCTAACAGAAGAGAACATAATTTATTTGTGGTTTTCAGCACTCATGGTTGGTTAGATGATTGTTGGGGTTTTTTCCCTTGGATGCAATTCCTTTCCTCTGAGATATAGACAAGCTCTGTTGGCCATTGGTTATAATTGGGATCAATACGTCTTCATTGAGAATTTAATGATATTCACACCTCTTGAGCTCCAAAGTGAATCCATCAAGTAGAAATGCATTTTAGAAGCAGCAATTTGTGAATGAGAAGATTACACTGAATGCTATTTGATCTTTTTTTTTACCAAGCACAGAAATCAAATGTTTTTGCAAAGATCATGCTCTTGGTTATATAGCATTTCTTTACCAAAAAGCTGAGGGATCCCATGTATATTATGGCAAAATGCAGCTTTGCAACATTTCTTTTCTTGTAATCACTTTCTTTCTTTCCAGTTTTTCTATTTGCAGATAATCAAAATTTTTCTAAAGGAAGATGTTTATGTTTTAAAACAAGGTACTATAAAACAGATATTAAACAATTTATGGTAGATAATTTTCTATTGAAGTGTGTGCATGCCACAGACATATTGATTTTCTGTAATTAATAGAAATTATAAAATGAATGGATGCTCATGATTATATTAGTTAGACCAAATAAAATATCTGTAGTTTCATTATAAAATATTAAAGAATAGCACAAACCCTCTTGCCTGGCATTTTCTCTCATTTGTGCTACTGTAGCTCCAGAGTAGTGATAGAAAACACTGGTGCTTCAGTGGTTCTAAAGAAGGGATAATCTGTGACCCTTGATAAGGGCAGAGGCACAGCAGAGTACTTCTTTTATATTTACAGCAGAAACTTTTCAGGTGTTGCATAGTATCTTCTTCAAATATTTGTTCACAAATAGCAGAAATATGCATTTCTTTGCTTGATATAAAGAAATCTTATTAATTCCTTGAATTTGCAATTTCCTCACTTTAAATACCTCTAGTGCTACAAACCAATGGAAGCATGGTGTTTCTGGCCCTGCACATCAGGGCTGAGGTACTGAGCAGCCACTGTATACTGGTGCCTTGAGAATCTTTAATGCTGGGTTACACAATGGGGAATGTTCCCAATATGCATTGACTGTCCTACTGCAGCAGTTGAAAGTGCACGATGGTCCACCACCCAAACCCACTTCAGATATCAGACATGATTTAAATATGTTTTTATGGTGGCATCACCATATTTCATGTCTTCTTTCAGATGACCAGAATAAAATAACATCCTCCTTTTACTATCTTTTTCTTCTAAATGTAAGGAATTATTTGACTTCAAATCCTTTGTGTGCATTCATTACAGGTGGGCTCAATGATCTGAAAAGTCTTTTCCAATCTCAGTGAGCACAGGCACTCTCTGAAGATGCCATAGAGATTTTAGGAATATGTGTACAGTCCTGCAGCTCTTAGTTTTCTTCCTTCCAGCCCCAGTGTTGTTTGTCTTTGAAGCCTCTATATTGGCTCTTTCCTTTCTGACTTTGATGCATGCTCCGAAAGTTTTTGCAAGGCTTTTACTGCTGTACCTTCTTAATGGGAGAAGGATGACTTCCATCCACACTGTGCTCTGCAGGGCATGGAGACCATCGACCCTGGCAGTGGGCACAGAACTCAGCTCTTCAGGGAGCTGACTGGAGGAGTCCAGCAGGACAGTTGTCTTTAGGAGGTGGTTAGCACTAGATTTGTTCCACCAGTATGAGCTCTCTGAGCTTCCTTAAAAATGGTAGTTTAGACACTTGGGGGAGCAGACCATTTGTTCCATGAGAAGAGGCCAAGGGGTCCAGGCTGTTTCACCCTGGGGGAGAGCCGGCTTTGGGGACACCTCACAATAGCCTTCCTGAAACTGTGAGGAAGCAACTGAGAATCACAGAAGCATAGAGAGAGCCAGGCCCTTCAATGTGATACATTGTGAGAGGGTGAGACACAGAGGGTGTAAGATGAAACAAGAGAATTTCAGACTGAATATAGGAAAAGCATTTCCCTCATGAGGACAGTGCAGCAGTGGGACAGGTTGCCCAGGAAGGCTGTGCATTCTCCATCCCAGGAGTTTTTCAAGACTGATTAGGTAAACCCTGAGCAAACTGCTCTGGCTTTGAACTGACTCTGCTTGGAGTAGGTTGATCTAAATGACCTTCTGAGGTTCTTTCCTGTGGTCTTACAGTTTCCTGATACTTAGCACAGGTTGAACAAGTACAAATGTGAAGGACTGGAAGCAGCTAAAAAAAATAAATGCTGGTGGCTGACAGAGGTGGTAAAAGATTGGAGAACATCAAGTGAGAGCATGAATATGGATCACTGATCTTTGTTATGCCAGAAATTATTTGGTCCTTAGAGAGCAGTGCACAGTCATCACTTTTATTTCAAGGTTTCCTTTGAGGTTCCAATGTCACAGAGAAATAAGTTTTGTTTAATGACCTTCTACATTAGCAGTTCTTTGTGCTGGTGACTGAAATTGATTTTGCTTGTGATGTGAAGGAGCACAAGCCCAGCCTCTGCATTGTTGCTCAACCATGTGCTTTAGCCCTACCAAAGAATGGGAGGCCAGCAAATTTCTGAGCATCAGAAATATCCATGCTGAAACTTTTAGGTACAGCATTGATAAAGACTCAGCTGGTTTTTAATCTCTGTGTTTCATGGTTGGAAATTGTGCCTTTGTGCTTGAGCCCTGGAAATGTTTGGTCGATATTTTTCTTTGGTAAAGTAACATCATTAAGACCTCTCTTATTTTCCTCAAGCATTTCACAAGAGAGACTTCCTCCCTGACCAGAGTAATTACAAAACAATTCATTAATGGTTTATGTTCTACACTTCTTAGTTACATATGTGGTATGAAGAAAATCATTAAGAGAAGGGTGAAGGATAGATTTTTCAAGGAGGTAAGACTGTGAGGAGCACAAGGTTTCATAAAGACTTCAGGTGAACAATAAAAGGAGGGGGTGAATAATTCACACAGGAAGGAGAAAGAACAGACAAAGAGGATGAAAGGAATGGGAAAGAGAAAGTGAAGAGTCTGACAAAATGAGAAAGGAGAATTGGCAGCTAATGTTTCAAGAAAAATATAATAAAAATTGAAGGAAATATTAGGCAAATAATGACTTCTACATTTGTAAATGCTCTTAGTCTAGCAGTGCATGTTTGACAAATATTCTTTAACCCCAATTTTGAAAAATTAGAGAACTTAGTTTAAATTTAAATTGTTGGATAACAAAAGAAGTGATCACTAAAGTACAAAAAAATGTAAGTTCATTGAATGAATGAAGTTTGAATCACTTTTCCATTATTCTGGCCACACCAGTTTTCAGTGATAGTTTTTTCAAGCATAGCTTCCCATGACAGCTATCCCTGATACTTTAAGGACATTCTTGCTCTTGAACAAGTCAGTAAACTGACAACTGGTAACAGTGGGTAGCTCCTCTGCAACCAGTTGAGGAACTAAAATTGAAGCCTCTCTATCTTCTAAAATAAAGCTAAATTTTAGGAGGACCTAGAGAGTCACCCTCCTGATCCTCCCTAGAGCCTATGTACAGTGATGAGATCACAGAGAAGAAACTTCATGTATGACTAGAAGAGGAGAGACGGGGATGTATTTCACACCATCCCAAAATACAAGGCCAGCTCTGCTGGTACTATCATATTGTGATATTAATTTTTTGTAGTATTAATTACAAATGAAAAAGTACCTGATGTCCTGAAAAATCCTTGGAAGGTGTGGATAGCAAAGGCTGAAAGTGTGTTCTGTTGGGTGTTGTTTTGATTACTTAGACTACAAAGACAGTAATCAAAAAGAAGATGATCTATGGAGACTCTAGTAGTGTTCCCTTTCTTTGCCTGGAGATAAGAATGAATGGATTTTCTTTGTTTGCAGTACAGTCTGGACTTCATTAGATGATGCAAAGAGATGGAATTCCAAATCCAATTTTGTTTGGATGCAGCTACAGCAGAGGCAGAATTAATGTGTAATGTCTTACGAAGACTGCAGAAAGCTTCTGGTGTTGTTTTGAATGAAAAACAAGTCTGAACATTTACCAGTTTCTGATCCAAGATGGAGAGCTGAACCAGAGAGTGTGCAAGGGCTCTAAGTGCCTCTCATCACTAGGAATCTTTCATGTCCTCCTGCCCAGCTGGCACTCTCCTGGATCAGTGACTGACTCTTGCATATCTCCCTGGTTTTGTGTCCTACAATAATCCATCTAGCTGCTTCTCCAAAACTAATGACCTCCCCTTTTTTACTTTGCCTCTCTCTGCAGGATTTTTCTCCAGTTCTGTTCTTCATGCTTGGAAAAATCTTTCTATCCTGAAGTACAAGCCATAAAGGCTCTCTTCTTTCCCAGTTTTTAATTTTTCTCTTTTGAGGGGCATGTTGGTGACTGGGACACATTTTAGTAATGACAGTTAATTACTGTCATCAAGTAATTTATTATAATAATAATTGCAATAGAATATTTTAAACAAAATTCTGTATGCTATTATCATTTCAGGTACTACCAATGTACTAAGATGTGTGTTTCTCCAGTAGACATCGAGTTTTAGCCAGAGTTAAGTATGCAAGCAGTGCATCACTGGTGATGTTTAACAGTAATAATGACAGCCTTAGTGGAAATTGTAAAGCCTAATAAAAAGTTTTGTAGGCTTTGAATTTTAATATCAGAGGAAAGATGCAAATGGTGAATATTATTCTGAGAAGAGTCATAGAAATAGGACTTACTTGGAAGGTTGGATTTGTGATGGCTGTCATTCCATAAGTTGAACTTTATCCATTAGACTACTTCTGTAGATCCCTGCTAAGTGGGTTATGAGATGGTGTTGGGAAGATGGCAGAGAATGTTTGTTTCCATATGGACAAATGGATGTTTGTCTTGTGCACAAAAAGTAGCAAAAGGAAAAGCATGGAATGTGCTTTTCACCTTAAATCAGTAAATCATGGGAGAATGTCTCAATATGTTTTGGATAGTTCAGTTTCTACAATGTGCTGCCATTATGCTCTGTTTGTATGGAAGCACCTGGGCACACTGCTTGCCAAATGCTTTATTTTGACCTTGAATGAAAAACAAACAATTCCTTAAATTGTGAAAATACAGATACTTACCTTATGCTTTTGTCTTTTTTTCTTCCTTTTTTTTTTTTAATCCTCCTTCCTCTTGTCCAGGGAAGAATGTATCAGTCACACAGAAGAAGCAGTAGAGCTCTGAAGGACTGATGAAATGTGCTTTGGCCTGGAGGTGACTGCAGCTGCTACGTTATGGGAAAAAGTGAGAAGTTGCTCTACATTACCATCTGCACCATTTTAGCCACCTCCTGTAATGGAAGCTGGCCATGCAGGCCAATGCATGTTTGAGTCTGAGTTTTGTTTTGATTTGTTTTCTTGGGATCTCAACATTCGCATTTTGAAGCAATTACCAAGTTAAGCACAATCCCCATCTTCATGATTCTGCTCATGTGGGTATGTAATATCTTAAGCCTCGTGTGGCTTTGAGCATTCCTGAAAGAGCCTTTGATCTGAGTTGGGATGTTTAGTATATCTGAGGCTGTGATACTTGAGGGTACAAACTGTTTAGCAAATGAGACAGAATGGCATTTTTACAAGGGTAAGTTGGAATTGGGAATGATCTTCATGAGCACTGAGAGGCTCTTGGAACATCAAAGTGCTCTGTCCTAATACTCTGAGTATTTCAACCACATGAATAGGCCACACTGAATTTAACTTTCAGAAATAGATGGGTTTGTACACTCTGGTTGGTAGTAGCATATGTGATGTAAACACATTGTGCAACCGTGCTGCACAATACAGATCACACACCACAACCCCTACTATTCACCTCTGAGTACCATTTGGGAAGGCAGGGAGATGGGAATGCAGGCACCGGACCTGTACATAAAGGGTCCTGTGGGTACTTCCATCCTTTCTGAAACTAAAGGCGCACAGCCATGTGGAGTCAGTGGCAATACTTGTGCTGACCTGGATGGCAGCAGCTACTCTCAAACTGTCTTACATTGTGATGCACTTTCAGTTTTGATAACTGCTTTATGATTTGTATTTCCCTTTTTTCTTTTTTTAATGTTGAGCTAATTGCTAGGATGTGCTGTCTTTACAATGCGTAGTTGCCCAGTAATTACAGATACCCTTTGAAAGGAAGCAGCAGAAGAATAAACTGTGGAATCCCAAATCAGATTAATGTAATGTTCATTTCTAGATTACAATTAGTAACAAGATGACACGTTGTCATGGTAACGTGAAGCTTAACTACAAGTTCCTAAAATAAAGCAATGACATATGTGTAGGTTTCTACCATTTGCATACTATCCACTTGAAAACATACATAATTTCTACAACACTCAGGCAATTAAACCGTACTTCTTTCTTCTGAATTAAGTGTTTAACTAAAATATCACGCCTCTTTCCTGGTATTTACACAAAATCTCCCACCATAAATTATAAATGTTGATGATGAAGCTGTCCATTTTGTAACATCTTAAGCTTTCTGCCTTTTGGTTTCATTTTAGAACAATTAGTGTAAGGAATGTAGAGCACTTTGTGGTTTGTACCACATCGATCTCCTTGAAATTCTACCATCTCCTCATACAAAAATTGTCCAACCAATATTGGAAAAGTCTGTTTATTAATTGCATCGATAGACCAGTGGGTGTGTTTCATGTAGCTGAGTAAAATCCCAACTTTGCCTCAAATCACTGTAAGAAAGCAGTAAACTTTTAATGTGAGATTGCTAGCTAAGACAGAGAGCCTAGCTACTATTTTCTAGTTCCCTTACAGTGAAAAGTGTTGTCTACTTGTTAGAGAGTTTGAGTTTCTTTCACTAAGCAGAAGTCAACTTGTTTAATGTGATAGCTATGGTAGAGGTGCCAGCACATGCTTTACATGTATTGTCATTTTGTGGTAAACCTTCAGAGAATGAAAAATTGGTCACTTTGTTCTGATTGCTTTATATGCACAGTATTGTTTTGGCCAAATTCTTTAGTCAAAGTTAAGATGCTGCTAAGTTCTGTAAGTAAATGCAATCTTCTTCTGTCACCCTAAATGGACAAGATGCGCAGTGTTACATGGAATATATGGTTTCTTTGGCAGTTCACTTATTTGTGTATACTTTACTGTATAGAGTATTGGAGGATATTGAAAATACAGCTTACAGGTTGCTCCTTAAGCAACTTTTAAATCCCAAATTCTGTTCTTCACACCACTATGGATGACAAATGCTGCAAGTACAATGATTGACTCTGGTGTGATAATCATGTTACATTCAGAATAATGCAGTTGCTGGGAAATGTGTCACATACACAGCAGAGTTCCCAGGATAAACCGTCTGCTAAGGTATGGCTGATGTTTGTCTTTGTGGCCTTTTGAAAAGTGGAAACTCTGATTTTTGTGTTTCATAAATCTACCTGTATTTCTCACTTGCAGATGAAGGTTTGTAATATTTGAATTTACTGTGGTTATGGGGTGGAGGGAGGGACATGTGCATGCTGGGTTTTGCCACTAATCCTTTGGAAATCCTTTAGTGCCTTAAGGAGGCGGAGGGGTAACAGACCCTAGGATTACAGAAACTTGTTCAAACCTCTTTCCTGCTTTAGCATTTAGCAGAATTCCTTTAAAATATATTGTGCCTTTGGCTCCAAATATATTTGCATTAGAAATCAGTAGCCATGGGATTATGGACAGGAATTTTTGCCCCTGTAGAAATGTTAGGAAAGAGAGTATACTATTTCCTGTATGGGACATGATCTAAAAATATAGCTAACTTAAATTCTACCATTGGGATCCATGCATACTAGGAAAGTTGCAAGTTGCAGTTAAAGGCAGAAAAAAAGGGAAAAAAAAAGGAGAAAGTTTAAATATACTGGATTAAATGCTTCTATCATTGAACTGACTGGCAAATTTCCACTGGCTTTCTTGGGACCAAGATTTCATGCTTGCTTCTACTTGGCTTACGAAATTCTCATATGTGGTAGATATGTGGGCATCATGTTCTCTTTAATGTTATAGGAGAGGAAAAGAGAGATTAGTAGTTTTGGAGACCCGCCTTGATTTAGAGTTGTTGGGATCTGTGGTATAAATCTCTGTTCACTATTTTTTCTCTGTGTAATGTAGACTCTTGCTATGGGAATATGAATATGCAAATGTAAATTCCAATGCGAGAGGTTACTGCACAGTGTGCACTAACCAATGCCAAACAGCTATATTTCTCTACTCTCTGCACTGTGGTCTTTTTGAAAACAGGGAAAATGTAACTAACAGATGAAGACCACTCCAGTGCAAAAAAAGCCTGCATGAGGCAATTCATGTATCACTCACTGATGGTCCTAAGCAGCTCTTAGGAAAAGCTGAATAAGCTTTTAGCTCATGAGTGAATTTTATCTTCTAGGAATTAAGAGCAATTTCTTGGCACAGAGCTAAATAAAAAAATAAATTTAAAAAAAATCAAGGCCTGAAAATCAGACGTGGTGGTCTTGTTTTTCTCCTTGTGATGACAAGAAAGTTTTAAAGAATATGTAAATAGTAAAAGAAAATCATTACGTGCCTCACAGTATGTAAGACAAGGCCCAGCATGGAACTGATTTTTGTAGCTTATTTATAAATTATGCTTCTGTCTTTTGTTTGGAACTTGGAAAAGGAAACCATGTAAATTAAATAAGGAGTGAAGACTTACTGCACACATTTGTTGACTGAAACAAAAATATTTCCCCACCTCCTGAGGAATTTATGAGTAATCTGGGATGAATAATGTACGGAGATCTTGCCTTTTGAGCTCTAGTGCTGTATAAGTATTTAACACTTTTGCACAGCCAACAGAGGAGTGGTAACCAGAAGTCATGAAGAGCATTTGTTAGGGCCACAAACTGGGATCCATTTGAGTAGGTACCAAAGAATGCACAAAAAGGCTGGGATTTATGGTGTGATACTTATTAAGCAGATGTACCAATTGGACTGGGGAAGGAGGGGTGTTTGTAAATAAATGCAAAAAGTTTGAACTCTGACCCATGACCACCCTGTCACTGGGTGTCACATTAGTTTCGGCTATGTCAGAAGCTTCAATAGTGTAAAAGAGGCCACTCATATTTTAACTGTTTCATTAAAATCTTCTGGATAACTCTTCAGCAAAGATTTCCACTCTACGACATTTGCCATTGATATCAACTGTACATATGTATTAATACTCAGTGTAACTAGGAGGATACAGAATTGTAATGAAATCACAAAGTCTACTTGATGATTACAGATTTGTAACTCTCACAAATTATGTAAGATATGTTGACATTTTATCTTGTTAACAAGATGTATTTTTCTATGTTAGCTAAATGTATAATTTGTATAATTTTGTATATTAAATGTATGCATATTTTAAATTAAAAACATTATAATTTTATTATTTTAACTTTAAAATGGTGACAGAGCTTCTGAAATACAGTTTTATATACAACTGTATCCGTGGATAGCAACTCAGAAAGTCTCAGTTTTGAGGAAGGGACCACCTGATCTTCTAACAGGGTAAGGAAACTGCTATACCCGAGCTCTTGCTCCTCTTGGTGGAGGAGCTGCCATTCAGCTTCTGGTGAGTTAGTGAAATTAATATGAATTGGCAGAATACTATGGGCTGTATCACTGCTTGTGAAGTGGGTAACCTGAGCTTTCCCCAGCTTGTAGCTGTGTTTTGGATTCACAGTTCCTAGATGTGAGGACACAGTTCAAATCACCCATCCATGGGATGGGGTTTTGTGGGGGGAGGAGGACACTGCTGGCAGAGATACAGCAGAGCCAGAGACTGACTCAGTGACTTGGCAACTCCAGTCACTCCTCTGGAAGAAGGAGAACTCATGTCTCTCACATGCATTCCCTTTGGGCTGTTCATGCCTTTTTTGTCTGATGATTCTGTTGTAAAATGCACAATAGCAAAATATACATGCAAAATGTACATTGCATATTCTCTAAGGCCCTGCACCAGGAAATTCCTGTTCTAGCTCATGATGTTCATGCTGTTGCAAGAAGAGCTCAGCTACAACTGAAGCCAATCAGGTATGTGATACCCTTCTTGTTGGGCTTTTGTCCAGCAAGACAGTGTAGGTTTTGTGTGAAGCAAGTAATGCCCTGGGTTTTCTGCTATCACTCATCTAGTCTTTTTGGAATAAAGGTCCTATAGGAAGAGGGTGCACTTTCAATCAAGTTTAGTCCTCTTTTCATCAAGCAATGTCAAAACAGGATGACTGCACTCTTTGCAAGAGAATATACCTAAGCAATATATTTCTCCAAAGTTGCATACTTGTTTTTAGGTAAACTCACAGGGTGTTGGGGTATTAGGATGCGATTGGGTCTGCTTCTGTAGCACCTAAAACCGCAATTTTATCTCTTACTGAACAAAGGAATCTGGTGAACTGAGAATAGTTTTTTAATAAACTAAGGGCTATGGTATGAAAAAAAACCCAAAACATTTAAAAGCAAAACCAGACTCTGGTATTATTTTATGCTTATTTCTAATGAGAAAGTTTAATGCTATTTTCTAAAGCATTGATCTGACATATTCTCTGAGTCTTGTGATCTCCTTATGTATCAGAATAATATGAATCTCCTGGCTTAATATTTAAAAAATAGTATTATTCCTTTCTTTTATTTAAAAAACCCTGAGTGGTCTAGAAACCAGAGCAGTGTTATCTAACTAGATCCCAAGTGTAAACAGAGTCCATCTTTCTTAGCTTTATGGATGATAAATAAAAGATGCTCTGCATTTAGCAGATGTATGCACTGTGCAACATACTGGACCTACTAAGGGACCTTCAAAAGTTCTTATTCTGGAAGTTCAAATTAATCTCTTGATTGCAAAGAAATAACTCCTAAAATGACTTGCAAAGACAGGCAGGTCACGCATCACACTCCATGTACCACCTGCGTATTTCACTAACTGTCAGGGTTTGGTGTCCTGTGGAGGAAGAAATTGACTTTTTTTTTTTTTAACATGATCAATAAATCTCAATGTTACCATCAGGAACAAAAAAAAATCAATATTTGCCCATACAAGAGACTTTAAGGAAGCAACAAAGCAATGTCCTACAAGCTATACTTATTTTTTTTCACATGCACCAGTGAAACCTCCATATGATACTCAAGTGTTAATGTGGAAATATGGTTTATTAAGTGAGCTGTGGAATCCTGGGCAATACATGCTCAGAAATGTCAGTTGACTAAAATCAGTGTGCTGATAACCATAATAAATGAAATTTTGACTAGCTTCCTAACTCCCCTCATGTGAACAACACCCATGGTGTTGAATGCACACACAGCATTCAAGATAGCAGGTCCCACTGCATTATAAATGCAGAAAAGAGTGATGTTTTCCTTGGATGCATTTTGGCATTGCTCAGGTATGTCACATCACTGCTTTTTCACATGGTTTGGGTCCATGGGTAGTTGTTAATGAGAAGGAGAGTCACCTGGACTCATTTCTGTTGAAATCCCGGGATCTCTCTCTTTAACCTCCCACTTTTCCTGATTTGCAATTAGTAACTTGCAATTTTTCTTGTGCTGGGTCCACCAGGCATGCCTGTGGACCACAGGCAGGAGTGCTGTGTTGTTGGGCTTATATTCAAACAGCACACTGTACATGAGCAGTAAACAGGCCTTGTGATTGATCCACTCCCTCAAATTTGCTTAGTCACGTAATCAATCTCAGACCAGTTCGTTGCAATATGTTATTTCAGAGCAACAGAAAATGTCCCTTATGTAACTACTGGCGTAGTCAAAGCCTGTGACAATTGCCACAGATTGGCTGCATGTGCAGGAGAGGAGTGTCCAAGGACTTGGAATTCGGTGGATGATCTCAGGCACTGTAAGACAGGTAGTGCTGTAAAGATGGACTTTCTGAAGTGGGCTGTGCAGAGAGCTGAGGGGAGCACAGTCTCCACCCTTCCTGATCCTAGTTTTGGGAACTTGGATCCCTCACAGTGAAACGAAGCCCTGCATGGTTTGCCTCTTTTTGCCGAGGCCAAGCCAGGCAAGCACGGGCCCGAGCGGCCGGCCCGGGAGCCTCCCGGGGTGCTGAAGGGACAGCTCCGGGGGGCGAGCCGCGCTCCAGCCGCTCCGCGGGAGGTCCGCGGGGACACGGCGCGCTC
>NW_008236769.1:7792236-7793987 GCF_000691975.1 Corvus brachyrhynchos | reverse complement strand
AGGGCACAGGGAGGAGGGGGGCGGGTGGGGCTGCCCAGCCCCTGACGGCTGTGCATGTCCATCTTAGCCCTGTCGGTGGCATGCAGGCTGGAGGCAGACCCGGGGAGCTGGCTCTCCTGGGAACCCGGGCTGTCATTGATTTCCCCTTAGAAAGAAATGCGGCCCTGCAGTGATGCCTCTGCATGGACCCTGTCCCTTAGTACCCAGCCTGGAGCCTCTGTGGCTTGTCTGAACTCTGCTCTTTCCACAGGCTGAACTGAGAGTTTCCACTCTCTTCTCCCCCCTCTTCAATTTGAGCATGAATGGGGTGCTGGTTTGCTCTGGTGTGGGGATTGGGTGCAGGTGCTGCACGGCCTCCCGTGCAGCCCAGTGGGTGTCTGCTGTGGTGGGACATTGGAGTGAGCAGGCAGGGCTTGGTGGGACACTGTGCCTGGGATGCTGCTGCTTTCTCTGCAATGACCTCAGGGTTGCCTTCAGAGGCTGCCAGCTGCAGTGCAGTCTTCTCTTTTCTAGCTCACCTGAACTGAGTTTTTTGGTCAGGACCCTGGGGCAGTGGGAGGGCACAGCACACCCCATCTTCTAGCACATCCATGGTGCTGCCTCCCCATCTTCCCTGCTTCCTAGTTCTGCCTGGGACTCAGGGTAGTGAGCACACTGCACACTATCTCTCTGAACACCACTGTGCTTACTAAGTTGACCAAAGCAAGGTGGGGAGGAGGTTAGGGATAAAGATTTTGCCACTGGCTTAGGAAGGTGCACTGTAAGCAGCAGACGTGTGACCCCTGTGCAGTTGCATCTAGAGTTTTTTACAAGCTTCAAACAATGATTTCGGGGAAGATGTGTCAGGGATGTGGCCTGGGTGCTTCATGTTTTGTATCTATGTGTATTTCACAGGGGTGGGTGTGCTAAGAGCCCCAGAGTGTGTGTCCTTGGGGGGATTAACTTGGGCACAGCTTTGCAGTGCCTTTTACCCTTCCTGCAGTTCACAGAGTGTTAATCAAGTACCTTGGGTGGAGGGAGGCACACTGTCAGAGATTACACGGAAGGGTTTCAGCTAGCCACTTTACCTCTCCAGCAGCTGCTGGTACAGCATCTGCCTGGCCTGGCCTGGTTGTGTTATCCCCTGTGACCTCCCTGGGCACAGGACAGAGCAGGTGTGAGACAATGGGGCAATGACAGGGAGGGCAGAACAGGACAGTGCTGTTCGGGTCACAGCTGTTGGTGAGGACGGAGCAGGCAGTGCCATCAGGGACAGAGCCATGGGGACAGAGCCATGGGGAAAGAGCAGGAAGTGCCATGGAGACAAAGCAAGGCAATGCCATCAGGATCAGTGCTATGGGGACAGCGCAGGGCAGTGCCATGGGGACAGCACAGAGCATTGCCATCAGGCTCCATGCCGTGGGGACAGCGCAGGCAGTGCCACTGCCATGTGTAGCACAGCAGGACCCACCGCCGGGGATTATATCCCCCGTCCCCACCCTGCGGCAAGCGATGCGTGGGATCCTGCCGGTGACCTCAGCGTGCGAGCGGGGCGGCGGCGGAGCTGGCGGGGCGGCGTTTCTCAGCGCCGGTACGGGAGGGAGGGAGGCTCCGGCTGGATTGATGGGCTGTGAAGGGGGGCCAGGCAGAGGGGTGGGGGACAGGAGGGAAGGAAACGCTTCCTGGGTTGAGCTGAGCGAATCCTGCTCCGACCTGCAGCCGGGAGGGCGCTGCTGCCGCCGCCGGCAGAGGCAGGGCTCGCCGACCCCCCC
>NW_008236769.1:7743711-7791517 GCF_000691975.1 Corvus brachyrhynchos | reverse complement strand
GGGCGGTGGGCCCGGGGGAGGCACAGGGTGCGGAGAAACGGGCGGTGGGCGAGCGTGGGCGTGGGGAGAAACGTGGAAAATCAAAGAGCGCCATGATGCCAGCACCAACACCTCTGCGCGCTATTAATACATCAGGCGTGGTGGGGATCAGAAGTCAAAGAGTTAATTATAACCACCTTCTTCCTATCGGTGCCTGTCTCCCGCTAGATGCTTTTGTACCCGAGCAGAGCTACAATAGAGTATGCTTTCCAAGCCAGAAAGAAAGGACCTGGGTCTTTTGATACAGTATATGTTTTCCCTTAATACACAGGATCTGGGGATCCAGGGGCTGGGATAAAGAACAGGCAGAGCTGGCGGGTAGGGGTGTGGTGGGAGAAATCGCACCCGGATCTTGCTCACACGGCAGAGGTTTTTCCCAGGACCGGTGCTGGTCTCCAGGTTGCTGCCTGCTTTTCTCTTGGGGGGCTGGATCAGTGGGTGATGGGTCACTGCTCCTGTGGCACCTGGGGCAGAGATGACTGGGGAAGCGGGGTGAGCTCCAAGATTGCTTGGGTTCGTGGAGCTTTCCCTGGAAAGATGGCACAGTGTGTCTCGGGGCAAGTTTCGGTAGCTGAAGAAGCGGGCTGCCTGGTGGGTGTGGCACCTTCCTCAGCAAACCTGGTGCTTAACGGCGTTAGTGGAGCCGGCGTTACAAAGCTTGTAAACTCCTCGAGGTTTTCTCCATATTCAAGAAAACATCCTTCAGTCGAAGTATTTGATCAGGAGGGAAACAACCTCCTTGTAAAAGCTGGGTTTTATGATACCAGAGTGCTGCATTTATGCAGGTTTCCGCTATCAACAGGCAGCAGTGCCTGGTGGCCAAGGCTGAACCTGCGTGCTGCAGTGGCTTTTTGGGTGATGGCTGTTCTTGCCTTGTTCCTCAGTGCGTTGTGTGAGTTGCAGTTACTCAGGGCATATCTGGACTGGCAGAGTCCCTGGTTACCCTCTGAGTGAGTGTCAGGTGCTTTGTGCATGGCTCAGTCTTCATTTGAAGCTGCAGTGTAACAGGTTCCCACCCATAGCTAGTTCTTTGCTCTCCAGTTTGGAGTAGAATGAGAAACTGGAAGAATTATGAGTCTTTGCCTTAGAATCAACAGTTTCTTTTAATTACATCACTTCTCACAAATTTTCTTCTCTGTTCTGGGGAGAGGATTGCTGGGAAAAAGAAAGCCCAAACCTCAGCCTTTTCTCTTTGAAATGGGATGTGCTGAAGCTTCTACAAATGAATATTCATTAACATTACTGTTGAGTTTTGTGACCAAATCAAAGGCATAAATTAACATTAGTGAAGTTGGCAGGGACCAGGGCTGGACTGTTTTTTTTTTTTTAACACTTCTGGCCGTTCTTCTCCAGCAAAAGCAAATCAGGCACTTTGTGTAAGACCTGGTATGCACTGCTTGTGCTACCAGAACTCACAGGATCTATCTGTGTGTGGTAAATTAGATGTTTCATCCTGCCACTAAGGCAATACATTGTAGCTTCAAGTCTTCTGGGCTCTATGGAAATGTGATAGCTCTGTGGAAGTATGCAACAACAGTGATGATGAAATCATATAAAAATGTCATTTGTTATTGTTCTTAACATTTCCCCCCACTCACACGCCTGCTTTTTGGAGCTACACCAGCTCCTGGATTCATTGGAGAAGTGAGAAACTGATTTCTGACAGTGTCCTGGGTGCTGATACTTAGCTGTGGATTTTCCAGTACCAAGCCTGTGTTCCTTGCATGTGGCCAGGAGCTGTCCTGAGTGCACAAAAATAACACCCAGCCACAGCATCCAGCCACAGGTGCTGCCAGCAGTCAGTACCTGGCCAAAACTTTCCTCTGGGATTAGGTCTGCAGCATCAGGAACGGTGAAGGAAGAGGTGGTAGCTGGTTTCTGATCAGTGTGGAAGCAGATACCACTCTTGGGAAGACAACCCTGTGGTATCCTTTCTGGGTTACTGCTCTTGGTGCACATGGGCATAACTTCCTCCCCGTGCTTAGTCTGACTGTGCCTGCCCTCCTGACTCCTTCAGACAGCAGGGCCTGACTGATACCCCCTGCACCTCTTTTCCCCGAAGCAGCTTTATTCCTGCTTTCCTTTCTCCCACTGTTTGTGGCAAAGGCACTGTTGCAGACAGCCCCCTTTGGCACTGAGCATCTCCCTACTCTCATTTACCAATCTGCGCATGTTTTTTTTTCATCTGCCTTTTTTTTTTCCCTTTCCATTTCAGCTTGTGAAAATTCATGCTTCTTGCATTTTGTCTCATTTGTGACTCTCCTGCTGCCCATTATGCATCTCATGCAGCATCCAGGCTTGCTGTTGTTAGTGGAGTACCAGCACTGCACCAGTGTAAGGTGCCATTCAGTTGTGAGTCAGATTGGAGAAAGTGGGCCCCTTTTGTAACTACTGTGGGAGGGGAAGGACCTCTGTATTTGAAGCACCAGACCAGTCTGGTGGTGTAAAATAGAAATGCATTGAACAAGTGAGTGTAAGCACTTCAGTCATGTCCTCTGCACTGTGTTGAAGTCCTTGGTGGGTAGGTCTCAATCCACTGGTTCAGGAGTGTTAGCTGGGGATGGAACAGCGTGTGCATAATGTAAGGATGGCCAAGAGAGCAAGAGCACATTTCTCAGCCTGTGTAGTATGGACAGCCACCACATCCATTGCCGAGGTGTTTTTCTGCATGAGGTGGCTTCGGTTGTGCAGGATGTTCTCATGCAGACCAGATTTTCCAGGATATACCCCCCAGCCCATTGCTTTTAACGTAACTCTTACACTCCTCTTGTGCAGCATATTACAGGGAATCAGTGGAGAAGGAAATATGTGTTACAAAATTATTTTGGCTTCTGTGTTTTGGTAGTGGTCAGCAGTTTTCAAGCAAGGCCTGAGCTTAGATGAACTCAAAATTGCAGTTTAAAAAAGGCATGTGGCATGTAAAGTGCCTGTGACAGGACGTGTTTGTTCCAGCAGCAACTGCACCCATTAAAACATAATCTGTGTGAGCTCAGTGAAGAGGAGGTGTGAACACAATTCTACTGAGCAAAAGCAGAATAGCTAGTCACCAAAGCAAATGCAAGGAGGCATTTGGGAGAGGAAAATGGTGCCCGAATTCCTTGGAAAAAAAAGGGAATCATCTTTGTGGGAATGGTCCAAAGGTTGGCATATGAATGGGGGAAAGGCACTGCTGGTCCTGAGTAGACAGACTGTAAGGCACAGGGAGACAGAGCTCAAAAATGTGGTGTTACAGAGGAAGGATCTCACTACTGAGAATAACAAGAAAAGAGAAGATCTGGCACAACATGAGAAAAAAAAGCAGATGCAGAAAAATGGAGAGACTGAAGAAATGCAGAGGAGTGGGCACAGAGAATAATTTTAGTTGTTACCTTTAGAATTAATATGAAGAGAGATGAGAAGTATGTAGGCTTCAATTGAAGATAACAAGATACTTTGAGGGAGAAAAAATACATTCATGTGTATCTCCACTGGTGTGACACACTGGTTCAAGATGGAAACTTTCTGTTTGTCTGAACAAAGTGCTGGCATAATGTGTGGTGTTCTGGTGTGAAAGCTGCCAGCCAATTCGTTTTGGGCACCAGGGGGGACACGTCCTAAAGGTGCAAGACATGATGAGTCCCTGGAATGGTGGGCCAAAGTCCTTGTCTAGGTTTGGATCTATTCCATATCTCCCCTGACCATGCTTTTTTACCACCCATCTTTGTTTAACAGTGTGAAGCTACACCTGGATTGCTCTGTCACTTGCCAAAAGTGTTTGAAAAGCCTGCTGGGTGCTAGGCATGGGAACGCTGCCTCATGTTATTACTCTGTTCTGGTGCAAGATTTTGTCTGATTTAGCCAGCGCTTTTTGTCCTGCTTTAAAACACCAAAGCCTCAGACTTCTGTATGCCTTTGTACTCTTGAACATTTGCTTAAGCCTCAAAATTACATGCTCCCATGTGTGTCTTTTTAACAGACTTGCTCCCTCTCAGTTTACTCATCTGTCAATGAACATATGTGTAGTGAATTCACATTGTGTAGTGGACTGGACTTCAGCCTGGCAGCTCTGGAGATGCTTGACCTGCTTCAGTATAAGTTTTTGGATTTCCAACCACCATCTCCATGATTCTGTGACACATCTTTTCCTTTCTTTTTTCTATAGGAAAAGAAGTGGCCACAGTGTTCAAGCCAGTTCCATATGGTGACTTAAATTACATTCAGAGTAGGTCCCTCTGGGGACATTTCTATGGAGACTGAAACCTTTGGCAGAGGGACAGAAAGAAGGTTTTGGGGCAGTGATTCCTTTAACTGCCACAGCAAGTTCATCAGTCAGTGCCCACAGCAGGGCATCAGCGTTTTCATCATCATAGCTGGTGCCACCCCAGGGAACTGAGCTGTGCTTTGCTGGAAGCTGGGCAGGTTTGGAAAGGGGACAGTGGCTGTCTGGGAAGACATCTGGTGCAGTGAGGTGGTTATCTGAATCTTCCTACAGGTGCTGAGAGCAACCACTGCCAATGAACCACTTTTCTGATGAGAGATCAGGATCTGTTGTCTGCTTTGCTGCCATTTCTTTTAGAATCAAGAATTATTTAAGTGGTAAAAGCATGAAACTTCTATTTTCCTTTGCAGGACGCAGGAGAACCCACTGGCTTGTGAAGCACTTGGGAGGTAGTTCAGATAAACTTGAGTTTTGTACATATGAGAGAGATAAATGCTTTTGTATGTGTGAGAAAGAAGGAATAGAGATGAGCAGCAGAATAATTTGCAGTGTTCTAATCTTGCTACATGTAAAGATGACAGCCTTGTCCCCTGAAGCAGAGATGCTTTGGGATTATGTTTGCTTGTCACAAGACAAAAGTTTTCATCTGTAGTACATGTCCTAATGAGTCTTAAGGTGTCAGCTATTGTTTATGAATAATTGTCCCTGCTGACTTCAGTGAAGTCTACTCTCAGTGTAAAATCTCCTGTGTGTAATAGTGAGGACCCAAGTAGGTGCAGGTGGCTGGCTAAAGGAGTAGGCAGTGCTCAGAGCTGTGGAAATGGAGCCAGGGCTGATACCGTGGGAGGTGAGGCAGCAAGCATCACCACTTGCTCTCACTGGCAGAAAAAAGCAGGTATGTGAGGCAACATGACAGCACAAAGTGTCTGAGTGCAAACAATGTGCATTGTATCCACTGCATTTAGTTGGTCATGAATTATCATTGCTAACATAATATTAAAGGCATTTTCTACTATTCTGTTTCCCTTACATCCACCTCCTCTGTCAGAGAAGGGATTCCATATGGTCTTAGTTGGATTTTGACTGTGATTGGTGCCAAGACAAATATGTCCCAGTAACCTGATGCAGGTTTCTGACTAGAACTTAGATAAAACACATCTTCAGTTCAGTGGCACAGAGAAGCCAGCCGTGCTGTAAATGACTGTTATTTTCTTCCCAAGTTTAAGCTTTCCTGTGAATGGCTTCCTGAGTTTTTGAGATCTTCTCTAATTGATGTAACCTGTGTGTAACCTGAGGGATGGGTATAGCAACATACGATGCAATGGTTCCAACCCTCTAGCCCCTACTTAGGTGAAACCCCTGCTGATGTCAATGAATATTGTCATCAATAAGATGTTTGTTGTGCTTCCCTTCTAAAAGCAAAGCAAAGATGACATTTACAGTGAAGAAATCCCCATGGAGTAGGTAGCTGTAGGAGCAGCCCTTTTAGAGTGGGTGATTAAGCAATGAAACTGCCAGCTGAATGGGAAGCCAGGTCTCAAAAGGGGAAACAAAAGAACATCAGATCTTTTAAATGAATAAAGATGAATGAATACATTGGCTATGGACCAAGATACAGCATTACTACAATCAACATAATCCTTCCTAAATTAATTGCCATATACTTGAGTGCATCTGTTAAGACAAGAACCTTAAAAGCCGGATTCTCCATTAGTGGCCATCGGAAATGATACCTCAAGGATGGAGTATTTTACAAGGAATTCCCAGAGTTGATTCAGGGTTCACCCTAACTAAAAGCCACTTCCTATGGAGGGTAATCTAGACCTGAAATTCAAAAGGAGGGATACTGCTGATTAAAAGCAGATCTTCTGTAAGCAGACAGTACTTCATGAAATCCCATTTACAGCTCTTTGATCCTTATGAAAGGATTTTAAGCAAACATTCCTCTTGGGAAGGATATCTTTCTTCTTTTGCCATTAAGTTTAAAATTGTTCCTTATTTGTAAGTACTTTGCTAAAAGCGAGGTAATTTAACTGTGTTGTATCACAGCTGGGTCTGAATCTGACCAGCTCTGACAAAAGACAGCCAAATATATCCACATACACAAAAAAAGTAAATCTCTTGTATATTGCGGGAAATCAAGTCTGCAGGAAGGAATTATTGGAAGCACAGAGGAGCTCTGAATGTCTCCTTCCACTGTTTGCCAGTGAGTCTTCAGCCTTTGAGAAACAGCTTCCTTGCAAATAGCCTTCTTTTGGAGACTTAGATAATCAAGGAGAACAGAAATATCAGCCTGTGTTCCTTGTACCTTCCCTCTAAACTGAATTCTGTGTCTTTTGTGAGTCTCAGTGGACTTTTTAAAGCCTTAGTAATAAAGAATTCTGCCTCAGATGCTAAAAAAGTAATGTCTTGGCTGCAAGTATGATAACATATCTTAATGCCTTTTTGTGTGTCTTGCATTTGATCTGATGTCTTTTAAACCACATGCCTTTATAGAGAGCTTAAATGCAGGTGGATTTGGAATGTAAACTGTTTTCAAATGGCTATTTAGCATAAAATCCTTAGTCATCTTCAGGGCTCTCGACTAATCTGGGTTTTAGAGAAAACAGCCATTGTTGCTTTGGAGATGTAAGGACAATGTTATATTCTAGTAAGTCCTTACAATTACACTGAGGGTGAAATCACTGCTGAGTGTTTTCTCATCCTCTAGGCCTGGAAAATCTGGGTTTGAGTGCTGCAAAGACTTTTTTGGTTGGCAAAAGCTGCAATGCAGCAATTGTAAGGTCCAAACCAAGAATGAAGCAGCACTTAGATCTGTATGCTGGGTATGTTATTGGAACTTAATTGTATATAAATTGTAAAGCAAACTGTAAGTAGTTAAAAATATATGGTTTGCTTGGTTTAGAGATGAAGATGTAATAGGTAGACATTCCATTTGTGGAAGAAAAGCAAGAACGTAATAGCGTATATTGGAATTGCAGTCTTTACAGATGCTGCTACTTGATGAAAACACTACTATTGGAATCTCTTGGAATCTTTTTATATGGCTAGAATACATAATGGAAAATTCTTTTTTTTTTTTTTTCAACTCCATCTTGTATCACAGAGGTGTGGTTTTCTCTGACAGGCTCCTGCAGGTGCAATGCATAGGTGTCGATACTGTAGAGAAGTGTGTGGTTTGTATAACTTGTGCTGCATTGTATTTTGACATGCTGCACCAATTTGGAGTAATGTTTAGTAAATCTTATGGCAGTTTTATTTTTTCTGTTACTGTGTTTTTTAGGAGTCCCAAGAAGCAGATTTGAGAACTCCATGTCTAAAAACTATTTGAATTTTGTTGTGTATTTTTAGATACCTCTAGCACTGAGGGGGAGTGGGTGAATGGAAAAAGGCTAATTTTAAATTTCTTTGCAACTGTTCCTGCTCTAACATTTGGTTTGTAGTTCTGAATAATCCAGAGCAAAGCGATTTTCCACCCAAGGGAATTTGGTTTCAGTTGCACTTGCGCGGAGCCCGGTGAAGCATTGGGGACCATGGCAGGACTCAGGCTCGTGGTCCTGAAGGTTGGTCAGATGCTGCTTCTCTCTGCTGGCCTTTTGCCATTGGTGTGCATGAAAATGTGGACATGCTTCACAAGAGCTGAGCCAAGCTGATTCAAACCCCAGCAAAACAGGCAGTTTGTACAAAGTGTGCCAGTCACCAGCTTACAGATGTTTCGTGTTGCACTTGCTGTAGTGAAACAATAGTTGTGAGGGAGAGACAGCCACCGCCTCCAGTCTGAGCAGCCAGCCCCTCCTCCTGCAGCAAACGAGCTGAGTTTGTGGCATCTCCTTCTGCTGCTGTGAAAATTGCTGTCATGTCACAGACTAAGCTCTGCAGCTCTGCTGCCAGGTTAAGCAGGAGAAGCTAGACTGTGATTAGGAAAAGATCCCCAGGGAAGCAGTGTGCAGGGTTTGAAGGTGAAGGGCTGGGAGCAGTAGGAATGGCTGTATCATACTCAGCAGTAGGCTGAGCCAGGAGGTGCCAGAGTGCCTGTAAAATGGAGCTGCAGGGGAGACAGCAGATATGCATCGTGGCTGTGCCGATGCTGTGTCATGGCCAGGCACAGAACTCAGAGGCAAACAGCATTGCAGCAATGCAGTTGCATCATTGCAATAGTGATGGGTGGAGAAGAAACACCTTGGCTCCCACACCCTGCAGTGACCATGGATTTACAGTGTGCTTTCTGCATCTTCCATGTCAATGAGAGCAGGGTTTTTTACCCCTTGCATCTTGGCACCTCATGAACTGTTCAATATAATACTCCCTCTCTGTTTTGCCATGTTCCTGCTGTCTGTCCTTGGCAGCTTGGAGGGAGGAGGGGGTCCCAGCAGCTTCTTTTGGCTTGCATTGGGAAGAGGTGGGCTGGCAGCTTCTTGTGCCAGGCAATGCACTGAAGGCTTGGTATGGAGCCCTTGGAGCTCAGCAGGCAGGGCACCAGTGCCTGAGACACCTGTCAGCTGAATAGAAAAGTGGCAGCCACCCTAGAAAGACTGACAGTATTGTCACCTCCTGAGCTGAGTGATGAGCTCCTTGCTGTTTGCATTGTGAGAGCGCCCGAGGGTCAGTGACTGGGTGAGGGTGCCTCTGGGAGCTGGGCAGAGACAGTGTTCTTCCTAGTGGGGATTACAGCTGAGAAGGAGAAACACAGGCCAGCACTGCCGGGATTAGTTCAGGAGCTTCAGGTCACTCCTCCCTTCCCTCACTGCTTTCCCCAGGGCACTGCAGAGTGTGTCTCTCCTCCAGCCTGGAACAGGGACAAGAGGACTCTGGTCCTGGACCTTTGTCACTTGGTAAGAAAACTGCAAGCAGTCTGCCTGACATCATGCCCCTGGTGAATAATAAATGTCCCCTGGTCACGCACAGCCTTCTGCATGGCCGAGGAAGCTAACCTACTTCACAGAGCCTGTGTGTGCCCAGATTTCTGTCCAAGATTTCACTGCAGCAAATACCAGTGATCTAAACCAGTGCAGGATCCCCCAGGCGCCAGTAGCAGGGTGGCAGTGGTGCAGAGTGGCAGCATCCCTCTGCCTTCAGGCTGGGGCTGTCCCTGTCCCTAAAGCCTGTGCTTAGGCTGTATCAGGGAATGAATACTCCATGTGGACCAACCATTTGTATGAAAGTTTATTTCATGAAGAATACATCAAATTGCTTGTCAATATTAACCTATGCCTCCTTTCTAGTAATTTATTTTTGTGTAATTTTTCCAGCCTGTTCATGGAAGTGCATCTCTGTGGTCAATGCACACAGGCATTGGGTACTGCTGCTTTGGCTAAGGGCAAGCCAGCCCTAGTCTGGAGCAGGGTGTTTGAGGCAGTGCTGGTTTCCTTGGGCACAGTATGCTGCTGAGGTGTCCACAGGGCACCAAAACCTCACCTGGGCTGCTTGTGCCCACTGGTACCATCTGTGTCGAGGTGCTCTGCTTTGCAGCAATCTGTAATGTGTCCTACACTTAACAGATCAAGCTGGTTGGGAGATGTTCCGACAAAACTCTTTTTCTTCTGAATTTGCTGATTTGCTGGAATGAAAATGTATTAGAGATGTTTCCACATCTCTCAGATCCTGATGAAAGCTGGGCAAGGCTCCACAGCACTGTCCTCAATGGCTTGGCAGTCTGCCTGGGGATGTGTGGTTTTTTGGCAGCCTAATCTTCCGTGACTTCTTACATCCAGCTGGGGGGGAACGTTAGCCTCAGGTGCAGAACTGCTCTTGAAACAATTCTGAATTGTTTGTATTTTCTTTTGAGGTGTAAAGAATTAAAATTTTGGAAGTCTCCATGAAGTGCAGGTTTTATTCACCACCAGAATTTCTTACACCCTCCAAAATTCTGAACAAGGCAAGACTTTGTAGCTAAATGTTCAGTAATCCTTTACAGACTGAGGCTTAATTTAGTGGCTGACTCCACATTGAGTGTTTTCTTAAGACTGCATTTGTATCTTTTTTAGATTAGCTTATTCTAATACCTAATTTTTTTACTTAAATGTGTATATCTATATGTAAAAATGTATAAAATCCTTACGTCTACAGTTATTTTTCTGGACCTGTGCTTCAGCTTTATTTTAGTCTGTCTTATTTTCCTTGCCTGTTACATTTGTTTCTACTTATTATGCATCTTCTCCTGTTTTAAAAGAAGTAAATAGTAGAACTTCTTGATGAGGGTGCAGATTTTTTGACGCGTTTGCAGTGACAGATGCAGTGCTCTGGGGACACTGCCTGCCTGTATCAGTAAGCTCATGCTTCTTGTAATTGGACAGTATTAATGTTTAGGAAGGCAATTGAATGAGCTTAAAAAGAGCTCACAAGATGGTGGTCCCCGCAGGTCAGCAGGCAGCTTAGTAAATCATCATAGTGAGGAGGTGCAACTGCCAGCACATGGCAAAATAACTTATTACTATTCTGGCTGCTGATTCACAAGTCGTGCTGCTGTTACAAGTGACAGTAGAGAGGCTGGGAAGAAAAGAGGGAGCCTGCTCTGGCAAATTCCAGATGGAGGACTTGCATTGATCTCCATTCTCTAATGAGAGGGTAACAATGTCTGAGGCAGGTCCTGGGGACATATGTCATCATAGTTCTGTGCCTTGGTTCCCCCCCAGGTCGTGTTGTTGCTGTAGCACGTGGAGAAAAGCCTCAGACCTGCTGTGTGCATACTCTTTTGTTGTGCACTGTTTTTAAAATGTGTTTTTCCCCTCTATTTCTCCCTTAAAAATGTCTGTTTCTCCCTTTTTCCTTTTTCTAGAGTGATAAAAAAAGCTATAAAGGCTTTGAACCTGCAAAATTGTTCAAGTACAAGCTAAAAAGTAAATATGCAGTGTATAACAGAGGTTACATTGTAACAATCCTATCTGCCTTAGCGCTTTTTAATGAATACATTTTTAGAACTTTATTGTTTTTGTTGTCCTGGGTTTATAGATTAAGAAATGTATCAACTTGTTTGTTTTCTAAACTGGGAACTCGGGACATTCATAGTCTATATGCCTGAGCCATCCTGTAATTAAACCAGGAACTGAATCTGGACTGAGGAGTATAAAACATGGACAAACTGGAGATTCTGAGTTATTGTCTGGTGAGCCAAGGAAATAATTTATAATAAATGGCTTTTTTATGTACAAATGGGAAAAAATGGTTTTGACTGCTTTAAGAGTTTTCCAGCATTCACAGTCACTTGGAAAAATTATTTTCCAAAGTATTATGTACTTGTCATGGTTTAACCCCAGCTGGCAACTCAGCCTCACACAACTGCTTGCTCAATTCTCCCCCACCCCACCCCACTGTGGGATGGGGGAGAGAATTGGAAGGGTGAAAGTGGAAAACCTTGTGGGTTGAGATGAAAACAATTTGGTAATGGAAATAGAGTAATCATAATAATAGTAATGATAATAATGCAATTATTGTTATTAAGGAAAATATTAAGGAAAATTAAAAAGAGAGATTAATAAAATCCAAGAAGGACCAGTGATGCACAGTACAGTTGCTCACCACCAACCTATTGATGCCCAGCCAGTCCCCAGGCAGTGCTGCCCCCATCAACCTCCCCCTGAGTTTTATTGCTGAGCATGATGCCATATGGTGTGGAATATCCCTTGGGTCAGTTGGGGTCAGCTGTCCCAGCTACCCCCCTCCCAATTCCTTGTGCTCACCCAGCCTCTTTACTAGTGGTGAGCAGAAAAGACATTCACTCTCTAAGCCCTGCTCAGCAATAGCTAAAACATCCTTGTGTTATCAGCACTGATTCCAGCACAAATCCAAAACAGCCCCATACAAGTTGCTGTGAGGAAGATTAACTACCCCAGCTAAAGCCAGAAGAGCACTGAAGTTATAAACTTGCCCTGTCTTTGGGCAGGTGGTAGAGTGCTGGCATTTCCAGTATGACTTCTTCAATGAGAGAGTTTAAATACTGGTTCTCAGGAATATGCCCTGGTAAAATTTGCTTTCTATAAAATGTAGTTTTTGAGAAAAGAATGTAACCACTTGAATAGAGAAAAATATAAACAGACAATTGTTGTGAACAGTTGCAGACTTGGTATTTTGAACAATCCTTGGGAAAAAAAAATGTTTGCTTCCTGGCACTTTAGGAAATACAAGGAGGTGGTGGCTCTCTGTGCTGTTTGTGTGGTATTTCAGGTGAACCAAACTTTGGAGGCTGCCTGCTGTTCTCATTCATGGAGTGACTGAGATATGGCACAGGGTGTCTCAGCACAGAGTGCCCCAAATTCGTGAACAGCCTTTGACCTGCAGAAATCACAAATTGGTTATAATTAATTCTTCATGCCCACTAGAAACTCCACATTCAGCTGTGGGTCTGTAAGGCAGCACAGCAGACACGAGCTGTGGGCCACGTCCCTTGGCTGCTGCGTGGGAGCAGCCTAGTTGTCCCTGCTGAGCCAGTGTTTTTAAAGGAGCTTCCCTGGTCAGGAATTTCTACATGGCAGGGCTAAGCAGCCTCTTACAACCTTGTCTCTTCTAATTCCAAGCTTTGTTACTTTTCCAGAGGTGCCAGGAGTGCCAGTTGAGCTCAGCTTGGCCATTGCAGTGTTGGGCAATTTCTTCTGGGGGTTCTTTTTCCCTTTTGGCCTTTGTGCAATGAGGTGGTAAAAGGGGGATGTATTGACATTTTAAGTGCTTCTATGTGCAGTGACTTCTGCTTTGAGCAAAACGAACTGTGATGACCATGAGGTCTCATGTTCCAAAAGTCAGAAATAAAGTCAGTGAAACTATGGTTTTCCTCTCCACTGTCCCTGTACCCACATGAACCCATCTTTATATAGGATGGAGTTTGATATTAATGGCTTTCTTTATAATATGAGCATATTTAGTATCAGAAATACATTATGATGTTTATTTATTTCAACAAACCCACATTTGTTCCCTTTTTTTCCCTCCAGAGTGACCGTCTGCTCATTAAAGGTGGAAGAATTATCAATGATGACCACTCCTTCTATGCAGACCTATACCTTGAAGATGGACTTATAAAGTTGGTTTTATAAAATACTGCTTTTTTTGCATGCCTGTTAACTTAGACTACTGTGATTTCTTGATAGTGCTGACCTGAAATCTTTTGTGAACAGAATCTGTTACCTCTAAATGTCAGGCTGTAGTAGAGGAGTGTTTAATTATTAAATTCTGCCATTTTATCTTCACTAAGATTAGATAAGTAGAAAATTTCTTTGCTCTGAATTGAAGATATTTGCTTTTCAAACAGTTCAATCATAGTTTCTTCTGAAATATTTAAGGTAAGTAGGGTCTCTCAAGAAAAGAAGTAATGATAAGGACAGTGGAAATCTTTTGAGACCATGAATGGTGGAAGGTTCTCTGCGCCTTTTTTCCCCATACCTAGTCAGTGCAATGACAGCCACGCTTTTAAGGAGTGCAGGGCACAGAAACCTGAAATATGCCCGATGTTGCATGGTGCAAATGAGGACCTGCTGCTTCTCAGTTGCCTGTTGGTTAATGCTGAAGCACAGCACGTTCTGTTCCTGTGGTTGTTACGCGTTGTTCATGTGTCCCTTTTCTCTATTACAAAAGGTAAATGATCTTAAATTGTTGCATAATTAGGAAGTCCTGATTTACCAGGCTATAAAATGCAGGAACTGAGAGAGTGTTTGTTAGGTGAAGAACTTGAAATATGTGTTACTGATGGCCTGGGAAGCTGTAACAGAGATGTCCATGTGCTCTGCTGGTCCTACCTTGGCTTAGTGGAGATGAGGGTCTCTAAGGTTTGCAAAGTTACGTAGTGTGTATGAGCACTCTGATGTATGCAAGGATCAAAGCCTTTTTCATGATTGCTAAACATTTTCACTAGTGGCCTAAGAAGCTTGGTCTCCAGAGGCTACCATTTGATGCACAGAAATATAATTATGGTTATCTGGTAAATAATTAATTGCCTACTTGTTTTCAGAGCTCCTTAAGAATATGCCATCAGATTAAAAGTCTAATTCTTTATATATCTGTGACTACTTATGTTATTATGATTCAGGTTATTATAATAGAAACAAATATGAACACTTTCATCCATGGACTATGCAGTTTTCTTTTTAATCCTTCACTCTGCCTTCCCATTTCTAGTGTCACTTGCATTGCAGAAGTGGCAAAAGTGGAGAGGACACAAAATTTTGAATATATATCTATTTTTAAAGCAACAGTTAACCAAGTTGTGATCTCTTTGGTGGGTATTTTTGTTGAGTTTTTCTGTGTTTTTGTTAGTTCAGATGCAAATCTCCTTGTAACACTTGTAAGCATCAAAACTATTTAAACAACTAAAAGCATGAGAGGATGAGAGCCTGAAACTGCTGTGAATTTTTGGCTTCTATTCCAGAAATGCAATGGTAGTTAATATGCAGGTTAGCAATGCCAAGCTTTCACCTGCCCTTGTTAAGTACATAGAGTCTCTCTGAAATCCATGTGTAGATCCATACCTCCAGGAAGTATCTCAGCTGCCCAGTAATTTGTGAGGGCAGCCTGCTGTGAGATGGGGTTGGGTCCTCACTGTGTTCAGTTGATAAATTTTGCAACCTAAGTAAGCTCTGGGTTTGTTTGGTCTCTCTTAGTTTCTTCAGCTGGAACTGCCCATTGTGTCTGAATATTTAACATAATTGTTAAATGTGGCTCAAGATTCTTTGGAGTTGGACCTTGAAACTCAGTCAGCCACATTTCAGTTGATGATCTAACTTTCCAGCTGCAGATATGGCTGATAATACAGAATTCTTGCCATGGAATGGAGCAGACACCAAACCACTCAGCCCAGAATAGGCAATGGTGTCCTGGTTTTGCTGAGATATAAAAGATCTGGATTATTTTTCTCACTCTGAAATGAGAACTGATTGGAAAAGAGAGGGTTGGGTTTCTCTTTCAGCCTAATGAAATTATTTGGGTCTTTTAATGCTTTTAACGCAGATCGTTCTGCGGAGAGGAATGCAGATGTAACCTTGAGTGTGTTTGAAGATCAGCTGTAGTTTGGAGGATGGTAGATGCTTCTTCCTGCCAGTCAATGCTCAAAGTGGCTCCCTAGGTACAAGGAGCAGCATTGCATGTGGATTTTTCCTACCTGAAACTTAAGCCCTGCACACTCAGATTGCAGCTGAGAGCCAGTTCTCCAGCATCTAAATGGTATTTTAAATATTTGGTAATTTAAATGGCCATAGGTATATAAATAATATATTTTGCCTACATCTCTCCTGCCTCTGTTATCGTATGAGGAAGTGAGCCCTGTGCCAAGTGACAGGTCATGGTCTGGTGCTTGCTGCACTCTGCTCCATCCCTGCCAAGGGGAAGGGTTGGGTTCCTCTGGGCTGGAGGAACGAACAAGTGACAGGGCGAAGGACTGGGGACATGGTCTCTAGGGTGAGGAAGTGGTGAGTCAAATTAGGGGGAGCCTCAGATGCCTGAAAGAGGTCTGGGCTTGATAACCACAGAAGCACCACCATGGAGTTCTGGGAGAGGTTTTCAGCTTCCTTGGATGAAGCTCAGGAAGAGCTGAAGCCTGCTGTTTCCATTGTGCTTTAATCAGCTCAGGTACAACAGAATTTGCTAAATGGTTCAACTGAAAATGGTAGACAGCATCAGCTTTCTGGGGGGTCTGAGTTTTCTGGTTGCTGATGTATGAGGAAACCAGCTCAGTCATTTGCACAGTATCTAGAATGCACTTATCTGCACTGTTGTGTTTTTTTCACCCACAAGTAACTGAACCCCATTCTTACTCACATACACTCTGCATTAATGAGTGAGCAATTCAGGAATCCTGTCACATTATCTCCTACTCTCTGTTCTACTCAGAATAAAAATAACCTTGAGCGCCAGTGAAGATCAGACTTCTCCCATCCTTAATCTTGATGCCAGGGCAAGAGATGAGACAGATTTCTGACAAGTAGTAGTGCAGCATCATCCACAAAGGCTGTTTGGTCCCATGTCACTTCAACATGGATTATTTCAGCTGAATAAGATGTTACTCAACCATACACTGAAAATAGTGAGCATTGAGTCATCAAAAAACTTCAGTATATAGTTCACACACTTTCACTTCGTTAGGACATGTCTTCTTGAAGAGGAAACTGGTAGATACTGATTGTGGAAGAAAATAAAAATTAATTGCTTTCATATTTTTGTGTAGGTTTTCATTAATACTATTCTCAGAAGGCATGTTAGTCCTTGGAGTGCAGTTACTCCTTGGACATACTCAAAGGAGATGAGTCATAGTGAATTTTTTTCCCAATTCAATTTCTTAACCACATAAATGCTCTACAAAGGTGGAGGGTTGTTCTGATTAAAATCTTGGGAGTGGATTTGACTAATGAAGATTAGTGCAACACCATTACTACACATGGGGCTACCTAACTGTATGCCCTCATTGAATCTGCTCATAGGTGCAATGCCTTATGATATGCCTTTGTGAGGCACATTTTACACAGAGAAGCTGCTTGCAACTTTGTGCAGTTGGATGTACTGGGCAGCTGCCAGCTTTTGCATCCAGCTCGGTTCCCTGTTTGTCAGGGTGGTGTTAACACTGCGCAGCTGCACACAGGTTATGACAGGCTGCCAGTGCCGCACGTGTTGATGACTGTTAGGTGCCAGACATGGAGGTGCCAGCTGTCATGGGTAAGCCCTCCTGGATTTGGTCAGTGCTGGGCAGCTGTGACCCCATCCCAGGATGCTGGTGGGGAGTTTGCTGATGGAATGGCTATGCTTCCCTCCAGCCAGAGCCCAGAGCACCAGGGGAGACAAGCTGCTGGAGGTGACATTTTTGCATAGCATTTGAAACAAATTCTTGACCTCTTGGGGCTATTTATTAACCCTGTCAGTTTGGCCAAATTCCAATGTGAATAATTATCCCTGTTTTTCTTATTTTTCCTACTGGTTTTAATGAACAGTTAATATTCACTTCTGGTTCTGCATTATCGCAGTTGGCTGTTAATCAGTTGCTGTTTTGAACTGTAGGTGGAAGTTGCATTTTAATATGGGGAAACGGATTCAGCAGCTCAGATATCTGAGGTATTTACTTAGCTGTGGAAAAATGTTATTTTATCCAGACAAAAAAAAAATTAAGACAAGGACTCAGTGTCCGTAATATGAGATAAACTAAGTGAACTTTAATTACCTTACGGTTACCTCTAAGCCCAAATATGTTGTGGTGTGACTGTGCGGAGACACAGCTTCCACACAGATCCATGCCTCTCCCTGTTTGGCACCATGCAAAGTAGGCATTAAAAATGTAGTGTGGCTTTAAAAGTTAAAGGTTAACTTATTTGTAGATGAGTCCATGAATAATAAAAGTATTTTGATCATAAGTATCTGGAGTTTGATATTGGCATGGGGGACAGATTAATATTTTTAATAATGAAAAAAAAAAAAATCCTGCTTTGAAGACCTGAAGGGAGAAAGACGGCAACAGCTAATTATAATTTTGCCACAGAATGTTTCACTAACTTTTAACTTCAAGAGGAGGATGAAGAATATGAGACATGGTAGATTAAACATGTTTAGGTCTCTTAGATATGTATTTCTGTATCTTAGGTTATTTAGATTTCTTTTTAAGGATAAATTTGCATTGCTTGATGCCTTTTGCTTCTGCCATATATTTACAATTCCAGCTTGCTCCCGTATTTGATCTATGTTTTCCTATTTTCATTTAAGAACTTAATATACAAAACTGGAGCCCCCAAGAGAGCATTAAGTGTACACAATTTGAATTGTTTAAAGATAGGAGTCATATAAAAAAATAATCAATTTTTAATGCTGGTGCATTACAGCTCCTTTATTGGCCACTAGAGCCATGCAAAGCAAGTGGAGCTCACGGCTCCGCGAGGCAGCTCTTCTCTGCTTTGTTCTGCTGTGCTAGGCAGGACAGAGGGAGCAGGTGCTTGAGCTTCACCTTTCCTTTGGGGACCCACCTCCTTCTGTATGGCCCCTGGATCTCTCTTCCCTACATGCCTCAAATAGCTTTGTCCTCTGTGCTTGTTCAAATAAAGTAACACTGGCTTTCCTTGCTGTCCAGGCAAATAGGAGAGAATCTGATTGTCCCTGGAGGAGTCAAGACCATAGAGGCTAATGGGCGCATGGTTATTCCTGGGGGAATAGATGTCAACACTTATCTACAGAAGCCCTACCAAGGGATGACTGCTGTTGATGACTTCTATCAAGGCACAAAAGCAGCGCTAGCAGGGGGCACCACCATGATCAGTGAGTACTAGCAGTGCTATCTCTTCCCACGCCAGGCTGAAGCCTGTGTAGCATGTGTGGGGAGAGCTACCAGAGGCTTCATCCAGATTTTCTGAGATATTCTGCAATGAATCTTCAAATTTCTGGGCACTATGTTTGAGATCCATTCATCGTTGTTACCCAGAGCTGGCCTGAAAATGAACCTACCCTCAGAAAGAAATACTAGCCTGGGGAATTGTCTCTTGGATTTTCCTCTGAAATACAGACAAATCACTGAGGGATAATGTATATACTCTTGGGATTTTTGGAAAACAATGTAGGTCGCACTGTAAGTGCATGGCACAGAAAATCAGACAAAGATCTGCTGCTCCCACCTAGTGCTGTTTCAAGGGCTTTGGAAATATCAGGATGCTTATTTATGAACTTAGGTTTGGCAGCAGGAACTGAGGAAGTCCCTACCAGAGATGTCCTTGAGGAACATCTTGGTGAAAGGAAGAAGTGCTTCTACTTGTTCTACTTGTTAAAAACCCTTCTTCTTTCTACAGATGGTGGGACAAGATTTATCTCTTTCCTTCTGGCCGTGACTTGACTTTGGTTAGATGTTGTGAGGCAGTTGTTCAGGTGCCATAAATTGTCATGGCTTCCTTGTGAAGAGAAGGTTCCCAGTGGAGTTTTACCCCCGCTGAATTGGGATTCGGCTTTTTTTTTTTTTTTGGTGTTATCTGTTACCCATCTTTAGCAGCAGGTATCAGCTGAAAGACTCTCTGGCCATAGGCACAAAATTCACTGCTGTTCATTCCTTTTGTTAATAGCTTTTTTCAGTTTGTGTTCTTCAGCTGAGTATTCCTGTGCAGAGTTAGGCTTGCAAATGCCACTTGTAAGCCCATCTTGCTTTGTTTCCATATGAACTTTTGACCTAGCCCTGCAGAGTGAGGTACAAATGCATAAGTAGTCGTGTCTTTATGTCAGTTGATGGTGTGGCATCATTAGAGACAGATCTTGAGACAGGGGAGAGGCAGGACATTCAGTGTACTGTAGAGTGTGACTGAGTGTTTGTGCTCAGCGTCAGCCCCATTCAAACCTTTGGCTGTATTCCCAGTTTTGGCTGCTGAGAAAACATTGAACATCTGCACTGATGTATTGGTAGGGCAGAGTGGGCCAGTTCAGTGACTATAAGGCACTGGTTTTGTTGTTCTTACTGTGAAATACATAGAGATGGACATACCAGGCAAGAAATACAGCTAAGTCCAGAACCTGTGGTCTCTTAAAATAGAGGAAAGGGAAAGACAGATGTTTCCTAAACTGTGAGGTGTTTGGCTCCCCCTTTGTGTGTCTATTGATGCTGCACCAAGCAGGTTACCAGACTCATCTTTTGTATAGACTGTTCACAAAGTCTGCTGCACCTGAGGCAGCAAGACCTGGCTGACACCCCACAGTTACAGTCAGCACACAGACCGCCTCCAGGGCTGCTGTTTTGGCTGAGGTGCTGGAATAGTGTTCACTTCGGGGAGGTCTGAACGGTGTGCATACTGTCCAGCTAACAGACACCCAATCTTTTTTTCAGTTGACCATGTGCTTCCAGAACCTGGATCAAGTTTACTGACCACCTTTGAGAAGTGGCATGAGGCAGCTGATACCAAATCCTGTTGTGATTACTCCCTCCATGTGGACATCACCAGCTGGTATGATGGCGTTCGAGAAGAGCTGGAAGTACTGGTGCAAGACAAAGGTTAGTGAGTGAAATGTTAGCAGTATTTTTTGGTTTTATTGAAATATCATATGGAGGTGAAATGTTGATGTATTTTAATGAATGCATAGGCACTGGCTATGCTGGCCAACGTTCTTCACTATCTTGAACTTGTATTTTCTCTTGCTGCTGTGTAAAATGGACCTGAAACTTTGTGCATATGTATGACTTTGTCCAGTATAGGCATGGAAGATTAAGATGTGTATGTTGTCATATACAAATGTATCACTTTACCCTTGCTTGTATATGTGGAAATGGGCTCAGACATTGCATAGGTAGGTTTTTTCCAAAGGTTAAACTCAGAGATCAGCATTTAGGATAATCAGCCCAGTCACCTTAGATCCTCTGTTTAATGAATGAAGAAAATGAAACAGTTCAAGGTAGAGTTCAGGTTTTAAGTAGACTGGAATGTTTGATTCAGATGCCTCGAATTAAATCCAAATATGAAGAGCACATGGGTCTGTGAAAATGTCACTACAGGATAGATCTCATTTCTCACCAATGACTTGGGATAATTTACTTGCTGGGAGTCGATTTTTAAATAAAATATTTTTAAAACAGATTCCAGTTATTAAAAAAAAGAGATGCTAAAGTTAGGTACCTAATATTGAAAAAATGCCCTGATTTTCTCAAGTGGTTCTCTCCAGTGGCTTTCCCTGAAGTTACTAGAAGATGCTTTGTTTCAACACTTGCAAAAAAAAGGTCACTTATTTAGGAATCTAAGACACTTTTATGGGTATGACTGTGTTCAATTAACAGGCCTATTTTCACATGAGATGCTGTAGGTTACCCTACCTGGACTCCAGCTACCACTTCAGAATAGCACAGATGAAACCTCTCCTAAATGCATTTCCACACATGCAGGCTCAACATGGCAGTCTCATATATGGAGGGCACCAGATATCTCTGTGTGGGCAATGGGATCTAGCCTTCAGAACGTCCTAGCTTAGATCTTGTTCCTTAAAATTTTGCCTAACAGCATGTATTTTCTTTCCAGAATCATATATTTTCACATATTTTTAACTTTATACTTTCCTTGAAAATGTATGGATATTAATTAGGGAATATTTTCTGAAATGATGTACAGTTTCCATGGGCAAATCAGAATGACTCTTCTGTTGGGAAATGATACGTATGTGCAGCATCCTTTGTAATGTGTAGTGCTAGTGATAACTTAGATGTGAAAGGTTCCCTTTTTGGAAAAAGGTACTCTCAAAGTAGAAAAAAAAAGCAAAATGCTATTTTTGAGTGAACAGTTGTTTGCTGAGATGCCATGGAGGTGCAGTCACCTGGGGGAGTTTATTCCATGTCACAGGATGCTAACAGTACACGTGCTGTATAACCAGATTTTAGGCAACAAAACACTTCCAGCAGCAAGACTGCACGTAATTACAGAAACTGCAGCTGGTCTTCCATAGGTCTCTAGTATAGGTGATTTTTACAAGGTGATGACATCTGTCAACACAGATTGTGCCAAATCTGTGCTGTTTCCCTGCTATCAGCATTAACATGAATCTGCTGCTGTGCATTAGCTGACTGTACTTTCAGACAAGTATACTGTGCCTTGTTTCAAAGGTCGAGTTTATTTTCCAGAGCTCCCTGACCACAGATGGCTCAGCACTCCCAAATTTGCCTGAGGGTTTACGTTAAAAGCCTGATGCAGACAGGTTAATAGTTTTCTCCAACTATTGAAATGTGAGTTTTCTGTATAAATCTGAGTCAACAGGGGAAGCAGAAATCTGTTCACTGGTTCATGAACTGAGATGTGTGATGGAGCCTTGGTGGCCTCTTCAGTGGCGAGAGCATTAGGAGGTTGCCTTTGTTCTCATGTCTGTCTCAGGCGGGCAGTGTGAGTTACTCTCACATGTTAGGAGACACAAGGTAAGGGTGGGTATGAAAGCACAAGCACAATAGGAAATAATTCAGCATGGCAAGGGCTTTCAAATTAACGGGTAATATTTCTTGATAATTGGAAACATTTGAGCCAGCTGGTGCAAATAGACTTGATGTCAGTGGAGTGACCCTGGTTTTCATCAGCTGGGAATCTGGATTGAATTGGTTCTCGGCTGATTAGGGGTGAGTTAGCTGAGTGACAGGGCTCAGCTCATTGTGTTTCAGTGCTACATGTGCCTAATGCAATCAGCATGAGTAACAGGGGAGCTCACAGAGTGGCTGTTGAGGTGCCTTGTCATGAGGTATAATTGAACAATTAATCAGTTTTAAATCAATACAAAGCTAATTTAAGGAGACACAGGCTTTGGAAGGGCCCGGAGATTTTGTAGAGTCAAATATTAATTATAAACACTCAGGCTTGTAGCATTTCAGCTGTTATTTTGGTATTGGGCTTTTTCAGTATATGCAAAGGAGCAAGAGCCTGAAATTGGCTGACAGGGGCCTCACTGGTTCCTTTGACTTTGTCACTGTTCAAAAAAACCTGTAGTCCTGCCTAAAATTTGGAGAGGATTCTGTTGAGTGCCCGTGGTGTGAGAGCAAGTAGGACATTAACAAGAATGTAGTGTGTAACAGATGTTAAGCATTAAGGTCAATAGGCCATGGACCAGGGCTTGTGAAAAGCTGCATAATTCCAATGAGTAGGTCAAGGAACCAGGCCAGGGCAAGGAGTCTAATCTTGGATACCTGTATATGTAAATTTGTGTTATTTATCTTGGTGTCTGGTACGGGTGCTCTCTTTGCAAGGCAGGATTGTTCCCACCATCTCTCCTGTTAGCTGTACAGGCAGCCCCTGAAATGCTCTTCTGCTGTGTGTATATCTGGTGGTAGCTGAGGGTGTGAATGTGTGTTTACATGGGAGAACTCTACTTCTGCACTGTGAGCAGGCTCAAGATCCTATGGCAGGATCCCTACTGGGATCCCTTCTAATCCCATTAATTTCAGGGAGAACATTAAAGAGAGTGAGAGTAAAACTCGGTCATTTTATCAAGGTCAGAAGAGGGCCTAAGAAGATACAAAGGCAATAAAAGAGAAAGGATGAAAATACATATTATTTGGGTCAGTGTATGTCTTCCAACCATAGTACTCAGAGAAAGCTGCCTTATCTCCTGCAGGACTGTGGTGGAATGAATTACCTTTGGCTAGACCCTAGTGGATAAGGGAGAGCGATCGGTAACCCAGCTCTTGGCTTACAGCGAAATGTGTATGAGAGGTCAGTCCTGTGCCATCACTGAGGCCAGCTGGCATGGCTCAGACCAGGCCTAACTCATCCTCATTGCTTGGTGTGTGCATGAGCAGCCCCGTAGAAAGGTGGCTTCTGGGTGCAGCTGACATCTGACCCCACATGGGATGGGTTCATGGAGAGAAAATTGAGCTTTCCCCTAAGGCAGGTAGGATGGATGTGCTGGGTGCTGCTGTGAGCAGTCTGAGGAAGACGGGGCTGAGGGTGGGAGGCTGCAAACACCGGCCTCAGGGAAGGCCTAGTCAAGCTTGGGTTGTAGAGTAAGAAGGGACTGAGTACTTTGAGACTGTAATGAGGAATAGATGGAGGGATTACAGCTAGTAAAGGCCATATGCATTTTCTGAGAACTTGATAAATAGGAAAAGAAGAAGAAAGGATGGGCTTACAGGCTGGATTTGCTTGGTGTGGAAGTCAGCTAGGAGGGGCCAGCTCCTGCTTTGTGTATCTCTCTGAGCTGCCTGGACTTAGCAGGAAGACATAATACCAGGGATCATTTCAGCGTTTTGTCCTGCATGTATCCTGGGGTATTTTAGTCCTGTAATTGTGAATAAATGAATTCTGTGTGTGTGTGAGCAGTCATACCCTCTGCCTGAGGATGTATTTGCTCATTCTAGACTCCTGAAGGAGTTATATCTTCATCAGAGAGCCTTATTCATTTTGTGTAGACAACATGAATAACATGAACAGATCTCTTTCTTTTTCTTCTTGCCCCAGGAAACACAGTTTTTATCATAGCCATTTTGAAATGCAGCATATACAGCTTAAATAGTTTAAAATTTACTTTTCTTTTAAGCTAGAAAACTACAATATTGGTCCCTGGACCAAACTGGGGATCTTGTCAGTAGACTAAAGAGTAAGGCAAATAAATAAACTAATATGAATTAATATGTACATAGATGAACAGAAGACATTTGTAATTCTCATTCTGTAAGAATACAAAGCTGTGTAAATAACCAAATCTTTGAAATAAATAGCAATACTTGTAGGGATTTGAATACAGGGGATTCTTGACAACTGGCACTCTTATGGATAGCATTTCTAAAGGATTTCTGAAATTTGGAACTGTCATCTTCCTTGTTTTTTTATGGCTGCCAGCATAAATTCTTCCATCTTTGGAAGGCAGAAAGAGAGGTGTGGTGAGCTGCCTATAAAACTGGTTTCAGGCTTTGTTTCTACTCCTTCCCAGTTTCTACCATCAGCTAAGCTGGGCGCTTTGGAGTGTAAGGTCAAGAAAAAGGAAGTCTGTATGCACATTCAGATACACAGTTCCTACATCTTCTCAGCACTTCGGGGGAACCTAACTAGAAGTTTTATCTACCAAAAAGCACAGTTTATATCAAGCTGAAATGTTTTCCTGATTAGCTAAGGAAACCTAAAAAGAAAAACAGTGATTCACAGAACCTTACACAAGGTTTTTAAATGTCACAAACTTTACATGCTTGCTTTAGCCACCGTTGCTTGTCTGAGTTGGCTACAAGCAATCCTGTTTGCAGTGGTGGCTGGGTTACTCCAGGGATGAACACAGGCTACCCACAGCATCCCAACAAATTCCCCCAGAGAAGAGGGCATCCAAGCTTCTAGTCCTAGCTGCTGCAATGCAGCTGTGAAGCCATGCTTGATTTTTGGCAGTTGCTGGTGAAAAGTCTAGTCCAGACATACCCTATTACTTACTTTTCCTGAAGTTTTTGTTTAAATACAATTTAAGAATACACTTACATGGCAACACCTTTGAATTTTGTCTTGGAACAGGTGTGAACTCTTTTCAAGTCTACATGGCGTACAAAGATCTCTACCAAATGTCCGACAGCCAGGTATTGCTCTGAATGCTTTTCATTGCTGTGATCTGTCCTCTCTTTTCTCATCTCCCAACACTTGAGGAGTTGCTGAGGTTGAATCCCAGAGGAACATTCTCACTGGCCTGATTGGCAATGGGAGAAATGTGCTGTGGTGACCTGCTCTCTGGAGGGTCAGTGCTGAGCTGTGTAGAACACCTGCATGTGTTTCTTCAAGTGTATGAAATTCCCCTTCCGTAGAGATCTTCTGGTGTCTCCCAACGTTGCAGCCACTCAGCTCTGCTCAGGATTTCTCTTGTTTTATTTTGCAGTACCTTTTGAGAACTCTAGGTCAGAGAGGGAGAAAAAGATGAAGCACTCGAGGCAGTGGCAATTCTGAAATTTCAAGAGTTTCTTGGTTGCTATAAGCAGCTAAATGGAGTTGCTCCTTGGGGGAGGTGGCCTTTTCTCATTAGGGCTGGAGATAATAATGAGCTTGTTTGTCCAGAGCTCATTACAGATTCCAGACTCTTCAGCTTTCCAATTCATACCCATCAGGCCACTGTAAATGGACAATGGCACCTGTTAGTAATAATAATGTTTGCTTATTCAGTTGAGGAAATGTTTCTTTCTTACTTATTCCCAGAGCTACAGCTCTTAGTCTCTTAAATAACTGTTGTTACACTTCCAATACATGTGGTTTTAATTGGAATTTTAAACATAATAATTTATAACTATTCTCTGAGAGGCAGTGCCTGTTAAATTCAACTCCCTGTTGGAATTGCCAAGAGGAATACATCAAAATGTGTAATGTGTGGCTGGACTAATGGCTGTTACCTTGTTTAAATGTCAAGACCTTGTTTAAGTGTCTTGCAGCCCTTTCAACTAGGCCCATTCAGGCCCATTCACAAGGGCCTGAAGTGCCCTAGTGCAAAAGTAGACACTGAAGAACCTATGTCTTCAATATTTAATCTGTGTTTGAAAACTGGGCTCCCATGTTACTGAAGTCTGGTTTAAAAAAGGAACACATAAGCTGAATACCTTTTGGAAAGGAAACTGTGTTTCAGTAGATGTGTGCTCAGAAATTACCAGTAAAAGCAACAGGATCAACTACTGCCTTTCTTTGTGGATGGGTGTTGAATCTTAGAAAGCAATTAAAAAACCAAGGATGCTCTAGAGAAAATATTGCAACTTCTAACTGCAGAATTAAAGATGTTGGTGAAAGCTCAACAATGACTGATCTAAGAAGATGGTGCAAAATGTCTGCACTTCAGAAAAGAGATGTTCTAGCCATACTAAAAGTGTCTGTAGTATATGGCAATAATTCAATTTTACATTTGCTAAAACTACAGAAAAGAGGGTCACTAAATGTAGGCCTGTGTGGGAGGCATGGTGAGGTGGCCCTGCAGTGCAGGGGCTGGGGCAGACTCTGTCGCAGGGAAATCCAGCCCTGCCTGGGGCTGTCGACCCTGTCTTGGTGCAGCTGGTGTGTACAGGGGTGGGTAAGTCAACACCCATCAGTGAAGCTCAGGTTCTGTGTAGAAAAGAGACCATTTGCTATTCACCAATATAATTACCAGCATAGAAGGTACAAAACCGAGGTGAATAGGGAGGTCTGAGTGCTAAGTAATGTGTTTTCCTTATTCAGCAGTGTTTCTTTCTTTTATCTACCTGCAGCTTTATGAAGCCTTTACCTTTCTAAAGAGTCTTGGGGCTGTTATCCTGGTCCATGCTGAAAATGGAGACTTGATAGCTCAGGTGAGTGCACCATCATTTTTACTTCACTTTGTGAGATGATAGATACAAGAGGAGAAGTAAAATAGGCCAGTCAGAGAATGGATAGGAAGAAAGGAACACCCTAGAAAGAGCCTTAATTGAGCCTGATGCCCTGTACACTGCTGGTATAAAGCCTGGGATGAGAGAATGGAGGCCCTTTTGCATTAACTGGCAGAGCATCCTTGAGATAGGGCCATGATCCCAGGCAGCTCCTTGCCTTGGCAGTAGATGAGGACTAGATAAGGGGGGCAGAAGGCGGGAAGATTTCTTCTGAATCCAGCAGATGCAAGCAAAGTGGAACAATGTAAAGCCTTGTTCACAGATTTTGGGTACAAAAAGTGGATCTGAAAGCTTTATATGAACATCTTTTGCTGCAGTTATCAGCATAAGCAGCACAGTGTGTTTGGAACGGGTATTAAAGCTCATAGACCTATTTATTTTTGAGAATATTCTTGTAAATCTCTGAAGTTTGAGAATAAGAACTACTCTGATCTTGTAGACATTTCAAAAATATGTGTTTAAGTGTAATCCATGCTCTTAGAAGAGGCATGTCAGAAACAGGAAGCTGGGCTCAAGGTCAGAATGTTCCATTAAAGCGTCCTGGATCTCCAGGGCAGTCCTTGCAGGTCAGGTGCCCTGGGAGCCGCTGTCCTCCCTCTGGACTGTGCCATGCTCTGATCGGTGCCACAGCACGTGGAAACATGGAAAGAGGCAAGCCAAGGACAGCAGTTGATAGTAAACCTCCCTCTGGTCTTTCAGAGGCCAGGATTTCCCTCTAAAACAGAAGGGGCAGGTTTGGGTGGGTGTTGTTATGATGCTACATTTGTGACAGATGAATCTTTGAAGACTGTTGCAGAGATGTCTCACTCCTCTGATCCCTTGTACGTGCATCGAGCCCCTCTTAGGTCGGTGAGGCTCTGAGTGAGCCATCTGATTTATCTGCTGAGCTGCTTATCTGCTGGCTTATCTGCTAAGGACTGGGCTGCAGAGCTGACAAGGAAATTACAGCAGCTAAAGCTGTCTTTGAGATCTGGACAAGGCAACCCACCTTGTCTCATGGCTAAGGGAGAACCTCAAGGGAATGTTTAAGTCATTTGGCAATGTGTAGGAACTCTTGTCTTGGGTGTATTTTGTTTTTCCCTCTGTGGGAAAGACACACCTCCATCTGCCCGGTTAGAATTTACTCTCTTTGAGATCTGCCTTTTGCTTTTAACTTTGAGTTCGGCCAAAATAACCACTGGGATCAAAAGTTACTAGTAAGGAGTCAGCAGGCACATACAGTGCAGTCATGTCCTTCCCCCACTGAAACTAGGTGACAACCCTCATTTGAATTCAAGAGAGGAAAAAGCTGATTTCTTGTGAAGTTTAGCATGAATAAAAAGTATTAAATACATAATTTATAGTTTTAATACAACATAAAATATCCAGTAGAATTAAAATGACTAATAATAAGCATGGTTAAGTCAATATTACTGTCGGAATGGCAAATAAAACAAATCAAATGGCACGTGTGGTGTTTTGATACATTGCCTATTAAAATCAAAGCACACTCATGGAATTGCATTTTTGATAGAAATCTATTTCATTTACATTTTTCTCTGATCAGCCTTAATATACAGCCATCGAATATGAACAAACAGGACAGAAACATTATTAGGAAAAGAGGAAGTGGTAAATAAATGTAAATTATGTTATACATCACCATATTTGTTCACCATTGCCATGTTTCATAAAATCTGTCTTTCTCTATGCTTTTATTTAGAAGAATTATTTGGATAGTGAAAAGAAAGCTGCCTGCACATAGGTTTTTTAGGACTGTTCTGTGTGAAAATACAAATTTGATCTTGTCAAACAAATATTCTAGTTTATTAGCACTATCAAGTCCTTTTACAGTGGCCTTTTATCATATGATCTGATTTTATTACTTCCTTCAAGATGCAAGTCTGTCCTACTTTGTGTATCTATTCTGTGTCAACTTGCTATTTTTTATATGGTTGTAATTTCATTTTATTTCTGTATTTTAATTATCTGACGTCTTTAACTGGCACTGTTCGGAGCCGGTGCATTAATGATCCAGAACAGCTGTTTTTAAGAATACCTGTGAAACCTTATGTTTTTCTAACCAAAATGTTCTTACACAGTCAGATTAATATGTTCCTGTTACTGCCTGTTCAGCCTTGATTGATTGCAGTGAAGGCTAAAGTATATATGAATTTTACCTTGTTCAGTTTTACTGGAGTATGTTGGTAATGTGTGAGCTTTTCACCCTCAGGGAGCTGGGATCAGATATTTATTAGTTGACACATTCAAATATGTTCAGTAACTTCATCCTGGTCTCTAGGGGACATTTGTCTGTGTCACAGAGCCATTACATCGTTGAGCTGGGCTCATTAGAGCCCTGTGGGCAGGGCAGGCCAGGGCCAGAGGTACAGCAGCAGCTCTGGTTCCACTCCTGCTCTGCTGTCAGGCCTGGACCCACCTCAGATGAAAAGGGGTTGACCACCAGTTTCTGCAAAAAGGGAAATTTACTCCAACACCACTGTTCAGATTTAAATTAAGTGAAGCTTTCTGTCTATTTAAAAATAAATTATCTCACTGCTATGAATCTGGATAGCACAGAATTTTTTTTCTGACAAACCCCTATTGGTCCTGAGATGGGCTTTTTGATGGGGACACGGTGCCCTTGCAACTGGAGGGCACTGTTTTGCTTTATAAAATCATAATTTTAGTGATTCACTGTGTAGGAATAAAGTCTTAAGAAAACTCAAAGTGTCAGCAATGGTGAAAGTTTGAGAAAGTGCTTTGTGGATTGCAACCAGGGAGGAACTTGAGCAAGTAAATAAGGAATGGCAGGCTGGAAGTACCCATAATTACTATTTAGTGTATTGGTTGAAGCCCATTCCTTGGGCTGGTGTTGTGGTGTCAAGTAGGACTGTCTGGAGGGCAGAGGAAATTTCTGATGGTGCAGCTCAATGTTTTGGGGCACAAATATGCTCAGTCACATGGCAGAGACCAGTGCTGGCTGTGCTGGTGTGGCGTGGGTCCAGTTTAGAGCCAGTGTTTTCAGTGTTCCGTGGCTTTTGCAGTTGCGTTTACAGTGACACTAAAAGGGGCAGTCAGACCTTATGGCTGTTGATCTCCCCGAGGACACCGCGTGGAGGTGGGTCAGCATTTATCCCTTATGTTGCAGGAACAAAAGCGTATTCTGGAGATGGGAATCACTGGACCTGAGGGACATGCCCTGAGCAGACCAGAAGAGGTAAGAGACTTCGCTCATTTTGTCATTTGTGGAAGTATTTTGTCAAACACGTGGTGTCGGTGCTTGGCTTCTCTATGTGCAGACAATGGATGGGTGCATCAGGGAAGGCAGCAGTCTGCTTCTTCCACTGCCTCTTCCAGTACTACTCAAAGTCTGAAAAGTCCATGTCCTTTCAGCTTGTTTGTTTGCCTGAAAAGCCCTTTGGATGCTGCAGCAGGTATACATTCCCTTAGTCCAGGGATAAACATGTCCTTGTACATTCAGGAGTCTCAGCTCCTGCTGCCCTGCGCACAGGTGTCCATGTAGTTTTTAAGTGTGACCTTTTTGTTTTGATTTGAGGTGACAAAAAAATGGGCTTATCAGGCTAAAAATCAGCAGTGGAGCTTGAGGGTTAGGTCTCAGAGTAACTGCATTTATTAAAATGCTTTGGGTGAAAACCTCCTATGAGATGCATGTGCACATCTATACTGTGCATATGCAGACACCCACGTATAGATCTGCTTTCATGCTGGCAGATACATTGGTGTCAGAAATGCAGGCTGTAGAGATGCAAATACATGAGAATGGAAAGATGCTGTGAGGCAGCTCATTTTATGCAACTCCCTTATAATAAAATCTGGGCCCTGGTTTGGATCATCTCAGGCATCTGGGAAGGGTTTATTTAATGACAAGGAAAATGTGGAGACGTGAGAATGTCCCTTAATGTACACAGCTCAGACCGTTAATGGGATGTGGAGGGTGGTAGTGGGAAGTGACTGCTTTCCTAGAAGACTAAAGAGACACGGTCCTGGGGGTTTGAGGCTGAACTTCAAGAGATTGTTGTGGTTTGCAGATCTTTATTTAACTTCTCCCCAAGGCAAAAGGAATCAGCTTAATTGGTCACATTCTTCTATTGAACTGTTTATGTACTTCTTCATTTTGCTGTTCAACTTCTACTAAAAATACTCTAAAAGGATTGAGTTGTTTCTTTTTAATGAGAATAAGGGCCTAAGGAAAATCTGCATTTGCAGTTTCCAGAAATTAATTTTTCTCAGCTCTAGTGCTGAGGTACAGAGGCTCTGCTCTTCTAAAGGTGCATTTGGGGTTTCTAGAGCAAATGTTTTGATACAAGTCCTAGGACAACCTGAAGCAGTCTGATGTAAGGAAAAGTATTTTACAAAACTGTAAAAGATTAAGCCATGTGGTTTTGGAACGCCGAAGTTGCTCAACTTTTCTAGAAAAACTTGCACAGAAATTTCTCTACCACCGAGTCACTATTTTCAGTTACAACAGGGTTTTTGGTATTAAAATGCCAATACTGTGAGTCCATCTGGGAAGGATCTGGTATAAAACTGATGGCTGGGGAAAGGAGTCTCCAGAACTGCTGGGAAACACTGCTCCTCCATCTGAAGATGCTTGCTTTGTGTGCCTACGTCCCAGATGGCTCCCTTGGAGGAGATTGCCTCTATGCTTGCTGACAGTGGGGACTTACTGGGCGCTGCTTCAAAGGCTTCTATGGATTATGGGCTAAATTCAGTCCATAGTGCTGAAGCTGCTGTTTGAGAATTCTATACATTCACTGTCACCGTTATGTAAAGATTAGGGTAAGCTGCCGGAGAGAGTTCAGAGTTTGTCTCCGAGCAGGGGCAAAGTTTTCTTGCTTTGTTCTCCTTCCAACTGCAAGGGTAGGAGTCTGAAGAAGGAAGGTGGGAGGGAGGTAAGGAGGAGCTGCATAAGCTGCTTGGGCATGACCTTTCCTGGGGTGCAGGGAGCCAGGGAGGTGTGTTTGTGCTGGGGCAGCTGTACCCTGCTAGTGAGTACAGCCTGGCTGTCGTTACTGCTAGTGCCAAGTGTTTGAGGTTGGGTTAGCTCCCTGTTTCCCAGCGCTGTGTCTCTGTCTCTCTATGGAAAAAGTAAAATCAAGCCCTGGAGAGTTGTTGTTGAACAGTTAGAAATATGGCTTAGTCCTCCAGTTCATTTTTTCTTCAGACCGCTTTCGCAGTTAAGTTTTCCCTCCTTGTTTTGCTCAGCTTGAAGCAGAAGCAGTTTTCCGTGCCATCACGATTGCCAGTCGAATAAACTGCCCAGTGTACATCACCAAGGTGATGAGCAAGAGTGCAGCTGATATCATTGCACTGGCCAGGAAGAGAGGTAAGTGACTTCCTTTGCTCCCCCAAACTCTTCTTTTTGTTGAATAGAAGCTCAGTGAAAAAACCTGTACATCTTGACCCAAATGACAGGCTATAGGGAGATGTTACCAAAGAATGGTAGCACCACCACAGACTAAATATTTATCGCTGGGAAGGATGAGGGGAAATCCTTTAATATTTTTAAGTTGAGGAGCTGTTCCCTCACACTGTCCTCTTGAAGACTGAATTGTAACTCTTCTCTATATTGTTTTCCCTTTTGCTCTTTTCCTTTAGTCTGCTTTATCTCTGTTCATGGGAGGGTGATACTTAATTCCTAATGGGATCTAGCACATCCTCCATACCAGTATTTCAGGTTGTCGCACTCTGAGATGTGGCTTGGGCAGTGACCCTGCTGTTAGAGATGCTTGGAGCTCTCTCCTGGCCTTGCTGCTGGAAGCTGATGCCCTCTGATGTACACTGCAGTTTGGCCCTGCTTGCTGGGGCTGTGGTGGGATCCAGGTTACAGAGCACCCAAAAGGGCCTTGTGAGCCTAAAGGCAGCTGCTTCCAAAGCTGCGTTTGCAAGTCAGGGCTGTTCTACTTGCTGGGACTACAAAGCTTGTGAGCAATATGGGAAAGCCAAAGAGCAAATTATTGTCTTGATATTTGTATTCTTGGAGGCTTGGAGTGTGCTGCTGGGGACCATATGCTGCTATCTGCTGGTGCTGTGCCCATCCTGGGAGTAGTAAAAAGGCATCTGTCTGCTGAAGTGATCCACCATCCAGTGCACTCTGAATTGGAGCAACAGAGAGAACATGGCTGTGATTAAAACAGTACAAATTAAAAGCAGGTCTGAACTGTCTCCGTCTGGATTAGAACGAAAGATTTGTAAATAGGCTGATCAAAAGCATGTAGAGCTCAGAGAGACTCCTGATTAATTTTTTATCATACAGACAAAGCCAGGGCTGTTTAATTTTCTAGGAGCTGTGCTAGCCATGTAGCAATGCGTGAATTATACATGGCTGCATGCAGCAAGCAGTGTCATATGCTGAGGAGAGAGTGGGTTGTAATTAGTTCCTGTATATCCTTGCTTTCTCAAGGTCCCCTTGTTTTTGGAGAGCCGATCACTGCCAGCTTGGGGACAGATGGGACACATTACTGGAGCAAAAACTGGGCCAAGGCTGCAGCTTTTGTGACCTCACCACCTCTGAGCCCTGACCCTACCACTCCAGACCACTTAAATTCGCTCTTAGCATGGTAAGACTTCCTTTTTTTTTTTACAGGCTGATGGTGAGGCAAGTGCAAAAGCCACATGGGATGAAGCATCTAGGGATCAGCCTGGTTTCCTTTAGACCAGTCTCATACATGAAACAGCAGAGAAGAGACATAGAAAACCAGGGATAGTTGTATCCTCATGCTTAGGATGTCAATCAAGTGAGCAGTCATGGACACTCCAGTTGCTGGTTGGCTTGACAGAGAGGCTGTTGAGGAATTAACTATTTTTCTTTCTGCTTTTCAAGTGATGCCTAGGTATACAACTAGATTGTCAGGACTTCAAACTGGCTTTCTTCCTAGTTCTCAATTTTCTTTAGCTGAATTGTTGATATATGATGGGATGGCATCCTCACTGTCCAGCATAAGCAGCAGCCTGGTGGATAGACCCCATCTTTGAGAACAGACTCAGTTTTAAGCCCCAGTCATATTTGACAAGCACAGCTCCTGAAATGAGGGGTGTTCCTGAATACAGAGATACCTAGAAACAAGAGCAATTTCTTGGGGCAATTTATGTCAAAGCTGGTGCAGGGCTCTCTACTGTGAGTTCTTCTGAAAATTGGCTTGTCCTAAACTAACTTGTGGTTGTAGCAGAGTTCCATCAGTTTATCTCCTGCATATTGAAAACTTCTGACTTGGTAGTTTGCCTTCCATCTGGGAGGGACCAAAATTGTACATGTTTACTTGTGTCCAGTTCTTGCAGCCTTGTTATTTTTAGCTTGCCTGGTGTCTTTATGGGCTCCAGGGTCCTCCAGCTGGAAGACGGCAAAGATAAGTGGTACATGCAGAGCAGGTATGTCAGGAGAAAGAGGTCAGAGTGGATCACAAAGGACACTGTCAGGGACTTGGGTGGAGACAGCTGGAGACTGAAGGCCATCACTTGACAGGCCAGGGATGTGAGCTGACTGCCTTCAGATTGGCAGGGAGACTTTAATCACTGGATAGGTGAAAGGAATGTGAACAGCAGAGGAAGAAGTGTCTTTCTCCTATAGAAAAGAAGATATCAGCAATGCCTTGCCAGAAACCCAGACTGTAAACCCATGTCTGAAAGTATTTCCTGCTTGTAGCCAACTTCAGCTTAAGCAAAAGACCATCTGCTCTGAAATGATACAAAAAATTCACAGCTGAAACCCCACCAGGATAGATTGCTAGGGCTGGAGTGAGGAACTCAACTTACCATTCAAATCCTTATTTACCTTCCTGTGGTGGCACCCACCTCACCTGCTGCCTCCCCTTTCTGGGGTTTCCAGTGCTCTAGACAGAGCAGTGGAATTTGAACCTTGAAAGTGACCATCTTTAGAGCAGCTGCCTGGGAGGTGGGTGGGCACACACATGTGACAGGAAGATGCCATCAGTCAGTGCCACATCTCCCCTTGCGCACGGTGGGTCAGGCTGTGCAGCCCGCCAGAGCCCACCCATGCTTTAACTCAACTGCTCTAAAGATGCTGCAGTTGAGCTCTGAGTTACGTGTGGCTCTGGTAAGAATACACAGCAGCTTGTTCTCTTCTGGCAGTCTGATGGCAAAAATGTTTTTCCATAAATGAGCTTTTTGTTCCAAACAAGGACCCAGAAAAAATTACTTTCTTGGTCTAATTCATCACTATCAGCACTGTAAAGGGTGAAGCTCACTGTGTGAGGGTAAGGCTGTTAGCCAGCACATGTAAATGTGTATCAAAATGTTTGACTCTTTACTCTGTTAGAGTGGCCATATATGCTTTCTAGAAGAGAGTCCCAAAATAATAGCATGTGGGTCAAAGCAGATTAGCTAAAATAGCAAGAACATTTTTAGAATTGAAATCCAAATAATGACTTTTTAAAACTAACATCTGAAAGACAAACTGAGGACTTTCAGAAGTTTTCATTATTCTCCAAGCATGCAAAAATGGCTTTTTTTTTTCCAAATGGCTTAAAGATCTTAAATGACAGCAGCTTAGCCTGCTTTCAGTTTTAATACTTTAAATCTATAGTGTGAAACTAAAAAAAGAACCATATATTTTATCAGTCTGCCCTGCATTTGTGGGGAATTTTATGCAAGTTTGATGGTGAAGACAGTATTTCACATTTCTATTGCACAGCTGATTTGGATACCAATATTTTACATTCATTAAAAAATCCTTACAACATCCTTCCTCTGCAAGCACGCAGCACACTGCTTGTGCCCTTTTCCACAGAAAGTGTTGATTTTCCACTGGAAAGCTGAATGTGTAAAACCCTATCATGTCTCACGGGATTTGCAGATTGAATTTGCCTCATGAGATTTGGTCCTCATGTCATCTGTGGGCCATGAACCTGAGTTAGCTTTGGTCTTCCATGGTGTGCTGCTGCATTACTGCAGCTGTGATGTGCCATCTCTTGTGAATCAGAAATGTGAGATCTTGGTGCTACACAGAAGATGCAACTTGCCATGAAAGCCTTGTTTAAGGGGAAGAATAAGATGACAAGGTATTGATCTGGCATTTAGTTCATGATGATCCCTTCCTGTCTCTCATTTTTTAGTTGATGTGATGCTTATCCACCATTTGACAGTAGAGCGTGTCCAGACAGTAGGAGTGCCCATGGGGTTACCCAGGAGGTGATGGGCAGCTCTCAAGTGACACACTCCAGTTTCAGAAGTCTTCTGTTGATTTGACTGGGGAGTGCAGTTCATGTCAATAATGTCATTAATGTCAGAGGAGAGGGAATATGGAGTTAAGAAAGCAAGTCTTTCTTATCTTTCGGGTGCAGAAATTAGTAGTGTGGTGTTAGAAGCACAGCATAACCTCTGGGAAGTGGGCAGTGATACAGGGCCTGGCTGTGACAGTCAGGTTTTCATGGTTATATCAATCAGAGAGCAGAAAGAGAGAGGCCACAGGAAGCTTTGCTGATGAGAAGAGCATCAAAAAGGAAGAAATGGCATTGCTACCTTCTGACTTTATTGTTATATTAAAATAAATGAATGTTTAACTGATGAAATTGGCTTAATCCTTTGGAGTAACACCAGGCAGTCATTAATAATCAGGAGTAGCTAAAGCATAGCGGCCTTTTCTGTACTGAGTTCATGGGTTTGACTTCTGCTAAAAACTGGATGGATGGCTTGTGAGCATGGTGAAGAACCAGAAGAGAGGCCAAGAACTCTTCTCTGTCAGCAGTCATTAGGGGTGGCAGCCCAAAAAATGGCATTAGAATTATTCATGTATGACACTTTTTTCTTCTGTACTTGGCTATTTGTTAGCTTTCTGGATCTAGATTTGTGGACCAGAATCATTCAGTTGTTTCAGAGCTGGAATTTACATTATTGGTTAAAGGAAAGGATGACAGGCTCTTGGGGACATCACCCTTGTGGAGTGATGGAAGAGAAATTATAGTGAGTTCTAATGTGCTTGCCTCCTGTAAGCTTAATCAAGAGCTAAAAATATCACATTTCCTGTGGATATTGGAGAACCTTCTTTTTTGTCTTTCTATTTTTGCAAGATTCTGCATATTGATTATGTTCTTCCTCCTCATTCCTGGGAGCAGCTATGATCCAGTTCTGCTCTCTGCAAAAAAAAAAATTTCTCTAGGCTGAAAACCCCAACTTCTTAAATAAAAGCATTATTAAATGGTAGCTCTTTTTGCATTTTTCTCTGTGCCTTTTTCTGTGTAAAACCCTTAAGTCAGATAAATCCAAAGCATGTGTTTGACTTGCACTATGCCTTTGTTGTTTAATTAGAAAGCTACCGGATAAAAAAGTTTCTTTTTTTTCTTGGTTCTGTTTTGGAAGGTCAGATGAGAAGTATTTATGTAAGTTTTGTAAGAAAGATACATGTGCAGGAGAGAAATGAACACAGGGGAACATGTCTGAAGGTCATGACTTTGCGTTGTGAAATTTGCCATTATTTTTTAAAGTGGTTGTGAATTAATTTATCTTTAGAGTGGCAGATATTTCATACAAGCTTCTGATCATTTCCTTAATCCTGGAGTAATCCTTTGTCCTGGTTAGTGGGCTTTTGCCTGATCTCTGTTGATAAGCAGCCTGGAACCGGAGGGGGCTGTAATCCAGGAGTGCAGGGTGCTCCTGGGAGAAAGTGGAGATGTCCAGTGCCGTTGTTACTCTCGGTGATCTGTAGCCAACGTGGAAAGGCTGTTGGCATGATTTACAGCCTGTGTCTCTGGTGTGTAGGCTTGAAAGGTCCATTCACAGCCTGTCTGAGACCAAGGTCACCTTGGTGATGTCTGGTCTAAACCTTCTGTGTGTTAACTCCACAGTGGGGACCTGCAGGTGACGGGAAGTGGACATTGCCCCTATAGCACTGCCCAGAAAGCCATTGGAAAGGACAACTTCACTATGATTCCTGAAGGGGTCAATGGAATTGAGGAAAGGATGACTGTTGTCTGGGACAAGGCTGTAGTAAGTAATTACGTACTTTTATAGACTAAAAGAAAATGGAGTGTTGGCTGAATAATGAAAGCCAAGAGACTCTTGGCCATTGCTTAAGTGACTTTCTGATATATTTCTGAGAATTCCCTGAGAGAATGCTACTGTGAGGTGAATTGCTTATTTCAAAAACCTCTTCCAGTTTTTTAAACTCAGGGCTGTGTTTCACTTCTGACACTGCAGCAGTATTGTGTTTTATTAGACCTGAGGCTTCCCAGACTCCACTGCTCTATTTTCCCATTTGTGTCAGAGCGGATGCTTCTGAGAGATGTGGTATCTGGAGCAATTTAATGGTTTTGAAGTGGACCTCATATAAACGTGATGAATGGATTGTTTGAATTTGGGAAGTGTCTCATCGTTTTTGAAAAATTACAAATGGATGGCAGCCGAGCCTGAGGCTAAATGATGAAATGCTTTGAAGGAGAGCGTTGCACGTAATTCATACTGGCATACTTTTCAGTGGAGTGCTGGTATAAGTCAGGAATTTTTTGATGGTTCCATGGATTCTAATGGATAATGATATTCTCCCTCTATTGTCTGTCTCCACATGCAAACCCTGCACACTCACACACTCACTGCATTGTGCTCCTATGCACATTGCAGACTGGGAAGTGGCAGTATTTACAGTGCTCTGATGAGCACTTCTCCCAGACTGTATTTCATAACACTTTATTCAGGGACAGCTATTGAGATGCCAAGCACAGAAGCAGCTTCAGATACCTGCCATGTAGGAGCAAAGCAGGAAACCAAGCAAAGCACAGCCAGCTGCTGATACTTTTCTTTTGTTACTCCCTCGGTGGAAGGAACCTGCAGGAAGGGCTGCAACGTCAGATTTACAGGTGGTAACTTTCAGTCCTGCACCACTGAGTAGCTTGTGCTTTGAAAACTTTATATTTTACCGGACAGGAAATAAGTGTGTATTTAATATTAAAAGGCTTGGCACTGTTGTTCTTTAGAACATTGTTCTTGCTCATTGCCAGGGAAGACCCCAAAATACTGAGAAATTAAAAAGCTGTTCTTACAGTTGCAATTACCATCACTGACTGTATACCAAGTTCTCTTGGTGATGACATTTCTCCAGGCAAGGACTTTATCATTGGTTATATTACTTAGATGTATAGGTCTGACAATAATAATAATAGAATGGACTTAATTTGCAAGAACTGTTCACAAAAGTGTTGGAATCTTGATCTTTTGTTTCATCTCATAACACTCCTATAACTTTCTCCATTTTAAAATTGTTTAAATATTTAAATGGAAATTACTAGGACTAGTAACAAAACACACTTAGGCCTCAGTGTGTAGAGAAAGGGACCTCAGATAGCTGAGCACCTTGGTGGTATCATGTGCACTAAGGTTTCCTTGGCTGTCCTTTGCAATGCCTGGAGAAACACACTCATTTATTTGAAACTTCCAAGTAAAGAGCCGTATATAAAGTCCTGTGTGATACAATCTCTGTTTCATGCAACATCACCATTTCTGTAAAGTCCATGCCTTCCAATATCTCCCTGACCTTTCAGTACTCTGAATAGTAAATCCTCATTTCATAAGCATGTTTTGCTCAAATCACGTTTTTTAGGCCACAGGCAAGATGGATGAGAGCCAGTTTGTAGCTGTCACCAGCACCAATGCTGCCAAAATCTTTAATCTGTACCCAAGAAAAGGCCGGATTGCTGTAGGATCGGATGCTGATGTTGTTATTTGGGACCCTGATAAGGTGAAGACTATAACAGCCAAAAGCCATAAATCGGTAAGGAGAAAATGATAACCAGCAAGAAAAAAGGAATGTCACTGTTGCTTTTCAGCTGTTGACCTAAATCTTGTGAACACCAATAGCACAGGATACAGAAGAGTGGGGTAACTGCCTACTCCTGTTCTGAAATAGGTAAATGTTTCAGGACATGAGAGTATTGAAGTCCTGTGTTGGAAGCATTGGGATCAGGAAGGATTTCTTTTCTCTCTGCATATACCCTTGCATGATTTAATTTTTGCATGCTTGTGGCAGATCTTAAACAGGTGTGAATCAGCAGCTCTGCAGCTGAGGTTAATAAAGCTGTGAGGATAACTTTAAAACCAGCTCATTTTTTTGCTTACCGAAAAAGCACCTGATGTTATAAATTGCATGATTAAATTAACAATATTCTAAACTATGATTAAATTATTTGATAATACAGCTCTAATCAGCTTAATGGATGGGATTTTCTCTTTAATTCCAGAGCTTTGCCACATATTTCTCTGCCCTCAGTGCAGAGTACCAGTGACTGACAGTTGCTTTCATTTTGACTCTGACAGGTTTTATCTTATGTGTTGTCTGTCTCAAAGTTTTTACCTTACTGTGCAGTGCTTTGTTCCTTCGTATTGGGGAATTCTTCCAAAAGTTGTTTTGAAAATCCAGTATAGCATTTTTATATTAAAAAGGAAAAAAACATTTAGAAACCTTCAAAAAGTAAATTTAGGCAATTCAGTTTCTATTTCTTTGTCTTGGGACCTTTCTGTGTTTTCAAGAAAGTAATAACCACCTGCCCTGTCATTCCCATTTAGATTCAGGCTTTCCTGGGCTTTTCTGGGCCTTTTCAGACAGAAACACGTGTGCTGGCCTCTTTGAAATTCATTTACACAGTCACAGCAGATGCACAGTGGGACCACATCCTCTGGGTATCCAGCAGCTGAGTCACAATTTTCCTTCATATTAGGGCTGTCATACTTCTAAATGCTCTGGGTAGATACAGCAAATTTTCAAAACCAAGTGATATCCTTGATGGAAGATAAAAAACGGAAATGAAATGTCTCATCCAGGAAAATGTGATCAGAAAGATCCTTTAAAATAATTTCATATCAAAATGCATTGCTTTTCCTTCATACAAAACAATTTTATTCACACCTTAATGGCAGTTGTCTAAAACTATGACTGCCAGTGTACCTATTGTAAGTTACTAATTGAAAGAGGTCTTGCAGTGAATATGTTGGTTGATCCTCAGGCTATTGAGTACAACATCTTTGAAGGAATGGAGTGCCATGGTGCCCCACTTGTGGTCATAAGCCAAGGGAAGATTGTGTTTGAAGATGGAAATCTGCACGTAAATAAGGGAATGGGCCGCTTCATCCCTCGCAAACCTTTCCCTGAATATCTTTACCAGCGCATCAAAATCAGGAATAAGGTAATGTCAGATCCTATTTAATCTTCTTTGTAGCCAAACACTTTTGGAAGCACAGCAGCACATGTTTTTAATGTTATTGTGCTATTATGAGTCCATATCAGATGGACTGTATGTGACTTGTTCAAAAAATGACGACCGAACTCGTTGCAGTTGTGAACTTGTCTAAATTAGTATTAACACCGTGAGCATCAGCAGGTAGAAGATACAATTGCCAGTTGGCATACTTGCCTCATGTCCAGCAATGCCTTATTTGTCAAGGCTTTTGAAGAGAGGTGGAATAGTGATAGAATTTACTCTCAGTTAAAATTCAGGAAAAGAGCAAGCTTCTTGTGAGGGAGGGTTAGGCAGAATAAAAACAGAATTTTAAGTTGCCTACTGAACTGCTACACTGCAGAGAAAAAAGCATGTCAGCCAGAGATTTTCATTATATTGGGCATTTCTGAACTGTTGTTAGTGCATTTGCTGAGCTGTGTATTAGCAGCATTAATGGCTCAGAAAACTTTTCTCTTTTGTCTAATAAAAAGTTTGGGAAATGATGAAGATTAAGACTGGATCACCTCTGGTTTTGAATTATATCAGTGCTTATCTGTTGAAAACCAATTGGCTGTGTACCAGTCTGGAGTTATTTGGAAATTGCTTCTTGTCACTGAGCAACAAAGTCACTGTGCAAGCACAGGTAATGAGAAAAATTGACTGAACCTTATCTTTTCTTCAGCCAAGCAAATAGCATAGGCTGTGAGACTGGCAGCTGAAATTAAGCCTATGAGCAGGTCGATAGTTTTTACTTTTCATCATTTATTATACCAATTCCGTCAAGCTGCAGAAGAAGGGCCTGCACTTCTTAGAAGAAAAGGCACAGTAAAAAGCAAATGCACCTGCAAAACTTTTGCAAAATACCAATTAGTGTTGCATTTTTTTTACATTATCCGTGTAGATGATACAGGCCCTCTCTTCACACTTGCTGTTAAGGGCTTCAGTGCCTGGGAGTGCCACGTAAATTAGTGACAAAGTCATCAAAATAGTGAAAGCAGCACTTTAGAAACAAGTGTCACAGAGGAGTGTCTTGTAGGAGGAGTTTGAACAAAATTACCTGGGCTAAGTAACCTGTGTCTTGTAAGTGGGCCTGGATTTTGGGAGACCTTTGATACTTGGGCAAGGTCTGCAAACTTAGACAAAGGGACTGATCTTTTTGCTCCTGCAGCTCCCTCTGCTGCCTGCCGAGAGGGACAGCAGATCCATGCCCACATTTGTTTTCCCACTATGAAATTTTATCCACTGGAATTGTTTAGAAAAACCCATTGATGGTTGTATCAGCTGCCATATGAACGTGTCAGTGCACAACAGAGGAATATAGAAAAAAATCGTCAAGCAAGGGACTACAAAACTGAACTGGCACAGGTTGGCAGTATAAACTTATCCCTGGAGCAGGAACAGCAGTATGAATTCGTGCCTTTTGTGGGTCCCTGGAAGATGGATTCATTGCTGTGATTTACAGCTGCTCTCTTCTGGGCATTAGTTTTGGCTCAGCCTGCAAGACAGGGCTCTTCTGAGCCTGATGTCCCTGTCATCAAAAGCAAGGAAAATGCATTGATTGCTTTGAGAGCTGGATCAAACCCCTGTGCATAGTGTCTTTCTACACAGTATTTTAATTGCACGTTTAGCCTGTTGGGGAAATTCCTCTGAAACCATAATCTTGTAAGACACAGATTTCTGATCTTTTTGATGGGCTTTGCATTTTGCAATTCAGTGGCTTCAGGTTCTTTCTGAAAACTGGAACTATTCTAATTAAAATATTATTTCCTAGATTCCTATGATTTTAAGCCCAGTAGAGTTTTTTTTATTGCCTTTTCTAATATTCCTTGTAAGAACCATACAGGGAAAAAATCTAGATACCTGAAACTGAAATCAGAGCCCACATGACAGATGCTTTATTGACAAATACTGTAATATGGGTCCCCTGTCACAGTCCAGGGTATAACTGATTTCCTAGTTGATGACAAGAAGTAGAAACTTTTGAAATGTAATTTAAAAATTGCCACTCCTTTTCAATGAGTTCTAATAAAGAGAATGAGATCTACGAAGGGGAGGAGCAGAGGAAATACAGGTAGGAGAGAAACTGCTGCAGTTGGTATAGTGGGTAGCAGTTGTGCTACAACCCAAGTGTGACTCAGCAGCTGAATGGAGAGAGAAGAGCTGATTGTGACTGATCTGATGTAAAATAAACAGGTCAGACCTGTTCTTTTGAATCCCACATCTCCCCTCTGATTGTGAAGGAAGCCTGATAAGGAAATCTCTTGTAATTTTTATATATGTAAAAATGGAGGGAGCAAGCTTTATAATTTCCTTTATATATAAAACAAACTGCACTTTGCTTTTTTACTTGAAGTATAGATGTGTTGCTAATTCAGCCAGTGCAGACTATAGCTCTGTGCTCACTGGTCTCTGCCTACATTATCATTAGGCAGCATTATCTGAGCATTCAGTGTCTGGATTTTTACTCTCCTCTTGTTTTAGGTGGGAGGACTGCAAGGAGTCTCCAGAGGAATGTATGATGGGCCTGTGTATGAAATCCCAGCTACGCCAAAATACGCAACTCCTGCACCCTCAACTAAATCCTCCCCTGCCAAAAACCAGCCCCCACCAATCAGAAACCTCCATCAATCCAATTTCAGCTTATCAGGTAAGTCAGCCTGACTAATGAAAAGCCATGAGTATGGATTACTGGTGATGAATTTAAATTATAATTACTTCTTTAGTCAAATATAAAAGGATTGTATATAGTCATATACATGCATATACTTACTTACGTATAAGTAATACATGTTTTTATGCATTCATTCCCTAGGGATATTTTACATAGTGCCAAATATTCAAAATGTTTGCAATCTGAAATTTTTCTGTGTGTCAATTTTTCAGTATTATTTACCTGGCCCATTCCAATTGGCTGAGGTCTCTGGTTGATGTGACCACCACCACCCTTGGTGGTGTGCACAGCTGATGGAACTTGGGTCTCTTGCAACCCATGAGTCTCAGACATCTCACAGGCTGCATCACCAGCAACTGCTAGACATGGAAACTTCAACTGTCCTTGTCCATGGTCATGAACCACGTGCAGAAGTTGTTCATAAGCAGATTGGAGTATTTCTTATCCTCTGCTCTTGGTGCCCAAAACATTTTCCGTGGTACATAGGAAACAGACTGGAAAATCATCCTTTGGGGTTGCTGGAAATAATTCTTGTCATCTGAAGGCAATTACAAGTGTGTCAAATCCTTATTCTTCAAAAGTCTACAGCCGCAGTGGTGAATAATGCATCCATATGATGTTATGAAAGTCATTGGATTTTCTCCCTTGTGGGAGCTGATGGTGGAGTTTTCCTCCCTTACAGATCCTCTCTTTAGAAACTAAATGAAACTTGTGTAAGAAAGTCAAGGAGAGCAAATATTTTAAAAACCCTTCTAATGAGGCGAAGTATATTTTTGCCCATACAAAAATGGCCGTGGTGAGCATATACAAATATATATGAAGCTATACAAAGCAAAAAAGTGCTTAGAAATGTCACATCTTAGTAAAAAAACACTAATTGGGGTTTTTCATAAGCATCTGAAGCTGTAATTTCACAGTGCCCTGCTGGATCTGGGTACTACCAAGGCATCTAGTGCTACAAATTTTATCTGAATGATGCAAACACAAAACTAAGCAGAACCAGAGTCTAAGGTAACATTTTAAATGACCCTACACATTTATGGTAGTCTTACATTGCCTTTAGGAAATTGAGTGTGATCAGACAATATTTAGCCTGTTGGAAAGCTTTCTGTCCCCTTAAGCTTAACCTTTCAGCATTTAAAATGCAGTTTGAAATGGGTGTGTTTATATCAGCTCAGTGCTCATTTTCTCATGGATTTATGGTTGCTAACATCAGATTTACTGAACTGTTGTCCCATGGACTTAGTAGGGACACATATTCTAAGTCAGTGAGGTGGGTTTGAAAAATCCACTCCACACATATGTGTTTTGGGGTATTTTTTGTAGTTGGTAATACTTTCTGTCAGGTCTGATCTCACAAAGGGAACCCAGTCTGTAGGTTGTCATTGGCTCTTCTTCAAGCCAGTGGAAAACAATTCTCCATGTAGGGTGAGCATCAGTCTGATCCTAAACATTTAATCCCACATTTCTCATTGAAGACAGCTGGAGCTAGGCACAGAAATGTGCCTTGAAGGTCTGTTCAGCACTTCAGTCAGGCTCAAGAGAAATCAGCTGATGGTGGTGTGAAGGAAGCATAGCCAGGTAAAACCTCAGTACTGATGGTTTATTCCTTTTCACAGCTTTGTTTTCTCATTTGCTGTTGTTGCAGGAGCTCAGATTGATGACAACAACCCACGTCGTACTGGCCACCGCATCGTGGCACCTCCCGGCGGGCGCTCCAATATTACCAGTCTTGGCTGAAAAATGATGATGGACAGAAACACAAGGATGAAGGATCATGGGAATAATGTCCATTCCCTTCAATATCTGTGTTATTGAGCCCACAGTTTTATTTGGTACTAATGGAAATAAAAACTGAATTGTCTTTTTTTTTTTTTTTGGGTTTTTTTTTTTTTTTTTTGTATAGGAAGAGGTGATCATAGTGTGGTGTGTTTGCTTGGAACTACTTGCCTCACAATTGTGCTTTCATGCCATAGTCACCTTAAAGCATGGTGCTTCCATTGCCCCTTTAGTGACTACAGGTTTTAGCTTTGTCTCGTAACTGAATGATGGTTCCTTTGCACCCTTTCGCTGTATTAGAGTAGTTAATGCATGTTACTGAGTTATTTATGCAAGTTGCATTCTGTGAGTGAGTCCCTTTAGAACACATTGCCAACAATTGACTAGACACAATGCCAAGATTAATGTCTGTATTTGAGAAACACCACCAAAAGCACTAATGAAGGAAGAAAATGGCCATCTGGAAAGTAAGCAGTAGAGTAGTATAGGCAGCTTCTGTTTAATCTTTAATTTATTATAAACCCAAGAAGCACTTCTCTCGAGACACAGAAACTCATCGGGACACGTAATGACAAATGGTCTCTGTAGCACCTGTCTGTTCCCACTCGGTACATTCCAAGTCTGTGTCCTTCTTGTTTCCATTTTAGACAGAGCCATAATTTTTACATACCAATGCCATTGCCACCCCTGCAGGGATTTCTCCACCTGGGCAGTAGTGCTCTCCTTCTGCATGAGATTTTTGGTACTTACAGATAATCCAAGTTGCTGTCGGATTTTTAAAGTTTTTTGTACAAATTTTTTCCTTTGTAATCACATGCATTTTTACTTACTCTACCGTATCAAGATCTACTAGTCGTGGTTCAATTTCTGAATTCAAAGCTTGTGAAATAAAGGAAATTAATTGATGGGTAAGCGTCTTCCTCTGCTTTCCAGTGCTGTGACTCAATGATTCAAAATTTGGAATGGAGGAACTCAAGAGAAATTATCTCTCAGGCTGACATCATGCAATAGAAGGAACCTCCTCAGATCACAAGTGTTAAGTGTATAGGTATGCATATGCATACTATAGCATGATACAGTATGTCTTATTAAACAGAGTAAATAAATGTATTTACTAAAAATTGTACTTACTATTGACTAACATGTACTTACTAATGGTTGGATTCGGTCTTAGAGGTCTTTTCCAACCTTAACAAATCTGTGATTCTGTGACATCGCAGCTGCCTTAGTTTTGCCCAAATGAGACACAAATTAACTTCCTCCCAAAGACCTTTAGGTCTACGTCTTATTTGCCTGAAGTGGTAATTCGTTGCCATCATCTTCATCTTTAGTACAGAACCAGTACCCACTACTCCAGTTTGAACTGAGCTGTATTTGACTTCATTCTGGTTTTCTCTGCTGACTGATCTGAGACAGTGTCCAGGCATGGCAGGAACAGAACATGCTGCAGGTAAGGTGAGGGAAGTGGACTTGAATTCTCTGAGACTGAAGGAAGTATTTCTCCTTGTCTTCTGACCCTCTCACAAACTATGTAAAGAAACCTTATTTCCTGACACTTTTTGCTTGTCTGATGGTGTTGCAGATGCTGTGGGAGGAGGTGTGGGATGCTATGAGATTAAGCAGGCCAGCAAACACCTCCCCTTGTGCTTCTTGCCTTTATCCACACTACAAAGCTGCAGCAGGAAAGGCCTTGCAGCAGAGGGGTGCCACTGGAGTGGTTTTACCAGCTGCACTGCTTGACCACTGAGCACCTGTTGCAGTGGTTGAGTCCACCGCAGGAATGACCAAGGAGCCACAGAGCCCCAAAGCAGTGGAGGTCCGTTGGTGGGCAGCCTCAGAGGTCTAAGACCACCCCCTTTTAACCCTTTAAGTCCATGTTCTAGATAGTTCTCCTTTCCTTGATACCCCACTGGTTCCCGGTTCCCTTATTCCACCCCTCGCCTTCCCCAGTGGTCACTGCCCTGTCACCCCACGTCCTCTCCACCCCTTGTCTCCAGAAGATTGCTCCCTGATGTTCTGCCCACCCCCGGTGCTGCTCCGGATAAAACCCCGGACCCCTCAGTGTTCTGCGTTCTTTGTCCCTGGATCCTTTCGAGCGGGGACCGCAATAAACCCCTCGGAACTCCATACAAAAGGCCCCTCCCGCCTCTCTGTCCCCGGCGACGCTGCAGGAGCTGTCCGGCTCTGTGTGTGTGGGGGGCTGCGAGGACCCACCACGCGCG
>NW_008236769.1:7738156-7743647 GCF_000691975.1 Corvus brachyrhynchos | reverse complement strand
ACGCTCTTTCCACCCCCCCGACTCGCACTGTGTCAAGCACCCTTCCATCCCACCCATGCAGGAGTAAGTTGTGTTGCCACAGCCCATGTGGTGCACGCCGGGTGCGTGTGGGGCGTCACATTTTGGGAAGCAGCCCACCTGAAGCCTGTCATTCTGAAGGCAGTATGTTGTCACCTTCAGCTTGCCTGGGAAAGGAACTGCTACCCTGGAAAAATCCATTTAGGTGAGCTTGGTCTGAAACTTGGCAGCAGAGCTGGTTCGAAGAGACAGTTTTTCCTTTGGCTTTGAGCTGAACCAGTGCAGAAACATCACAATGCAGTCTGCAGTGAACTGAATTGGTTGCTCCCAGAAAAAGAGGAAAAGAAAGCTTTTAATGAATAATCCCTTCTGCTAAGAATTCAAATTCATGTTTCCTATTGCCTGGAGAGTGCCCTCATCCTCAGGCTTCCTTGCTCATTTGGTGGTTCAGGTATTTTATATGATAGAAATTAAAATAAATTGCTCACTTGGTAGTTCAGGTTTTTTATAGGAAGTAAAATAACACTAGCAGAGAAGCCTGAGGACAATGTGCCCTGGAATAACCTACAGCCTAGCAGGTAAGGCAATCCTGAAATGCCAAGTCTCCATCTGCCTTGTCCTATTCCAACCCATTTGCTGTAAGTGTTGACAGCCAGCAACAGTTGTGGTGATGTAACCCTGACAGTAGAAATACAGCTGGTTTGTGAAGCTATGTGGCAAATTTGATAGTGTGAAAATACAGAACTGCTGGTTACAATTTCCTTAGTGCTTTTCTTGCATGCCTTTGTGCAAGTAGCAATGGTTGCTCACCTCCAAACAAAACTTCCACTCAATGTATGAGGCTTATCACACTTGAGGTAGCAGAAATGATAGTTGCATAACTCATGTTGAGATTCCATTTTTCCTACACACTTAACAGCATCATAAACCAGAGAACCTTTTGCCTACAAGCTGGTCAAAGATCCACTGTTAACATGCATTTATTTTTTCACAGTGAAGTGTCTGTGAATAAATATGTGTGGGTGTTTTGAGAGGCATTTCATGGTTCGGTGATCCTGTGTGAACAAGACTGTGCCTGTCAGGTCAATGTGACTCTCCAATGATGTCTCCAAGAAGAAATAGCCTAAGCCCCTGCAGCCTGGCTGCTGCTACCACGGCACTGCTGAGGGGCAGCCTGCAGGACGCCCATGGATCCTGGGCTGTGCCTCCCCAGGCGAGGTGAAGGATGCCTCACTCGGGTGGTTCCTGTGCTTCCATCAGGGAGATGGCATGTGCCATCGCTCATGGAGGGCTAAACAAAGCAAGTAAGGGCTGCTTCTCTTACCACCTGGAGGCTATTTCATAACAATGTCCCTGCCCCTACATCACTAACCTGTCCTTAAAAAAATAAAATGCTACCAGTAAAGAAAATGTGGGTTAGCCAGTGATCCTGAGTGCATGCTGCAGAATAGGAAACTGCATTGAGTTTGCTCCCTTGCAGGAACACCAAGCTGGGAGATGTTGTGAACTTGGTGGGGAGCTGCTGTTATGTCAGCTACAGCTGGAAGCAGTGCAGAGCTTTCAGGCTTTCTGAATAGCCAAACTTCTAAAAATCTGGAGCCAGCTACAACCTTTCAACACCTGATGTAGCTCTAATGATGTAAAACTGGCTCTTCCCTACTGCTATTTGCAGTCTGCTTAAAAGTATTCCCTATGACCAGCCTGGGAAATACTTTTGTCAATCAAGTGATGTGGAAGTGAAAGCTGGATCCATGGATTGTTTTCTGGGCCAGTTTGTCTTGTGTTACATTTTGTCTGCTACCAAAGCAATGCAGTTACATGTTTAAATTCTAGTGTTTGTAGCAAAGCCTGCTAATTATGGTGCTAAGACTGTACTAAAACTGACAGCTATCCCAGCCTTTAAGTGTTTCTCTTGGCAATATATTGGTCTTTGTCCTCAAGAACTAAAATCTTGGACTAGACCAGATCAGATGACCATCTGCTCTGGGTTCCAGTAGCCAACACCACAAGCTTGAAGGAGGTCAGAAGAGCAAGCAAGCATACAATGCTAATCCTCCTCAGAGTGTTTACATGATTCCCAGTGCTTTGTAATTTCTTGAGAAGCAGCAGCATCTCTCTAGCTCTAAGTGAATTTTTCTGCCATGCATTTGCCAAGATGCTTTTAAACCCAAGTAAAATCCTGCCACTAATGGCTTCCTGGAGCAAGGAATTGCACAGCTTAATGCACAATGGCAAAGTGTTGATCTAGTTCTCTTGGCATCAGATGCTTTTCTTGCCATTTAGACCTGGCATGGTTCTCAAAGACCTCACATAGCAACAGCCTTACAGACCCAAGGGAGTGGCAAGCAGAATTCACTGTAGTTTGCCATGATTTCATCTTCTTGACATAAACATTTGTCCAAGGAAAACTCTTTAGGGTACAAAATATCTACACAGATATTAATCTATCAGTGCATCTAAATATACAGTGGCATTAATAAAACTAACCTACTAATGTAGGTGTTACATTAAAAAAAAAATTAGAAATATCACAAATCTGCATGATAGAGACAACTGCATAATTAGAACATCAGTCTGGAATAACAGTGATTTATTTCAAGTTGTATTTTAATCCTGTGTAGTTGTCAAGGAGCTCTAGGTACAAAAAAGATGTGTATTTTCATTCCAGGCTCAACAGAACATTGGATTCTGCATTTTTGATGTTTTGCGTCAGGAAGTACCCACGAATTCAGTGCTTGCAGCTGAATTTTCACCTCCCTTAAAAATTCAGGGATGTCTGAATGTACCATGCTCTGTTCCTTATTTCCTTCCCTCTGCACTTACTACTAAACTATCAGTCCTTGTTCATCTACTCTTGGTAAAAAAATAGATCTCATTCATCTAAACAAACTGACTTTAGGATAGTTTTTCATCATGGTTGTGATGAACTTCGCACAAACTTTCCAGATAAGTTTCAGTGATGGCAGTGAGGGCTGTTGGGAGGAGATGTATGGGAAATAGAACAATGTTACCCTCAATGCTTAAAAATAGAAGGAAAAAGGCATGACATTTTTCCCTAAATTTCCGCAGGATTTTTGATGTAGAGCATGATCAAAGTTCCATGTTATCCTTTCCAGAATAAAGAGAGGGTGCTCTGTAGTTTTACACTATAAACTGAGTATTTTGAGCTGCGACTGGTGCCTAGGTATCCCATTTTCCCCCTGTTCTGAGTCTGTGATTCTATAACATAACATAAAAGTTCAACAGCGTTAACTGCAAAGCAACTGCTCTGAGCTTTGTTTTCCATTTTCTGCACTTGTTTCTTGGTCCAGTTAAACTGTCTTGTTCAGTATCTGCCTCACTGACAGGCAGTGATGGCAAGTGTCACACGATGCACATCTGCACATGACATTTAACAGGAACTTGGTGCATCCATGGAGAAACTCAAGGGGACTGAAATCACTAATGGGGACAAGAGTAGCGGGGGTTTTGACAGGAGATTGCTACTGTGATTGTGGGAGAAAAGACAGGTGGGTAGAACCTCCATGCCAGGAAAGTCAGGCAGATGGAAGGCTGGGAGGTGCTCGCACCCGGACCTGGGGGGACTCGGGGGATCGCACCGAGCACAGGGACCCTCCCTGGCTCCCTCCCGGAGTTCCCTGCCCGCCACCTCCACCAGCGAGGGGATGGCAACACCGCGGGCTGCCCGGGAGAGGGCACTGCTGCCCTGCTTTTGGGACAACCCGAACTTGGTTCTTTCCTAACGGAGGGAGAAAGCTCTTTAGGCCGGTCTAGCCAAAGCAGAGCAGCGCGGAGACCCCACGCGGGTAACCAGAAACCCACTCGGGTGGTCAGAGGCCCGCTCGGGTGATTCTGCTGCACCCTGGGTGTGACAGGAGCCACTGCAGCACTGAGGGGTTCAGAGCATCGTTGGCTCTGATGGCAACAGCTCCCTGAGCCATGAGTACAGAGAGCTCTGCAGAGTGAAACGCGTTCCATCCAACGGGAATACGGTGCTTCTGTTACACACAAAAAAAAAAAAAAAAAAAAAAAAAAAAAAAAAAAAGAACAAGCAGCAAACCAAAATGTCCAGACTGGGAAGGCAGAGAGACCATAGAGCCAAAGTGCTGAAATACCAGAATCAAAAGCTTGAAAGTGTACAATTTAGAAATTCTTGTTTACAACTGAGATGAAAATAAACCATTTAACATTGGTGTGTAACAGGCCTGGTGAACTCGTTTGTACAGCAGCAGTTTTGTCTGAGGCAAACTGCATAACTGATGTAGTACTCTCCATCCTGCACCAAAAGACAACCTTTTCATTAGCAAAATATATGTTTATTTTCAAAAAGCCACTTCATGAAAGCTGTAGGATTGCTTAAGTGGGGCAATTTATTACCCAATACAGGTGCTCTGTACAGCCAGTAAGAATTAACTGCTTTGCATAACAAGAATTCCCATAGGAAACATAATGAGCATAACAAAGTATATTGGAAACAAAAGGGTGCACTTAAGGAAGAAGACTAGAAACTGAAGTATAAAAAGTGAAAGAGTAAAAACCAGTTTTGTCTCACTTTTCTCTGTAAGTAATAATTTGAATTCTGAGACAAAGGCAGAGAAATACATACACAAAAATCTTTGTACAAATTTTAAAAAGCATACATAGGACTGGAAGCACAAAAGTATAACAAAAGAGAGACCAAATATCATCTTCTGATGTACTAATACCATCTGAAGCCTGTTTACATATTCTTTACATTTTTGTCTCTTTTTGTTAGGCCAAAGTAGCAATCACAAAATATCAAAGACACAATGTACCACAACTCAGGCTCAAAAGTCAACAGTACATCAGTATTGTGATGAAACCTTACTGAGACACACCGACCTGGGCCAAGTGTGCATCTGCTCTTCTAAAAGCTCACTTCCCTCAGGTTTATTCCAAATCTAAAACTGTCCTCCCTGCATATTACCCAAGCAATCTAAAAGAGCTTGTAGTAAAGACTTCCTTGTTCCCCCTTAACCAAAACCAAGCGGGAATGTTTTATTAACAGCTAAAGGAAGTTGAGACTGATTCTTGGTCTGCAGCTAAAAAAGATTTATGGGTTATTATTGATTTTCTTTGCTGTTCCTCAGCAAAGCAGCTCAGTACCTATAGCTGCTGAGATTCCCCAGAAGAATGCTTTGGTACACTGTGTTCAGACAGCTCATACAAAGGCTTTTACTACCTACTGCCTTTCTTTTTTAACATCTTTGAGCTTTTCCTTGGTTCAGTCTCCCCTTCATGTGAACTCTGTGACATCTCTCTGAAAGAATAAATAAGAAAAAGAAAATTGCAGACAGTTTTTAAGATGCTGTACTTCCCTCTTAAACTAAATTAATTTTGGTACAAGAAAGGCACATGCTGTATAACTTCTGCACTCACTGGTTTCAACTGCCTCTGTTGAGGCTGCCAAAATGAAGTTGCAAAAAGATAAACGTTCCTTTGTTGGGTCCCT
>NW_008236769.1:7714236-7738036 GCF_000691975.1 Corvus brachyrhynchos | reverse complement strand
GTTCCCTCCACATGTATCCCTTGGTGGCTGTGGGAAAGGAGTGTGTGAAAAGGGCTGATGCCATCAGGGAAAGGAGCCATCTCCTCAAGTCAGTCCCAGGCTGAGGTCACTCAGGGGATAAATACTTTTCCCCAAAGGCCTACGGCTCCTGAGAACCAACTGTTTGCTTTGCCTGTCAGCAGGATTTTCTCTGCTCAATATATCAAGCCCCAGCGACCAGCTGGCTGGTTTGATCTGCCCGTAGTAATCAGCTGGCATCTTTCAGGTTTGTAGCCATTTCTTCTCCTCTAGTTAGCACCCAGCATAAGCCAACTGAAACATCTATCACGAAAATCATTGTGAGAGCTGCTACCCTCATCAGCCAAAGACTGGCGCTTGCCTTTGTTCCTGAAATAAAGGTGGAAATTGAAAGCCTAAATACCACAGACCATATTTTGCTACATTTCAGCCTAATGCCATTGAATTCCCTTGTCTCTGCTGATTTATGCTATCTTTGACTCAGGTTTAAAAAAAACTAAATAAAGGAAATTTGGAAACAGTACTTCTCATTTCCCTACCTTTAATCAAAGTTATTTATAAAATACAGAGCAGCACAGACAAGCAAACACAGATGAATTTGCTAACTTTAAAAAAGATTATGGGAGAAAAAAGGTTAAGTACATGTGAGAAGTAAATATTACAGAAGCTCAGCTAGTGCAGAGATTATGTTTTGAGTTTGATTGACGTACCTCCTTATGAAGTAGATTTTGCAGTTTTTGTATTAAAAAAAGGATTTTTTTATAAATAGCTTTTCACATACCACATTTTTTGTCTCTAATGTACCTGCATAAGGCAGAAGTCATTCCATAGGGCTCTTGAATATTTTCATGAGAATCTTTTTCTGCTGATTTGGGTGACTGGAAGGTCTGTCTTTTGGAATTTGTTTTTTCACCTGAATTGCCAAATGCATGTGGAGTAAAAAAAAAAAAGATCACATGGAGTAAAGCTTGTTTGGTTTTGATTAACCTAAAGCAAAAAAATACCCTCTAATGCTTCATACATACCTATCTATTATTCCAAGGAAATCACTCCACTTTACATTAGACTAGCATACTGCTTTTTTTACCATTGGTTAGTTCTCACACAGCAGACCCTGAACTTCCACACTAGCTGAACACTGAAGTCAGATTCCATGTGGTACAACAGTTGAAAGCCCTATCATATATTTTCTTAGCAAGTAACTGATAATGGCTTTTTATTACCACCAAACAGAAGAAAAGCCAGTTCATATTTTCGAGTGATTTGAATCAGAACAAAATGATGTTAGAAATTCACTGCTTTTAGGGCCCTAACTAAGCTTCCACATGTGTCCGTGTGGTCATGGTGCCTACCAGGGGAAACACTTCTGCACACTTGAGAAACAACAACTGGGGAGAGAGACTTCAAAATTGTGCAGGTGAGTGAGCTGCTTTCCCCTTCCAGGCACCCATCTTGCCTTTCAGCATCTTTCAAATGCAACGCCATATTTTTCATTCTGATAATGACAGAAAGATTGCATGGTTCAAAGGATGACACTGCATCCTTTGCAGACTAGGAAACAACTGCCATTCTAAAAATTTGTCCCTAAGTATCTCTTGAAGAATGAATTAGTATAATTTGTTAAAACTACAGTAAATTCATAAAAATAGATTGAGCTTCCTGATTCAGTAAGATTGTACTTTTGAGTATGTGTGCGGGAAGGCAATTCTTCCATTCTACCAGGAGAATGAAAGATGGGTGATTCAACGCTGCTGTTCTCCCAAGGGTTTAGTAATTGAGGTGAGCACAGTAGTTTCTAAAGGACATGACAAAGACATGAAAAATATTTTGGTTTCAGCAGGGCAAAGCCTTACTGATCAACAATGTGATCAATTAGTTAAAGGCTGCTCTGGAGTGAGGAAAGGTGACACTTGTTTGTGGCTGTGCTGCTGGAGAACTGGGTGACCTTGAAAGGTTCCATTACTTTTCTACATCCCAATTAGGGAAATGGTACTGATGAAAAATCTCTCCTGAAGCTCCAATGTGTTATACCGCAAAATCTGCACCGATATGTGGAATTATGCGGGTTTTTTTAAACAATTCAGGATAGTACTAACCTGCTGGCTTGCTCCTTTTGGAAGGCTTCTTCTTCACAGTCAGTGGAATTCGGGTCAGCACAGCCAACTCACTCACAAAGTCCTGCTCTGCTTCCTGCATGCAAGGACAAAGCAGCAATCACTCAACACAACACAGCTCAGCTCTGGGTTCTGTTATTCTACATGTGGCATGACAAAACAGGCACATCACTGCAGAAACACAGGAAACAATATGGCCAGCATCAGGGAAGTGTTCCTACAAGACAGTGGTTGTCTTGGGGTGACTTTATGATGTGTATCCCATATTGCTGCCCCATGCCCAGAAATTAATTCTTGTGCCTTTTTATGCCTCTAAACTGAGCCTGAGAGGGGGAAGGAAAAACTGAGCAAAACTTTTTCAAAGCAGTTTGCAGCTTGTTCAAGGTCACACAGAGATAGCAATTTTTTTTTTTCCCAGCTGCAGCAGGGGAGTGAGGAAGCACCCGGCTGGCTGCTCCCCAGGTCAGTTTCTGGCCAAATGTTCAGTTTCTTTTTTCCTCCAGAGAGAGACTGAGAGTTGAACTTTTTTCCTTCCCTGGAATTTCGGATTTTCTCCCTTTTCTACTGGACTGCTTCAATATCAGAGCACATCAGGAGGACTTTCCACTGGGCACAGAGGGCCTGGCCCTGGGCCAAGCCCCAGCTCCGAGGAGACCAAAGGGAGGACTCCAACACTTTCCCAGGTTTTTTCTCCACAGTGAGAGATTTTATTATTTAGCATTATTTTCCTTTTCCTGTGTGTTTGTCAAATAAATAGTTTTTATCTCTTTCACTTTCCTTTGAGGAAAATTTATTTCTTCCCAAACCTGGTGGGGGAGGGATGGTTGTAACCTGCCTTCTCTCGGAGGATATATTTCTAAATTTGCCCAAACCGGCACAGTGGTGAATGTTAGCACTGATTTCAACTCGGGTAGCAAAGACACCCCTACAATCTGTCCCATGTTTTGCCATTGAATGCTTCAGATCCATGAACCATTTTACCCTGATTTACCCTTAGCTGATTCTCCAACTCAGTTTCTAGGCAGTGCAATCCCAGCAGCTTCTGTTTTAGAGACTCCAGACGAATTTGTTGCTGCAGTTCAAACTGAGCCAAAATCTTCTTCTGCTGTAGCACTATCCTGCTCAAGAGAAATGTAGATGTGCAGATGTTGATCAGTGCAAGGGAGGAATACAATTCTGTAAAAGTCTATTCAGAAGATTTTGTAGAGAGAAAGGCTCATTAACAGTATTGGCCCAGCCAGCTTCTGCTGGGACAGAAAATTTTGTGGTAGATTTTTAGACTTACTTATTTTAATAACCTGCCTTGGCTGTCCATAGGATACAAGGTCCTTTTGGAGATATGAATTACAGGAGTGTGGAGTGTCCATGACTGGACTTTGGGAGGTGGAATTCAGCTCTTAAGTTGACCTCTGTTTTCAAAACCATTGTATGTTTCTAGGGTCAGTTTTACTGTCTGCTTGCCAAAGGGACAAGCTGTTCAAAGATCAGGTGTGAGGACAAGGGATTAAGAATTAGGCATTTCATCCAGGGCTCTTCAGTACCAGACTGAGCCATAGACATGGTAATTCACAACTTGGCAATTGAAAACATTAACAACTGTATTATTCACTTGTTTTACTTTTCTGGTTAAGGATTATTACTAATAAGGTATAACCTGAATGGCTGTAACTGTGCTGCTTCTGTATTTCTTCTGTTTTCCTGCCTGATCTACCTTAAAGCACTGCTGTCAATGACCCATCAAATTCCTCAGGGAAGGAGGTAACACAAATTGTTTCTGACATTTACACTTAATGAAGCTGCTATTGTAATGGTCACTGCTTACAGAGGTTACCTTTCAAAATTTGCTTTTTGAACTCACACTCATAACCTTGCACCAAAGAGCAGAAAGAAATAAAACAATAAAACAATGTCAAGTTTATAGGAGTTAGACAAGTTAATGTAAACTTTGTCATTAATTTACAAAGGACTGGACCATAAAAGAAATCATAATGGCAACAGGAAAACAGGTTTGACTACTGATGGTTAAGAGATCAGCTTAGATGCTGAATAGTTAAATTCTTCAATACCACACTTCTGCTTGTGTGAAGGCAAATTTAGTTGTATTTTGTTTTAATATACCAGAATAGATTACAGGAGGAAAAAAAAAAGAGATAAAAGCTAGAAGTGAATTTATAATCAGAATAAACATTAAATTTGATAATGAATATCTAACAGATCTTTTATGAAACCCTTTATTACATAAATCCATTTTTATACTAATTCAAAGGGGGATGAAAAAGTGGGCAATTTCTTTCAATTTATTCAATTCTTTTGTCTAAAGAAAGATTTAACCTCTTTACAATGTCAAAATTGCAGATGCTGTATTTTTCTGGATAATAAACCAAGAGTAAAGACATAAAATGATTACAAAAATGTATCATGTACATGACAAGCCATAGAGCTTTTTATGACAACTTACTCCTTTTTAATTGCAGTGTTTTTCATCTAAGTTTCATAAAAACATTAATTAATTAAATGTGATTCTTATTTAGCTAAAATTTGAGGGATTCCACTCTAAATTTAGTGCAAGTAACCTTGATTGTCCTAGGCATTCATCGAAGCCTTCTTGCCATTTTGAGTATTTTTTGGGTTTCAAACATTTTCTCTTCATTATGGTATATGTTTTCTCCACAGCAAACTAACAAACACTTTTGATGTTCAAAAGTATAAAGGATGGAATGTAATGAATTAGACAGCATTGGTTCCCATCCTACATTTATGTTAAATTTATTTTAAAATTTGGGATATGTTTTGGCATTTTATTTCATTCTCTTTTCAAACTGCATAAGTATAGTTCTTCAATCTGTAACTAAAGACCATCAAAAAGTTAATTTAATAATAAAGTAATTCTCTGAGATCAAAGGGCAGACATCATTTGGAGACAGATATTTCTTTTCCATCAAAGACAAGTATAAAATACAAATTCAAGACACTTATTCAGCTAGATATTTATGTAGATCTGCAATCACTCACAAAGTTTAAATAGACAGCAATGCTGCTGCCTGGTCTAACCTTTGGTGGACTGTGGATGACACATTTAGGAGGCATTTGGTGGGTTTTTCTTTCAATGCCAGTTCATTTTCTTTATTCTTCAGTCTGAGCCTTTCATTTCTCTCTGCTGAAATAAAATTTTTGTAAAATTTTCTGCTCAAAATTAAAAACTCTTGAGTTGTGAAAACCTTCATCACAAATTAATCCCGGTTCTAGGTAGTTTTTCCAAAGTTACTGCTCCTTAGGGAGCACTCTGCCACTGTGATCTGTTGCATAGAGAATACTTTGTGCATCATTTAGCTGAGATGGGAATATCACTGAATTCCCATTCTACCTACTTCTCCCACTAGGCTAACTGATTAACATGGAATTCAAAGGAGAAATTTTCTAAAAAGACCTTGATGCCTTAAGCAAGAATTCTAATACATAAACAAAAAATGCAATATAAAGAAAACCCCCACTCAGAGGTGGCTTATCCCTGGGAATGCCCAGCTTCACAAGATGTCCCCTCAATTGACAGCAAACTATTCTGGTTACTTTTGCATATGCTCACACTCTGTGACTGAGCGCTTATCTGCTGAGCAGGCTTCTGACTCTTGGCCCTGAAGTCCTGCCTGGCAGCAAGACTTGGGCACATCTGACAGACAGGACCTTGCACCACTGTTTTTAAATAAAACAGAGGGGAGAGATGGATGGGTATGTAACAGATCAGGGGACATAACTTTCATTTAGGGAGCATCCAACCTTTTCTGAACACTCAGAGAGGTTGACAGGCACCTTTCTTACCAACTGCACCACCAGGGAGCAGCTATTGAACGTACTCTGGGCTGGGCTGGACTGGCTGTGGGGAGGGGAGGTACTCTCCACCTTTTTTTCCTGTGGCTGTGCCAGGCAGACGAAACTCAGATTTCCTAGGCCAAGGGATGCCAGAAAAGCAAAATCCTCTAGCCTTACATTAAGCACAGTCACTGGGAGAGAGAATTGTCTTATAGTTGTCAGTATCATACAAACCTTGTAAGGATTTCAGATGTTGAAGCTTTTTCCCTTCATAACCTTCTGTGATTTTTCCTAATTGCTGGTAGTAATTTTGCACCAGTCTATTGATATTATTGCTGGTCCCATACACACTTTCGACAGCAGATTCCACCAGTCTCTCCTGTATCACACAGAACAAGTCACAATTCATTTTCCACACCCAAAAGTGTTTTGATCTGCTTAAAAAACGCCATACCTACTTTGGTATGTGCACACAAAATTGTGAATTTAAAATGTGGCTTTACAAATGTGGCAGACTGAGATACTGAAAACCATGCAGCATTTCAACATGAAAAAATTGCAGCAAAATGTTTCTAATTTATCTCATCTCCATCTGGGAAGGGGTCATTCCCCCATCCATTCAATCTCTACAGCCCATTTTAACAGCCAACCCAACTGCCAGAAAAGCAAGCTAATATATGTGTAGCTCTACTGTGACTTTCCATTACACAGAAAATCCAAATATTTACTTTGGAAAAAAAATTAATAATCTATGAAGTAAGTTTTAATCTTGATTTTATTTAATTATTTCTCTATGAATTAATATTCAGCTGTTAGTATACAAACACCACTAATTAGCCATAGAACCTTTATCAGTAGATAACCATCTCCATTTCTTTCTTCTTTTTGTTATTCTCTGCCATCAAGAGTTCTCACAATTTTTTTCCTGTTCCAGTGTTTGACTTAGTAAAACCTGTTTTGGCTGCTGTAGCAAATACTGTACTGCTACGTAAGTGTTAGCTTGTAAATACTTTGCAAGTTATGCTCAGTTTTAACACAGGTCCTAATGGCTTTCTCCTGATACTTCCAGGCACAGGATAAGGCATACATGAAATTGCTTTCCACCTGTGCAAAGTAGCCCTTGTTTTGTTTGTAAAGCTGCTACTGACCATTTCCGTACCTTGAAGTCCTGTCCATCATCTGAACTCTTTTTTTCAGCTTCCCCTCGGGCATGCTGCAGCAGCGTCTGCCCAATCACCTGCTCCATGTGCTGCTGAAGAAATTGAAGAGCTTCTTGGATTTCTGTGACCAGCTGCTGGTGAAATTCTAAATTGGTTTCTTGTGTTTCTTCCTCAAGCTTCTCCTCCTCTTCACGAATGTGGGACTCCTGGTAATCAGACAGTAAGACAGCACTGCCATTTAAATATGTTAACAATTGTAGCCACCTTCACTTTTGAAGTCCTGCACCCATTCAGAATACTACAGTTTAAATAATTGTAATAATATAATTTACAGTGGAAATTTGCACATTCATTTAACACATCTGTCTTTGCAACAGAACTATAGCCTCTGTCATGATAGATACAGTAAAAGTTGCATCCTGTCCCATCAGTGATGTATTCACATGTATGTGAAATATCCTGAGTCCAGTAAGGGATAATCGTGGATGAGTCAATAAACTGCATGGAGCAAGGCAAGTATAGTTATGCACCAGGAACACTTGTGCAGTTTGTGTGCTCTACCTGAGAAAAACTTGGTATATAGGCACTTGGGAGTACCAATACCCTTGGGAGTACCAACAGTCCTTGGGACAGGTCACGAACATGTGTAATAGCACTTGAAAACCATTTGCACAGCATCCTCTGGTGGTGAGTTCTAAAGCTTCTCCACACATTCCTTAATTTTGAACTAGTCACATCTAGTTTTTTGAATACACTTTTCATCTAAACTCTTCAGTGAACAGTAGTATCTGCTTACCAGCACGGCCTGTTCTGTCATCCTTAAGTGTAGCAGCCTGCCATAGATGGCCTTCTGCTGTGTTGCTGATGCCCTTCTTGTATTTACATATTCAGTTAACACTAAATAACATCAAAATATTCCAGGAGATTTGACAGTACCTATTTGATGCCCTCTTCGAAATAAGAAATGCAAGTAGAAGAACAACATTCATCTGCAGAAATGTTCTTATTAATGCTGGGTTGTTCTGATGTGTTATATTTATAGCTCAGGCATATGTTTTTGAGGTTTTTTAGAAAGCTGGAATGTCATTAAACTGTTTCTCCTTTTTTTAGAGACCCAATGTCATGTGATTATGCCCAAGCTAGGATTCATTACAGTCATTTTGCATTCTGTATGAAATCAATGGATAGATGTGTCATAGTCCACCAGCATAAAACTGGCCCAAAGAAAAATTAAGCTTAGGTAAAACAACAAAGTATGTCTAAAAATCTGGTTGGGTGTCTGTAAATTAACCTTTTCCTTAACTCCTTATAGATTGGTTCTAGCTTTGGAGGTTGTTTGTAACATGTTTTGTCTCTCTTGACTTTACACAATTCTACACCTATGCCCTACTTTTTCGGCAGCAAGGATCTTTTATGTGTATTTTTAGGCACTTCCTTGTGAGATGGGTTTTAGCAGGACTTGGAAATAGGCTGTAATGAAGAGAGGCCAAAGGAATACTAATACCTGGGGACATTTCATTTCCATTAGGGAACACAGTGATTGCATCAATTAACATCTCCATGTGAGCTAAGTGAGAGGGACTAGTGGAAAGCAAGAGGAACGCAGTGATATGCATTTGTATTTTATTATTTTATATTTTATTTCTTCTGAAAGTTAATGAGGTTTTTAAGATTTTCAAAATTAACAGAAACTGCTTCAATTTACATTTTTCAAATATGAAAATGGCAGGACACAGATTTTCCTTATTTCTCTTCCACATGGAGATTGAGGGTTTGTATTATGCAAATCAAAATTAGAGGGATACAAAATTTTATCTCTCGACTAATTACACAGCAACAGCATGGAGCATAGAGCTGCAATGTGTTTGATGGGTTCAACCCATATGTGCAGCAGCAGTGGGTTGGGCAGGGGCTATCACTGACACCTGCTGGGAAGGTTGTCTGAGGTTGAAGTATGAAATGTGGTGTTGTTCTATGTAAATATCCAATGTAGGTAATTAAATAACCAACAACACTTAATAGATCAACACTAAAAACCAGTCACAAACAGATGTGAAAGCGACCTACAGGAATATCATGTCTAAAAATCCCTTAAACTTTCTTTTGTATTCTTGACCTACAGTAACCAGATAATTTGGAAGGATTGGGAACATGCTGAGCTTCTTATGGACAGATAAAGAGAAAAAAGAATGAAAAATTATGACAGTATAGAAGAACTTGGTGTGGTAGGAGTAAGAATTTCTTTTAATGCTCAAGCAAGTGCTTCTCAAGTGCATATTATGATCCCCAGCAGAATTAGTACAAGCAGCTTTTCAAAAAACCTTTATATATGTCGGCATACTTCCCTTCTTGCATTAGTATTTTCATATAAATAAATTGCTAAATAAGCTTGCCATGATACACATATCACAGATTGCTATACATTAGATAAAGTATCAGCGATTTTAAAATGTCTGCCCAAACTACAACAGGCACACTCAGGGACCTCCTATGCCAGCAATGGGCACATTTTTGACAGAGAACATTTTTCTTCCTCCTTGGAGCTTGAACCTTTTTTTTTTCTGGTTTAGATCTTCCACAGCTACTTCTAATGCCAAATATCACAGCATGTGAGACCTCTGGAGACAACCCACCTGAACACTGTACCTACCACTGCCTTCTGTAACTGCCACTGGTCCTCATCTTGGCACAGGGAGGATCCCTTCTGCAGGGAATGTTGCTCTCTCAGCTCCTGAAGAGAGCTCTTCTTTCTGGACAGTCTCATGCGTGCCAGGGCTGCCATTCCAACTCTTCGGAAGGTTAACCTTCTGAGTACTGAACACAGCAGAAGTTGGTGTTTTTGCAATATATAGCTAACAGACCTGTAAAAAGGACCATTAAAAATCCATCAGTGAAGCTGCCTGCTGGTTTGGTACACCTATGTTCAGCAAAGTCATTGCTTAAAGATGACAAGAGTTATTCTTCACTCTGTGCAATGTCTTTTTGTACAAAGCATGGCTTGGAAAGCTGCTCAGCTGTAAAGAATGGATATTGCTGTGTTACACTTCAAGTTCTGTCACACTGAAGTTAAATTAAAATGAAAACAGATATAAAAGTTAACCATTGATAAGCTGCTGGAGTGAACATTTTATTTTGCAGAAAATGCAACTCCATTGTGACATAGGGAGTGCAGAGAGAGGGCGGTTCAAGACTAGAAACCACTCACAAACACAGTAAATAAAGCACACCAGCGAAAAATCGCATAAGACAATTTTTTCTACTTTCCAGGAGTCACGATATGTCTATTCTTTTTAAATCTGCTTTTGATACTCAAACAAAAAACTAGAGCAATTGCCTTTCTGTCTGAAGGTGCTAATAATCCTTCAGCACTACTTTCCACAATTTAATGTACTCAAGTTTTTATCTGGGCATGCAACAGTGAAGTTTTACCCCGCTGGTCATTGATGAAACTGTGCTTACTCATCACTGAGGCATCCTAGTCTGCTTACGACACCTTGAATTATCTTCTCTTGTTTCTCAGACAGGTGTTTTTGCATCACAGCAGACAGAGCATATTCTGTTATCCAGAGCTAAAACCAGGGAAAAGAATTATAAGAAACTCCGATTTCAGTCAGTCACTGCATTAAGAAACAAGGGTTTATTTTGCTAAAAAAATCATCCTCTGCTTTCAAAAACAAACTCATGCGGAATTAAAATTATTCTACTTAGGAATATTTTTTTCAATTATCAAAATCTTAAACAAAACTCACTGAAAAGCTTTGCACTGGTTTGGATCAGCCCTGAGCTGTGTCTCCTACAGGTGTTTTGGTTTCAGCAACAGACGAACAAGAAAAAAATAACAATATGGCACAAAATACTGCATCAACTCTTATCAGCAGGTTGCAGTAGGCTTTTTGTTTGTTTTTTTCTTTTCACTAGTAAAGAATGTAGCTTTTATCTTCAACGAATAAAATAAAGATATCACCTTCCATCACACTTTTGCCATAGTACACAATGCTAATAGTTGAAAATGGAGATTACATGAACAGGTAAGTACATGGACTGCAAGTTCACAGCTCCTTCAGCATGGTATTTAGATCAAAGAATTTAATCTTTAAATGAGTTTTGATGGATTTGCCATTAGACTGTAAACTTCTGGAAATATGGACTTAAGATTTTGTTTAGTACATTGCCAGAATTTAAGGAATTGTAAGTCACAAGCTGAAGTATTTGCAAGGCTCAAACTCTTACTGCAAGATGAAGAGTATATTTTAGGCTACTGACAGCTGAATAAAAGCAGGTTGCCTGCTGATGTATCCAGAGCCCTAAATTAAATATAATAGCCAGGGTGTCTGACAGTATCACTTTGTGTTCCAGCATCATTCAGAACACAAGGGACTAAATTTTCAACTATTTCAGACAGGTAGGTTTCGCTAGATCAGTATGTCCACCAAAGGATTAGATGTCGTCCTAGTTGCAGGAGGGGGTGAAGCTTAGCATGGTGTGGGCACATCCAAGTTGTTATTCTACACCACCCACATCACACCTGTGGGAGTGGTTTTGGGGTGAAAATGAGCACACTGCCAGAAGTGGGCACTATTTTGCCTCTCCCTCTCCAGCATGAAGGTGTCACATTACCCCTGCGGATCCAGCCCCTGCTGGCACCCCTGCTTCCCCGTGCTGGAAGGACAGTGGCAGCAACGCTCATCAACAGCAGGGCTGAACCGACAGCCCTGGTGTAGATGATGCCTTAGGTTTTAACTTTCATATTTTTCAAATCCTGTACTGCCTAGTGTGTAACTCTGAAGCTTCTTGTAGCCTGTAAATTTCTGCACTCTCGTGCTAGGTAGACATAACAAAGCCTCTCCAAGCCTGCTCTCCAAGGACACTCAGACCATCCTAGGCCCAAAAAGTATAAACCAAAAAGCCTCTAAAGGGAGGCAAGATGAGGGGAATTACATCATTAAACTGAAGCTTTAATTAGAGAATTAACCCTGATATGCAAATAAACCAAACCTATAAAAGTGTGAAGAACTCGTGACCTGTTTTCAATCTTGGGGTCCATCTTGGCTGTAGCCTCTGGCTCCCCAGGGGGTACCTTTGAAGGCCTTTCAAATAAATACCTACCTTTATTCCCTTACTCCTGTCTAATGTCTGTTTTTAGGAGACCTCTCAAGGCATCATAGCAGCTGCCATGGGGAAAGGACTGGTAGGGTCAAACCCCAGTCCAGTTGAGGGGAGCCCTGCTGACAACAGCTGAGCTGCGCCTGGGCCAGCTGAGCTGAAAGGAGGTGGCAGAACGGTTGGAAAAGAGGCAACGAGCTGCAGGACCACCTCCAGCACAGTGGGGCGGGAGAAACAGCGGTACAGGCACCTGTGCAGAACTGAGCCCAGCGGAGCGGCGGCACAGCCTGACTCAGGGCATTTATTTGTCACTGGCTTTCATTGTTTCACGCTGGGGGGGGTGGGAAATGTTAGCCGTGGGAGTTCCCTTGTCATCCTGTCTTTGCTCCCAATGGCCACGTGGGCGGTGTGCGGGAACGATCGCCGTATTACCTTTGTCTGGGGAAGCCAGAGTGTGACCTATGGGAAGTATCTGCCATCTGCTTTGTTCTTCCCAGTGGTGAACACCTTTCTGCTGAGTAAAACACCTCTTTTTGTATACCTCTGCTATAACATTGCTGTTATTATTGTACATTTCTTATTCCATGGCTTTGTGCTTTCAGTAAATTGTTATTTCAACCCATAGTCTCTGCTTTTGCCACTCCCTTACCGCAACAGGCAGGGGAAGGGGAGTGGCTCACTTGGAGTTTAATTTCCATCTGGTGCTAAAAGCAGCACAAATGTGTAATTGCACAATTGCTAGTGTTAGAAATTAGGAGTGGTACTGGGCCTCCTTGCTGGATATGAGTTTTTTCCTGGGGAAGCAGTGATCTGTGCAGGAGAGAGACTTTCTCTGTGAGCACAGAATGAACTCCCCCAGGACGTGTAGAACATCAGAAACAACATCATCTTTGGCTTCAAAATGAAAATGTATTTCTTTCATGGCTAGCGCCTTCTCTGTAGTATACACAGTGACACATCTAACTGACCTCTCTCCATGTAGAAAACCTAACCAAAACACATGTTCCTGAGCAGGATGCCTGAATTGGATGGGCAGGCAGTCAACAACAAGTGACAGATGGGACGAGTGCAGCTGGGCATGAAAAGCACAGCCCAAAAGTCTGCATGGCATCAGAGACCCCCTAGGCTGCTCTCAGCAAGAGCCTCAGATGTACCTGTGTAGACAAATCTCAACTGATTTGAGTCTAGGTGAGTCTGATAATCACAGAGCATGGCTGAGCACAGTGTCTTCTGTGACTGCATGCTGCAAGCATCAAATTATGGTCTATAACATCTCCAGGTATCATCATGACAGATGGCAAAGACTTGCTTGAAGTAGTAATTGTATCAGCATTTCCCTTTAGCAGCTCTGTGGATATGGCTTCTAGTGCACCTCTCTGCACATGCCTTGTAGATCCATCACATTGTGTACTTTAATGTCTCTTTCAGCAGTTAAAAGAAAGTCTGAAAATGACCTTTTACTTTCCAGAAATATTTTTATTTCTAATGAGAGATGGGCTGTGGTTCAGGTGTGGGTTTCCATCATTTCTGGAGACCTGATTCCTGAGAATTTACTGAGAAGTTGTTCTTGAAGGGCAAGTCAAACAGCATGAGGGTATATATCACCAAGAGACAGAAGATAGGAGATGATATCTGAATACAATTGCAATGGTAAATGATATAATATTGCAGCCAAGAACCCAAAATATAACACCTCACTTGCTATCAGTATATCCTATCCAAAAAGGCACTCAGTGATAACAAGGACAGTGCTTCTTGCAATTGTTCTTTACTTCTGTTTATGAAGAAACAGCCTCGTTCTGTAGTAGTGAAGAGTTTCTTCTAAAGAATGAGTCACCTTTTCCATTAAGAGTGCATTTGAGGTAACCTGTATGCAGAATTTATAAAATGTCTCTGCACCTCCCTGAGACCAGTGGGAAACTGATAATACAGCAGAAATTCTTCCAGCACACTGTTATTAAACTGAACAGTAAAAGTCCCTCAGTCGTGTAAGTAGTAAGAGAACAAGAGGAAAGGAGGGGGATTATTACATATTTGTGATGAGATGATAAACAAGGAAGATTGAGAATTAGACCAAATACTAAACCAATGTTTTGTCTCAAAAAGGCCATTAGGAAGATGATCAAGGTGGAAAGGATCAGATGGAATAAACAGAATATTGTATGCTGTATTGGAAGTAACACTTAGGCAGCTCACTGGGATGGGCTGGCAGAGCTGGGTATTTTCCACCTTCATAATACATGAAGACCTCCCACATGCAGGCAGAAATGCGACAGCAAAGATTCTCTGGGAATGTTGAGGCTGCTGGCTTGTGGTTGAAAACCAGCAAAACAGAGACAACTACTTTTTCAGGCCAGGTGGCAAGGTCAGGCTGTGTGCTTGCATATTCCAATGTTGGGTCAAGTCACCAGGCATGTCTCCAAGCTTTCCTGTTCTTGGGAATAGCCTTACTTTGCTCAAAGACAGGTCATAAGGAGGGGACAAACTCATGCTGCTGCGCAGACTTAGTGACTGGAACAGAGCTCAGGCTCTCTGACTCCTGCATTCAACCAGTAAAACCAGTGAAAAAAGTATGGTAAATGGGGAGTAAAGCTCTAAGGAATGTCTGGCTTCTTAAAGTGTTATTCCAATCACTATGAAAAAATAAACCAGAGAAAGTGATAAAATGCCATGTCAAAACTGGTAAGCAGATACCAGTTCTTTCTGGGTGTCAAGCAATGATGTGGGAACGGATGGAAATCTCATCCCATTTTTATTCTGTAAGCTTCCAAGTATTTTGCTTTTTGGTCACAAGTCCATTACGAGATCTTCTGAAGCACTGCTGAAGTTAAGTATTACTCTCTGGCAATAAAGGTGAGGAATTTGCCTCTCATTTCTGTTTTGACATCTTTAGCACAGATTGTTCAGGGAATGAAAGGAAAGTGATTTCTCCATCCCAGCCTGTAGATGGGGTGCGATGCCCACTGACTGCCAAGTGAGTCTCAGCCTGGTGCAGGAGGCTGCTCCCTGAAACTGCTCTCTACAGAAAACATGAGCTAGGGACTATGTGGGAAAATTCTCAAAATTTATTTTCATTAGTCATTTATTCCCATTTGCCTCACTCATATCCTCAAGCCTATAAAGCAAAGTTATATATGAAACTTATTTTTTTCTTTTCAGTTGTAAAAGTGATTCTTTTCCCCCAAAGGACATCATATTCCAGACTCGTATAAATGCTAGGAAAGATCATCTAAAAAAAAGGTGGTTCAAGTAAAAAAGAAAAAATGTCTTTTAGAGCCAGCTTAAAAAGCACACTTAAATACCCTGGTGAAAAGTCTTCTGGTGTTAAGACTTCCCAAGCTTATAAAGCAGGTGACTGTGTAACTCTCAGCATAGCACATTTATCATGAGGCAAATGAAAGACATATCTCCTGCTGCAAAATGCCTGACAATTTAAAAGGCCTGTCAATATGACTGTTGATTTATGGATCTTTTGTCACCATCAGCACTCTAACATCTATGGGATCTCCCAAATGACATAATCACCTGTCACAAGCATCCAATCTCTCTTTTTCTTACGGTGGAAACTAAGTGCTCCTTTTTGTAGGATGCAAGTGTCAGCTTTCTGCTTAAATGTTCAAGCTGCTGTGTTTATACTAGAAAAGGGACAAGAAAGGCACTTTGCATTTGAACATAGTATAATGGGTTGTGATGTTTTTCAGACTCATGAAAATTTGCCAGCCTAGCTTTGGTGGATTAGCTATCTCCCTGCATGCTCTCTTTGGAGATAAAGCAGATTTTTTTCCAGTTTCGTTCAAATCGTTTCCAAAAAGCCACAAGCATTAAGTTAAAATAGGTACTTAGGCTCCTGCACAGAATATTCTTTTGAGGAGTCATAAGATGAATTTCTCACTAAGAGAAACTCTTACCTCTTCTTGGAATTTATCCTGCAGAATCACTTGTCCTTAGGACAGCTCTGTCTGCCATTCAGGAAATTTTTATATTGAATAAAGCCCAACTGCAGTGCTAGTGAGTCAGAGACCAACGGGACAGCTCTGTCATTGCTAAGTTAATTCCTCTATAGCTCTGTAACTCAGTAATTACTGTTAATTATGTCAGCAAACCCTTTATTGTTTTATTTTTAAAATTTATTTTTAGCTAGGAAGTCATCTGCTTTACATTATAAATGCTAGGGTACACTGAAAGTGACGGGAAAGTCAATTTTCTAATTTAAACAACCTATGCTTGGGCATGACCAGAACACCTGAATTCACATACAATGAATCCATCAAACAGTGCTGCCCTAAGAGCTATAACCTAGAAGCTGAGTGCTGGGGATGAACTAATCCTTTAAACCCTTTGAGAAAAACTCCCAGAGTATGGTTCCTCCACTCAGCAGTGTGCCCAGTGATAGCAACAGAGGAATGTACAAACAGCATTTCTGGATCAAAATGTCAGACTTGAGATGTCCCCTTCTGTGGTGAGCCTCTTGTTTGTTAAAGGCATCCTCTCTGGCCCTGAATGAGGGCTGAGGTTCAATGGGAAAGTGGCAGGGCCACAGCAGAGGTGCCCTAATGTGCACTCTGACATGACATTATTCACAAGTTGCACACCAGAACCTCCTGCTTCTCTGTGGTTTTTTTATAACAGCAAATACCACCACAGTGCTTAGGGCTCTGTGCACTATGAAATGTGCTCATAGTTCACCTACCAGACCAGGCTGCTCAGGCCATGCACATACAAGGACAGGTGATTTGTGAACCCTTGCTGAATGTGAAAATGAACAGCAAGGTATAACTTGACAAGGCAGGTATTCGATCTAATCCTTGATAAAAAGGGGCAAAATAATTAAAAAAAAAATTGAGGTCAGACATTGTTTCATTATTTACCGAAGGTACATGTATGCCAAAATCAAACACTAAATTCCAGCCAGCAGTCCTGGAAAATATAAATGCCCACCGTTAACTAAGGATGTGAGTAGACCCACTGGGCATGAGTGGTTGGTCCCAAGCACAGTTTAGTTTAGTTTAGTTTAGTTTTCTAGATAGCCCTGTGACACCAAAACAGAAAAACAGAATTTTTTTTCAAAACAGGTCAGTTACATTAAGGAAATATAAAAGGACCAGGGAGGTGCGTGTTGCTAACTCTAGCTTAAGGAAGATATAGAAGAAAAAAAGAAAAAAATTTAAAATTTTACTTTTGTATTTCCAAGGGTGTTCTAAACCCACTGGCTAGCAAACCAGTCTGCCAGATTTACTGGGAAGCCCACAGTTTCCTGAATCACAGTGTTTTACAGTAGAATCCTAAATATGAGGGGTGAAAAAGTTGAACACCTTAACTTAAAACTTAACGCAGTTTGTAATAATTACAGACTTGCTCAGTACCTCATTAAGAATATACTGGATTATCTAGGCACTTTGCAGAATGAGGGAAAGGGAAAATATGATTCTGCCAGTGTTAAAGAAATCTGCCAACCTTTTATTTAAGAAGCTCCAATTACTGTATACATTGCAGCACACACTTAACATTTAGGAAAGGACACACCTTTGAATAGAGAAGGTCTTTCTTTGACTAAGCTCTGTTAGAAGCAATGTTAACAGAGACACAGCATGGCATGAATAAACTGAAGGTACATTTGAGTCCCAGGCTGATGCTAAAGACATCTGCCTCTGCATTTACTCTTGTTGCTTTTCTCCTCTGGTGTCACTGTCCCCTGTGGTGGGCACAAACAGAGCAGGAAAGCTGGATGTGTGTTTTTTCACCTTCTCAGAGCAGAGAAAGTTTATAAAAGTAGGTGTCATATGTTTCAAATTTTATAGTATTAATACATAAAAATTAGCCAGAAATATTTATCATTGCAAGGCTTCCTTGTCTGTAAACTGTATTCATATGTACCCCCTCCAAACAGACCTGGTGAAGGCTTTTTTGAACTGTTTCTGTAGATGCTCAAGAGTTGAGGACTTCGGACAGCAGCCTTGCCAAAAAGTGTTTATGTGCTGACAAAGCTGTCAAAGACTGTGGACAGATGCTCAGTACTTACTTGACTCCTCTATGCAAGCCTACATGCACAGCATATGTATTCACTCCATGCTGCAGGTAACACTGCCCCTCCTGAGCCTGGAGCTGTGTCTGGACCAGGCTATATATTTATACACACAACACTCCCCACGTGTAAGTATCTTGATCATTTTTTTCCATATCCCATTTTCAGACCCTGAGGTCCCAAAACATAACATGAATCTTACTTCTTTTTCTTGCAATAGCTGTTCCTGGAAAAGCTTCCAGTGTCTCTGGCGGTGGTTCTCCCATTTCTCCAGCTGAGGGACCAAATTCTCTTGCCATTCCTCTTTCAGAAGCTCACATTCTCTTACAGAGAGGCCCGTCACCACAGGCAGGGTCTGAAGAAACAGCTCCATCACCAACTCTGCTAAAGCATGGGAAGCTTTAGAGTACAGCTCCTAACAGAGGGACAGAGAGGGACAGAAGAAAACAGATGACAAAGTGAACCCCTGGCCCTTTGGAGCTGTTTCACTGCATGTTCCATGATGCCAGTGAGGGAACCACGTGAATACACTGGGCTGGTGACCAACTCCTACAGCTAAAATCCAATGCCATGAAGTCTTGAGTTAAAAAGATCAGGTTTTGTTGAGGGAACAGCTTTAATGTTTTGGTTCAAGCTACACAGGGCATTTAAAATGCAACAATGGCAAGAGTGCATGAGACCCTGAACCCTAACTGTTGATCACATGCAACTGCAGTAGAAAAGAACATCCTGTTTTACTGGCTATGGTGGTATGTTATAAAAACCCCTACTTTATAAGTTGCTGTGGAAACAATCCAATGTAGCACAACACCTCATAGGCACATTTTCACAGGTGCTGATATGAAATGAATGAAGAAAGAAGGAAGAGTTAAAAGGGACAGTACGGCTTTCAGCATGACAAAAGTGACATTGGTCATGTCAATAGTTGGTACTTCAAAAGATGACACTCTTCAGTGCCTGAAGAACAGAATTATTCAAATTCATCCTGATGCAGAATAGTTTCAAGCCTAGGAAAACAAACATCTTCTGATGGTTTTAATGAAACTAGTCCCATATGAGCAGTTTTTAATTGCTGAGGCTGTTTCACTCACAAGAAGTGTTGGGGTGATTTAGTCAGATGGCATCCATCTTAAAATCTCTGTTCTAGTTTCACTGTCAAATACACAGTGGTGATAGGAGCTGTGTTGGCAAACTTGGTACAATTTGAGGTAATTCCTGGGGAGAAGGAGTGGGGACAGCTAGCTTTCCCAGCTGAAAAGGGAACAAAAACACACTGGAAAGTCACATGGACACTGCAGTATTCCTGCAGGATGATGAGCTATTTTTGTGTGAGCTCTGCATGATCCTACCAGTCCAAAAAGCTTTACTGCCTAGCTGGGCGTGCTTTCATTGCAAACCAGTGTTAACCCTCTTGAAAACACTTATATTTCTTTCTTTTCTTTAACATACCGATAATATTTTTAAAACTCTTACGGATTCCTGTTACAGGAGCAAGTCAGGTCTTCTAGCTGCTGCCTTCTTTTAAATACAGCTTTAATTACAATTTCTTAGATGATCAAAATCTAGAACCTCTCAGTAGAAACAGAGGGATATTTATCTAAATGTCAAATATGTTTGTCTGCAGCTCATAGACAAGGAAAGTTCTAGTGAACTTTTTTTTTGGGGAAGGACAACATACACTGCTATAATGTACTCTTGTGTAAGAGCCCATTCCAACTGCTGGATATTGAATCATAAAACAGAAAATACTAAAAAATAATAATATAGAAAACTCCACAAAAACCAAAAGAGGATGTTAAAGTACAAAGACAAGAACTCAGAAATAAAGACCAGAATGTAGGTTCAGTGTGAAATGTAATTCTGTGCCCCCATAACAATAAATTTGGGGATCATGTAATGTTTCCACAGCACCTTTAGCTGTTCCATGTTTAGGTTTATTAATATCCTTTGAACTGATTGATTTCTAAAAAGTGTTTCATATTTCTCATTTATTGTAAAATATACAAGCTGTGCACTGAGTACTAAATTATTATTTTCCTCCTATGATCCCTCTAGGATGCCAATCACCATATTAATTAGCTGTTTCACAAACAATAAATAGCTTAACAGTTCCCTGCAGTAACCTCTTCTTATGGATAAAGCTGAGGCACAACACTACAAAACGTGTTCACGACACCTTTGAGATGAGCTATCTCAGCTCCTTCCACTCTTACCTGTTTAAAGAAGGTAGGATTTTCAGAATCCAGCTCTCCCACTGGCTTTCTTTAATCTCAAAAGTATTCTGAATTCTTTCAAATTGGACTATGGCTATTTGAAACTGGGTACTGGGCGTAAGTATGAGAATTAATAGTCAAAGACCCAACATAATACCTTATTTCTGATACTACTTTTCCCATTTCTAGTGATTGCTCACAATCTGGACATGACAGTATCATTAAGGTAACATTTACATCCTGTTTGAAGGATTATTTACCCTACTCCTTAATTATTATATGTACAAGTTCCTGTTACAAGAGGCAGGATTTATACCATCCTAATCATCTGTGTAGTTGTGGGCCTGGCTTAGCTTGGCAAAAGCAATGCCAAATGGTTTGTCTGAATTCTCTCTTCTGCTGTTACTTTAAAATCTGAGTCACCAAGTTCTCAGATTTAACATAAACTCAAAGATACTGTATTTCTAATCTACATATGCCATACAACATTTAAAGAATAATGGCTCTATCTCTGTAAACGATCTCTCCTCTGAGCTTTACCAGCCTTTCAGGACAAGTTAATTCTCCTGCCTTTACTGCATGTTCAGTGATGTAAGAATTTCTATTGGGTCTGAAATAGTTCAGAAGCAGTCTAGAGGAGTCTGTGGCATTTCTATTGCAGTATCAAAAGATCTCAGGCACAGTGTTAAGGAATTATATTCTTAAACAATGGCAGCTAAATCCCTTTTGAACACATTTTGATGTAGAACTGATAGCATTCCCCTGGCATGCTCACAGCTCTGTGTTATTATTTACTAGAAAATACTTTGCACGGAACAAAAAATACGGTATTTTGTTCCTGGTTGTCAATGCCATTTTGTTCTGCATGTACCCCTTGCATCTTCAAATGATACTGCATACTTACCTTTGGCACTACCACAGTGGGGACATAGTTACTGAAGAAAAATGTGATTAGGTCCTGTTCCCACAAAATTACTGTAATTAATTAAATTACCTGTATCATCTCATTAATGTGATGGGCCAAATCACATGGACATCAGAGCCCAAGCAGTCCTTGCATGCCACACCTAACAGGACAGCATGCTGTACCCAGAGGCCATACCACAGGGACAATACAGTGGCCATGCTGTTTAATGCAGCACTTGAAAAAAACGTGGTGGAATGGCCTTTTAAAATTTGGTAGGGGAAATACCAAGTCTACATTTAGGAAAGATTGCAGATGTGATTGAATTCTACCCAGAGACTCAAGCTAACAAAATATTTCAAAACTATCTGTACTCCAAGGAATGTACTTGATTTCAAACTGCAATAAAGTCTGTCTGTGAGCAGGGATGGCACACTATGTATTATAAAACTTATTTTCCACAGGAAAGAAAAGGAAAATCAGTACTGCTTCCAGGATCTTATTTTTGGACTAGAGCCTCTACAAATATTTTTTTACAAGCTTCCTGATATGTCATCTCTTGTTTTTAGAGCTTTGACTTAATGAAATTTATTCAAATTGATTCCATTAATAGAATAGCTGATTGCAGGACTGAATGAACCTGTTTGTAGTACCTGGCAGTCAATCTCTAAGCTTTTCAAAAAATCCCCAGAGAAATACATCAAGCATAAAGAAATACCATGGGGTATACATGGAAATAAAATGGGCTTAGATTAAAATGCTGAGTGTATCTGAATTTTAAACAAGGCAGTAAATACATAATTTTGTCAAAAACCAGGGGAAATACATAGTTTATCAGATTTCACTCAAAGAACAATATTAATTCTCCCCCTTAAACCTAAATGATTAAAAGGCTCCTACATATAGATGAGCGAATAGTGAAATTGTGAAGCAGGAAAATGTATTTAGAAAGGCTGGTTGTAGTTTATCTACATGCCAGCCACTGAAAAGTATATATTATCTCAATGAGGAAACTGCACAGCTATTTGTTAACTTGTGATAGAACATTTTGTTAAAGGAATTAAAGTATCTGATTAAAGCTGTAGAACACTGTTGCATATGTCCCCAGAAGCTCAGTGGCTAGGACACTTGGTTAGGAGGTAAGAGATTCATCTCCCAACCCATGCTGTATCTCACTAAAGACAGAGATTCAATACTCAGATCATACATCCCATAAATGCATCAAAAATTCTGGGACACTGGACACACACACCACTGGCCACTAGAAGATACTTCACATACACTCAGAAGATACACTCACTCTGAATGGGGAAAAGCTGATTGCATGCACTTCTCTCTTCCCTGTGAAGAATTCTGGAATGCCAGTTGGAAAATGAAAACATTACCTGCTTTTAAGCATCCTAACATCAATACAACACAGGGACACTGAAGTCATCCTTAGCATAAGTTAATAAAAAAGCCCCACTTCTTGATTTTCATGCATTTAAAATGGAGGTTTATTAAAATTTCAGTCTTGCCTCCTCAATGGTCTTTGATTTATTCAGACAGCAGTTTCAATCTTCTCTTCTGGTACTCCCTTTTTAGAAAAGTGCCTTTCTGGATGAGGTTATGTCCTTCATGACATCTAACTATTAACAAATTGTGAATCCACATAGTGGTAAAATACATTTTCTTATGCAGTAAGGCAAGAGGAAAACTTCAGAATGAAGGCTACCCATATCAGACATCTTGCATCAGCTTTGACTGAAGTGACCAAAACAAATCTAACAGTGCCCAAACCCAGAACTAGAATGAGCTTGCATGCCAGGAGTTCAGAAATTTAATCCATCAGATGATGCTGTCTTTTTGGGGTAAGTCACAGAGCAAAAATTTCAAAAGTCACCCTTTGAGGTGGTCTCTTGATAGGGATTTCCACCTGAGACAAACTGAGTGACTCCACTTAAAAAGATGCCAGCTCTTGGTACCCAAAAATGTAGTCCAGCACCCCTAACTGTATCTCATGTTAACAAAATTACATAAGGAAATTAATGGAAGAGTAAGTCTCTAAGAATCTGTACTTTTTATCTTGTCAAAAATATTTTTTCTGCCTTTTATTAACGTAGGAAAAAATCAAATACTTTCCCTCTAACTCACATTTATGTCTACCCATTCATAAAATGTCTATTGCCTTGCCCATTGATAACACTCAAGACTTAATAGCTTTTAGTCTAAATTCCTGTGCATTTCATTCCTGTGTCAAGTCAAATGAAATAATATGCTGGTGAACTACTATCAGCAAAGGGGAATTATAAATAACAATAAATTGTGTTTTTACGGTTTTGAAATAAAGGCAGAGGAAAAAGACCTATCTTACCACTTACTATGTAATTCCTAGCTGTTAACTGATTTCCTTTGTGCAATCTGCATGTCTGTTTTCTCAATAATGAACTATTATCCCCCAACCTCTTCACTTCATCTTT
>NW_008236769.1:7700153-7714136 GCF_000691975.1 Corvus brachyrhynchos | reverse complement strand
GTAGTTCACAAAAAAAAAAAAAAGAAGAGAGGAAAGATTAAAGGTTGGTGACTATCTGATATGCTGAACTTGAGACTTGAGATAGCAATTCATCTTTTCATGAGGAACAGAACAGGATATATTGGGGCAGGGAGTGGGGTGGGTGGTGTGTTATTGGTGTGTTATTGCTGCCATGTAAAAGAAAATTATGGTAAAAACTTTGTAACTGAAAAGTTACCCAAGCCAATACAAAACTGTTACTACAGCACAAAATCCCTTGTATACAGGATAACTCTGCAGACCCAGTTCATGAAAATATTAGGCTGAGCCATTCAATTAGCTCTGCAGTTTTTCCTTCAGTTATGACATACTGTGATAATCAAATAATTTACCCCCATTCTTCAACATGCATTTCAAAAATTAGTTATCCAGCCTGTGTCTAGACACAGACTATTCACCTACAGCACACTATTTTAATCTACTAGTGTGGCTGAAAAGTCCTACACTATCCTGCAAATATAACTCATTCATTCACTTCAGGCATCAACAGATTCCATTGACCTTGGTTAAATCATTTTAATTGATTTATTCATGTGTACACAAAACAAACCTACTCAATTATTCTATGCAAACACAGCTTCCAGATCATTGAATTTTCACATATTTATTCACCAATTTGGATAATTCTTCGATGTACTGTAGCAGCACAGACTTCCCTAGTGCTAGAAGGTTATATAAATCTATCTTGATGAACACACAATCTGTTTAAAAGGTGAAAAATGAAAACATGAAAAAGGCATAGAAATCTGATAAGGGCTTAGAAGAACACTGTGAGAACAAAGTAAGGATCTTCTTCCACAAGGGAGTGGCACTTACAGGTTAGTGACATCTTTTCTTTTGTTCCTAGAATATTCACTGGTTCCCTGTTCAGTCATATGGTGACCTCTTCCTTATATTTTAATATCACCTTTTTCATTGAGATCATCTTTCAATTGCTTCATTTGCAAGGCAAAAAGCTTCAGCGAGTGCAGAGCTTCTAGAAAGGCAACATCAAGCTTTGCAGTGTTTACAGAAGTACCCAAACTAGCTGGTTCTACAAACGACTAAGGTCTAAACCCAGTGGGGACATAGGTCTTGTAGCACAGAGCTGACTACTGACTACTGTGAGGCTTGCTGCTACCCAGCTTGTTAATGTCTGCTTGTTTAAGTCTACTTGAGCTGCAGTCACACAACTGCACTGTGGAATCACAAACCTCTGTCACCTTCCCATTGCTACCCTGCCTTCCCCATTAGTAGCAGCAGCTTCTCCCTACGACAAACCTGGAGCAACTAAGTGCAGCGGCAAAGTCCTGCTGCCCAGGGAAAGAATTCTGCTTGTACAGGCTGCACTTCTGCTCTGCATGTGTGGTGGAGCAGAGAGGGAAGCAAAGACATTGTGTTTGTGAGATGCACTTCCTTCCTTTAACAGCAACTTTTGCTTTTATGCCCCTGCTAATGCAAAGTACTGCACTCTCCCCAGCTGTAAAAGTCAGAACAGCCATTTACCTTCAGTGCAGCTATGCTCATCTGTATTATCTCTTCTTTCTAGTTTACAAGGTATATTCACAGCAGCCTCCTCTCCTAAAACAGTTTGTAGTATCTGTATTTGGGGAGAAAGTGCATTTGTTCATTATGTTAAATATCACAGTAAAAATGTTTTTTTACAGAAAAAAATGTGGAAATTAAGATTTGTGGACCCTCATTCAACAGATGCCAGTCGGATCACAGCACTTGCAGTTTTTCACGTCTGGCAGTATTTGTTTGGGTCTAGTCATAGGAGAGCAGCTGCAATATGGAATATAATGGCCTACAGCTGAGTGAATTGGCAGGGTTCAAGTTTGTGCAGTTCTCCTGGCAACCTGGCACTTCTAGAAAAACTTAATTCACCCAAACCAATTTTTCTTTAGTGGGAAAGAAAACCTAGCTTAGTATTGAAAGAAATAGGATATTCAGTCTGGTCTTAGTGTTACTAAAGCAGAGTACATAATAAAGGAAAGCAATATAATTTCAAAAATGAGGTGGAATGTGCAGGATTAAAAAAAAATTGTTTATTCTCCAGACTTCACATGAATTGAGGAAGGGGATGGGAGAGTTAGTAACTATGGATGATGAACTGAGCACAGTAATATCAGCAAAGATGTTGACTTTTCTTATATTACATAGCTTTGTCCAATTAAGCTACTCTGATTCACTGGTATATCCTTCCAAGCAAACCTTTCCTTTCTCCAAAGCAGTAATTTTTCTCAAATTGTCTGTTGCTTGTGCAACAGTGATAGGGACCACAAGTTTCTACAACATCCTGATCTGGCCATAATTAATCATGACAAGGATCCTGTTGAGCTGAAAGTGGTTAGTTCCAGCTTAATTAAAGGTCACTACTGACTATGGTTTTGGGCTTCACCAGATAGATCATGTTATCGTATTTTTTCAGCACAGATAGAAAATAATTAAAGATGATGCAAAAGCGTGAAGCACCCAGAATTTTTCAAATCAATAACAAAAAGATGTGTAAAAATATTATTTACACCAAGGATCTGAACCTATTTCAGGGAACTAACTAGAGTCAAAAAAACTTCTCTGTGAGAAAAAGAGATGAAAAGACTGTATTTGGAGATGTAGTGAAGTTCACTAAGAATAGTATCATGCAGCTACGGTGCAGTAGAGATAATCATGCCACATAAATTAGATCTCCCACCTGGCAGTAACAGCAGACATTGTATGCTCTCAACATTACTGCAGCCTTGTCAGCCACCCAGGCAGCATGTTTTGGCAGACCATGCAGGCATTTTCTGACTAATATGAGGTTAGGAAACACAGTGTTTTGGGAAGATAATGGAAAAGGCAAGCTGATACGGAAGACTGTCCTGCCTCCATCTTTTGCTTTGCCAGCCTAGCTTTCTGGAGCTGCAATCCCTGGAGCTGACCTTTCCTACAATTCCCCAAACATCCCTAAGGCCTGACACTGTAGTGGGGTTAGAAGATCTTTAAAATTAATTTAGCAAATGACATTTGTCACTAGAAGTGGCACCTTGTAGAGTTCAGCGACAGCCTCTGTGCTCTCGAAGTCATCCTCCTCCTCCAGATCCCACTGTGCTTGCCAGTGTTTCTCTATCAGCTCATGGTAAGCCTAAAAGAAACATAGTAGGTATATTTAAATAGCTGAAAAGATCTTAATAGTTTCTTGTGATCCTCCTCTTCCCTTCCCTGATGCCCTTTCCATGTATCACTACAACAGTAATTGTTTACCTGAAACCATGACTCAGAGGGACATGAAACTTGTTTTACCACCTTAATTTGAGCTTATCCAGTCTTGACTATAAAATTCCTTAGCCTTGGCAATATGGGGTTAAATAATATGTACATACTACTGCAAAAAATGTGAAATTATCTGATTTGAAATCTGCTTTTCAGTGTATGAATATCAGTACATCATGGCCAGTACTATGAGGTACAGAACAGTCACCTGGCACCATCATGAGACACCTGAGTTACAGCTGTATCACACTGTACAGGGCTTTTGCACTGGAGTTGGTCACCATGTCCCATGGTGGTTCCTAAAAGGCTGATCTATGACTTGGTCCTGACTGGATCCTTGGTCACAGTTTTAAGAGGGATGCGGTTTTTTTCTTCAAGTGAGGACTGTGACTGTGGATGTATTGGCAGGCTCATGGAAGACTATTTCACAGACAAAGTCTATCTCAGTCTATAGACTAATGAGTAGCATTATACATAAAGATTCCATATTTTGATTTAAACTGCCAACTGCTCCCTTTCATTCCCATGGTAAATATGGCTTTCTTCATTAGGTTTGTCAATAGAGCTCTCCTAAAGAGGACCAAAGTGACCATAAACTCTTAATGTACAGATCATTCTTGTAGAGGTAGACTTGAAAGTTCACACATCTCATGGAGTCATACTTTATGGCAGAATTTGACAAATTAACTGCTATAATTTGTATGTCCACAGTGGGCAGGCAGAGCCAGAGTGGGTTACAGTAACTGATACTTTATGGTTTGTGTTCTTCATTTATCATTCCGGTATTCTCTGCCAGTAAACGACAACATTAAAATGCTCCTTTTCCAACAGAAACATAGATGAAGGAGACAGAATGATACAGGAACTCTAACCTTTACTATGGATCTCATTCTGTCTTATAAAAAAATTGGATCTGCAGCTACTAAATCATTACCACCCTACTTGTGTTTAGAACAACTTGAAGTGAATGAAGTTTACTGCAAAATCCACCATCATAATTGGAAACCACTTAAAATTCAGCAGAAAGGTCTGGCAAGGCTGCTACCGTGCTGGTGTGAGCCCCTTGATGAGGTGAGGGGAGAAAGGCAGAGAAAAGAAGTATTTTTGATGGGTACAGCTCTGGGCTGATGGCGACGCTTTGGAACCAACTCCTTTACTGTTGGGCTGGCTGTGAAATTCTGAAACAAACTTAAAACAGCTCCTCAGTGCCAAGTGCATTGTTCTCACAAAATAATTACTGGACTATTTAAGTCAAACCATAGGAGGTACAGGTATATACAATTTTTTTTATTCCTCAAAGAGTTTCTGCAATTAAGACCCCATCTGTTCTGGGACAAAAGACTCTCCCACTGTGGCAGCAGAAAGGTTTTCATTTCTGACTTTCATAATTTGTACACAGGCATTTCATAATCCTAAAACTCAGCTGTGTTCTATCCTGCAGCATGAAGTGCAAGTTGCCCTTGCTCAGCCTGTCATGAGCAGATCATTAGTCTACAGTTCAACTAAGCCTACTCCACAGCTTTCTAAGGTGTACAGAATAGAGCATCTCATGCACAAAGCTGTGTGGTTCTACCTTTGTAGGGAAGGGGTCTTAATGCAAAATTTCTAAGCTTTGTTAAGTGAATCTGGGATGTGTCCAAGAGTTTCCAATGATGTGTAAGATGAAAATACATTCACAAGTGCACACTGGCTACAAAAATGTGTGACAGAATTATTTGTCACAAGTTTTGAAAAGCCAAAGACGTAAAAAGTGCTCTACTTTTTTTGAAGGGAGGTTTTGCCAGGCAGATGTGCATACAGAAATAGTAACTGCATTATCCAATTCATACAACATAATTAAAGAATATGGCCCTGTGGTGCAAAATCGCAGTGTTAAGATCAATAAATTTTGACAGTTTGCTGCAGTTGAAATCTCGGTCTTCTCATACAGTAATTTTATCTAAGTTATTAGATTTCATCAAAAGTTTAATGCTGCTGGATGTAACCACTTTCACCTTAAATTATTTCTTTTCATGAAAAGTGAGGATTTTTTTAAATTCTTAATAACTTGGGTTTGCAGTTCTCAGCAGTTATTCCAATTTTGCAGCTCTCAGCATTTACAGCTAAGAACTCTGATTTTGTATATCATTTGGAACAATAACAACAAATCTCTATAGAAAATATGACCAAGGAAACATTACACTGGCCATCGTATACCTTATTAAATTATCAACTGCAAATCTTCTCTAAGGCATCCTGCCAGAGATCATAATTAGTTTTTCCTCTGCTTCTGTGAAATTTGCTAAGTCTTTTGAGCCTTGGTAACCCCACTCATAGAAAAGCAATTAGATCAGTGCAGACTCTTTTCTTCTGTAATGCAGGCCGGATACTTTCCTCCAGGGATTGAACCAAACACACTGTATCTAAGTAAAAGATGTTTTCTACAAAACGTGCAATCTTGCATTAACTCCGTTGGTATTCTGTTCCAATGCAACACCACCAGGGGTTCTGACCCTGTCCACCTGTGCTGCTGCACGTGATTCTTGGGAGGACTCAAAATTCCCAATTTTATGGAACTGGGAGAAATCTGCAATACATTTCGCCTTAAAAACTAATAGAACAGTGAAAATAAGCTTTTATTTTCCCACCTTGAGAAAATTCTGAACATCTTCAGTAAGAAAAGTTTTACTAAGGAGACTCTCTTGTTCAGTTTTCTGTCTGCGTTTGAACTCTTCCTTCTTCTTTGCACGGCACTGCAGCCGTTTCAAGATCAGGTCTTTACTTTGTTGCATGCATTCTGGAACATAAACCACAAACAATTAGATACCACGACTCCACAGGGAGAAAGCAGCATCTGCTACTGTCACACAACATAAGCTCACGGAAATCTGTTAGTGAATGAAACAGGCAAGTAATCACCGTGCAGGATTTGAAATTTGCTTCTTACCCTGATGGCCTTTTTAGATGTGAACTTCTAGATTGTTACATGGCACTTAAATCTATCAGGTTTTTAGATTGCTACCATCCTGCACCCTCCCTTCCACTGATACTGCTTTTTACGCAAAGGCAGCATGTTAGTCCAAGAAACAGATTCCCTCCTGCAGCACCCCAAACCTCCCTCTCCAGCTTCAGGAAGGTTGGTAAGTGGCTCATTACCTAATTGCAGATATGCAAATGCTTCTGCAAGGACAGGGGCAGTAACATATGGTGGGGAGAAAAGGTCTAAAGCAGTGCTGGTTCAGATTAGCTTGAACGGGCATGCAGCCATACACACCGGACTTTTAAAGTGACTCATCCAAGAATCTGCAGTTGAAGTTGTAAAGGTCCCTCCAATTTTGTGCTAGTAATGTGAACTATTTAGGACTAAATTCCTTCCCTCTTCATTCTCCCTGCAGCTCTAAGTGATATATAAATTCATGAGTCTATCTGGATGCCGGGCTGCTGAATGCAATTGGTGCTTTAAATGTTTTGCCACTTCACGTCTCATTGCCTGTCCACCTAAGAAGAATTTTATTCATTTCCCCCACTTGCCCTGCCCCAGAGCCATACTTCACTCCTGACACAAGCAGCTAAAGGGGAATGCAAAAGAACAGTTACCTGTGGCTACTGTTCTGCCATTACATTAAGCTGCTTTAACTATGAGAAATTGTTTTGTAGAGAAACAAAAGGAGCACAGTACTGCAGCACCAAGAATGTTATTTATTCCCCATGCTCATTTATTGTGCTTATCCACAGGCTGATGATGCACTGACAGAACACTTGAAAGTGCACCAAAGTACAGGAGACTGTAATAAAAGTATCACTCAAACAAATTTAGCAGTGTTTTACTTTAAAACACTATTTGATTCTTTACTTCCTTGTTTTGTATCCTAGGAGCACAGTCTTGCCGGCTTTGTGCTCTTTGTGAATTATAGGTACAGTTTAACTTTTGTATTTAGGAGCTCATAAGAAACATCAACATAAGACACTATTGGGATAAATGCTGCACTCCAGGTATTTTTTTTTAAAGCACATTTCATTTCTATCTGAAACCAGGAGGTTGATAATATTCTTCTGCACAGAATGTATCAACTATAATATATAGCTATATATAACTATAACCACCTACTTTGCATAAAATCAAGGCCTTGACAGAGGTATTTTTGCTTTGGAACAAGTGAAAATTGACAAAAAGAAGGAAAAATCACCCAGAGACACCCACTTATGCTTAAAGAACATTAGTGGCTGAACCTGTGCAAAAACTATGAACTAGGCATAGACAGTTTCAGAAGCAAACATCCATGAAATAAACTGTATCACAATATACATGTATTTGTGAATATCAGCGAACTGTTCACACAGCTAGATGTTCTGAAAGTGGAGCAAGTCTGCAGGACTTTCTGTGATGAAATAATTGGCTTGGTAGATGACAGGAGAATGGTGGATATTGGCTACCTTGACTTCAGCAAGGTTTTTGATGCAGTCTCCTGACAGATCCTCACAGAGAAGAGGATGGATGAGCAGACAGTGAGATGTATTGAAAACTTGCTCAAAGTCCACCTGGAAGCCAGTAACTACTGGTGTACCCCAGGGGTCAATACTGAGGGCAATCCTGCTTACTAGCTTCATTAATTACCTGGATGATGGGGCAGAGTGCTAATTTACTAAGTCTGCAGAGGTCACAAAAAATGGAGGAGTGGCTGATACACCACATGTGGTTATGCTTCCATCCATAGGGCATTTGACAACCTGGAGAAACAGGCTGATGCAAATCTCCTGAAGTTTAACAACGGGAAGTGCAAAGTACTGCACCAGGGGAGGAACAACCCCAGGCACAAGCATATGCTGGGGACCACCCAGATGGAAAGCAGCTTGGCAGGAAAGGACCTGGGCTTCTGGTGGAGACCAGGTTGAATATAAGACAGCAGGTTAGAGGGACGTGATCCTTTCCCTCCATTCTGCTCTGGTTAGGCCACACCTGGAGTGCTGTGTCCAGTTCTGGGCTCCACAGTACAAGAGAGACATGGAGATACTGAAGAGAGTTCAACAAAGATGATGAATGGGCTGGAGCATCTCTCCAATGAGAGAAAGCTGAGAGAGCTGGGGCTGTTCAGCCGGGAGAAGAGAAGGCTTAGGGTGGATCTAAGCACATATATAAACACCTGGAGAGTGCGTACAAAGAAGTCAGAGCCAGACTCTTTTCTGTCGTGCCCAACGAAAGGACCAGAGGCAGCTGCCAGGAACTGAAACACAGGAGGTTCCTTTCACCATGAGGATGACTGAGCACTGGAACAGGTGGCCCAGGTGGAGTCTCTATTCCTGGAGAGAGAAGCTGGCTGGACATGACACTGGGCAACTAGCAGCAGCTCAACCTGCTTGAGCACACAGGGTAGACCATACGACCTCCAGAAGTTCTTTCAACCTTAACCATTTTCTGATTCCGTGAATTTATGGCTGTGAGATAAGACAAAATTTATCAACACTAAGCCCAAAGTGAGTGAGCAGCACTGCAGCAAGAACATACTGCAACAAGACTGCATTAATTCTGACTATTCAGTTCACCAAACTCTAAACCTAATACCATTTTGGTAAGAAACTTTTCTTTAAATGTGTTCAAAAGTAGCAGAAATGGTTCTGGAAATTGTGTTGAAGTAGTTGTCATTATTTTCCTTCTGGCTAAACATTTACTGTAATTTTCTGAGTGCTAATGGGAGGCTCTGAGCCCTGAAAGAAGCTGGGGGAATATTTTCAACATACTTGGCAGTAGGTAACATACAAAATGACACAGGGAGAACCTTACATCAGTGGGTCAGTCAGCTTAGACTTTGTTACAATTGTGTTCTTTTCAGATAAGCAATGTGAAGAGGTATAAAAGGAAAAGACTCAATTTAAAAAATATTTTAGTCTGACATAATAAAAGAGACAGTTATATGAAGACCATAAGCTTTAACATTATCTTTTCACAAGAGTGATAGCATAGCTGCTTTATATATAGCACAACTGCTTCTGGCTTCACATGCTAGCAGGAGATCGTAAGACAGTATCTTATGTCAGTATCACCAGCAATACCAAGTACATGAACAGTAAATGGAGAAATATCACAAATACTTGTAGCAAGTGTGATTCTTCTTCTATATTCAAATTAATGAAATTAGATTATGTGAACTGTAGAGTAAGTTCCTAATAATACCTGGAACAAGATACAAGAGGCCTAAAGTCAAAGTTCCCATTCCAAGCATACACCCTCCAGAATAAAACTGATCTTGGTCAATTCATCAATATCTTTTTAAAACAGGGGACTATATGGCTGAAGCTGTAAATTTTTTACTCTTTGATAAAATGAGAACTCATGTAAGTCATGAGCTCCAGTCTAAGTACTCACCATTACTGTAATGTGCCAGCTGTTCCCAGAAGGCCTTATGCAGATCTGTTAGAAGTTCTTCCTTTTGTCGGACTGAAAGATTGTTCTTTACAGTTAAATGGTCCAGAATATTTGACACAATATTTAATCTACCCTTACACTCTTCTGGTATAGAGGACTTCAGTGAATCAATCGTTTTCACCATAAGCTCCCAGCTGAATAACCTTTCCTGAATGTCCTAAACCAAACATAAAGTCCTGTTTAGAAACCAAGAATGTGTCTTTGGTTGTGCTTTTCTTTCATTGAATTATTCATTCCCAAACCACAAAGAAAACCACAGAAGCTTCTCAAAACCATGTGAATAACCATCTTCATGTACTTAAATACTTCTGAAAGTCTTGATCAGTGCAGGCTAGCAGTGGGTTTATTGCATGTTCAGTTGCAAGAGCTAATCTAAAATTATTGGTGTTTTTCATTATTTGTAGCTGTCAAGAAGACATTAAGTCTGGAAAAGACAACAGCCTTGCAGAACAAACTTCAATACTCAAGGAGGATAGATGGACAGAAGAGAACATGGAAGTCCTGGACCTCTTTTTAAGATACTATATGGCACACAAGTACAAGTCCTCATTTTGAAATGAGGACACATACCTGATTCTGATAATGCTGTGATTCCTTCAAATACATGGTCAGACAGAGTTCAATACATACACTAAGAATTAATATAATTGCCTATGGCCTAGCAGCTTTCATAGCACTATTAAAGAAGCAGTCCATGATCACAGTAGGGAAAGACTTCCTGGGTTAAAGTGCAGCTGCTTTAAAAAATGCTGCAAGGTTAGAAAGCGTCTGACAATGCAGTGCCAACAGTTGGACTTGATTTTAAGGGTCTTTTCCAACCCAAATGATTCCATGATTTTCTGATCTACTGTAATTAATAGAGATGTTACAAGGACCTCTGCAATGAGATTTCAGCATCATCACAGTAGTGACTTCAGGTAGGAGTATCTCCTGTATCTGTATCCAGACATCTTATCCATAGTCTGCCCATCTGAAGGAACTTACTGTACAGCAGCCCAGTTTGGGTCAAGTGTGACAAGCAGCAAAGACTTTTTTCACACCTGGCCAGCTCAGTCTAGTTAGCTGCTCTGATGCAAAACCAACAAGCTAATAATTACTGTATATATTTATACTCCACATTACTAATAAATGCAGTGATTCCAATTTTATGTTAATCTATAAATTACATGTAACTCTTTTAGGATATCCTGTGCAAAAAAATAAAGGCTCTGTTAGATTTCACACAACATAAAGCACAGTGCTGGTATGCATCATCGCCATCCTTGTTCCTAATCCCTCCTGGGTGCCCGCGCCTGCCAGCTGGAGCAGCCCTGGTACATTTATGAACACAGTTTTCCCTCTTCAAACCATGTCACTAAGAGTTGATAAGAATTTTCAAATCCAATTAAAGTCACAGAACACACAGAATCACCCTCAAAATTAAATTAGGATTTGTCAATCAACGTGGAATAAATGCTTTGAAAGAAGAAGAAATGTCATAATACCCACAGTAATGATGCTCTATTACTAGATCTAGTGCTCTCACTCCTGGTTCACCAGCTGCATTAATAATACTTTTTCCTAATATGACTACCTAGGTGGTATTCTGAGAACTGGCACTCAAGTGCAGAGAGTTCACCCTCCTGTGAGTCTTCCTAAACTGCAATGGAAGTTGAGCTCTTTGCAAAAAAGCTCAAAGAGACAACTGGATGAAGCAGTCTACATCACTCCTGAGGCAGGCCTGACAGACTCTCTGCACTGACATAATTCTTTCTGTTCAGATTGACTAAATCTCTCTCAACTTTTATTTCTTTTTCTACTTTACCATTGCCTGCATGTCTTGAGATTCACTTAACAAGCTTTCTACTGCAATCATCTTCTCAGTCAGATCCACCATTATCTTTGTTGCTTTGGCACTTGAGCATTTTGATTGGTCCAAAAAAGCCTGCTGGGCTTTGTCAGTCTGCTTCCAGAAAGCTTCCATCTGCGGAATATGAATCAAAAAATCAAAACACAACCCATGTTCCTTCATTAATCATCTGGTATTTCATCACAGAAAGAGGCATATATATGAGTATACTGAGATACAAGTCACTGAGATTACAGACAGCTCTCAGTATTAGTTACATTGAACAATATGCAAAGCTAAAGAGACTATTATATATTATATATATATATATTCTATATTGGTGGCGGCACATAACCAATAGGTCAAACCTGACCTTTTAACATAACTGTAGCTATTCTTTTTAACTAGCTAAGAATTTGTTAATTCTCTATATATTCCATCTATAAAAGCCTATTAGGTTTTTAGTATTGATGGTAAAAACATAAAAGATAAACTGCGGCCCTTTTATTCTGGGAATTTTATTTAGCTGTAGGAGCAGGTATTCTTTTTAGGTTCTGATTCCACAAATATGATTGTGCACAACTGTGAATATTCTGTAGTCTGCGGGATTACTTGTACACATAAAGGTAAGAAAATGCATCCATCACCAAGACTTCTATTAAGTACCCATGAGTTTTGGAAAAAAATGCGATTATGACATCTGTGAGTACAGAAAAAAACACTTTATATTCTCAGGGGAAGACTGGATTAGTGGAAGGTACTGATCTACACAAATCTGCATAGATGGAAATTATTTTCAGTATGATGAAAAGCATCTGCAGGCACAAGAGTGACAGACCCACTGAAGGATGACTGCTGCTGGTGAACAAGTGCCTCATGTTGCTCAGCAAGGTTGCCAGCAATTTTTTATGTGACTAACTCTGGAAAATTCTAAATAATCAATTTTCCACTGAGCAAAGTTAAAGTGCAAAAGAAACCTGACACAGATGTCCCAACGTTACCAAGACTTCCAATATAAAGTGAAGGGCTCAGAGAATCAAAAGAAAGCTGAGAAAATCCCCAGTGAAACACTTAAGCACCAGACATTAAAAAATGTTAACTCCTGTATGAAAAAGGCCCAAGACTGAGGTGATGGGCTGTTTGGTCTGGGGCTGAAGTGCCACAGTCAATCTGCACAGGCAGCTCACAGAACTGTCACCTTCTCATTTTCATCAGCAGTCAATTTGCTCAAATTTCAAAAACAGGGCTGGGAAGAATATTACTCAGTTTACTGGAAAATAATACACAGAATGTTCTTAACCTCCAGTTTTCTAGCCTGAAAGCCATTCCGACACAGTGAACCTACTTTAGAGAAAAAAAAAATCTTTACTTTGAAAATCAAATGCCTGCTATCAAACTGTAATTTTACATCAAAAAATGTTAATATATTCTCATGTGGAAAGTTGCTAAAGAAAAATGCTTTCCTAAAGTAAATGCACAAACCATACTAAAACATTGCCCAGCAACTATATTCTTAGTACTTCAGCTGAAAAAAAATTGTAGTCTCTTACTCTTTTACTCAGTTACGGAGATTGACAAAAGCAAGGGGCTAGGATAAAATTCCTAAAAGTCAGGCTATGCATAGGCTTGAAATATATCTTACCATCAGACAAACAGCAGACATTTCTCAGCTGATAAAACAGTAGTGTTTCACAAAAAACATAAAAAATGTTTTAGCTATACAAAACATATTGGCACCCAAAGGTACTTTGAAATACTTTGCTGGAGCAATGTAAAAATGTTTTCAGGACTCATACACATACAAAATACTAACCATGGACTACTCAACAAAACCATTGCACTGAAGAACTCTCCACCAAAAGAATAACATTAAAATAAAATTCTATAAAAAATTAGAAATTTACATTATCTATTACGTGCTCAGAATATTCCCTTTCTTTCCTTTCTAAGTCTTCTAGAGTCTGGTACTCTGAATTATGGGCTCCTGAGATTTCAGTATTCTGGAGTCTAGAGTCAAATTGTTTCTGTAATTCTTCAAAATCCTGAGGGAAAAAAATCAAATGATTTGTTAAAAAGAAAAACAGACATAAATTCTAAATTTGGGAGTGAATTTGTACATCAGTTCTGGCTCATGCCTAAGGAAGCTGAACAGGAGTGTTCAGAAAGTTCTGTCTCTTGGTAATATGCGTTCTGTAGCAAGCAAGGTAATCTCCAGATATATAGCAGCTCTGAACTAAACTTAACACAAATACATACATTTCCACTAGGATGTGAGTACAGTCAAGACCGTTGTCCATCTCCACTGAATTCAAGTTTTAGTAAACACTGTTTCATGAGCCTTTATACTAATAACCCCTGGAATCTATCTACAAATATTTTTATTTTAATGCATGTGCCCCATCTTAAATGGCAGCTATGAGTGTACATGCTGTGTTTAAAAGCTCAGATAAGTATGAAGTTGATAATCAGATAGTGATTCCTG
>NW_008236769.1:7688779-7700134 GCF_000691975.1 Corvus brachyrhynchos | reverse complement strand
GGATGAACACACCTGTAATGCTCATAAGGGACAAATTATAGGCTGCACGATTATATGAGGTTTTACAGGTTTTCAGTCCTTAGAAAGCAGGGTGATTTTTACTGAAAGCTGATGTCGCTAACAAATACTAGTCTGCTGCCATTGCTTAGCAGCTTGATACTGAAAAGGGTGATTCTTTGCTGCAACATGACTTATATAGCAAGCATTGACTTCTAATATCACCAAGTTTTGTGTGTCAATGCATTAACTTGATATCCTTATGCCTTAAAGAAATGTAACCAGAGTTTGACAAGCTTCACTAACAACTTAATCAAAATCTCATGAATTTTTATGATGCAGAATTGAAAGAGGAAAACGCTGTCTACAATAAAACATATAACACTTTTGCTTATTGCCAACATCCCTTTTACATGGTGGTCATAACCAGCCTCGTTCCTTGTATGATATCCCACCTCTAGGACTGTTGGGTTTACAAGATCTTTCTCTCCATCATACAGGACACAGAAACCCCATACTGGCACTTAAACAACTGGACTACTCTGGCAATTATTGCATCTAACAATCCAGATTTAGTCTTTGTCTTGCAGCAGCTTAGTCAGGTGCATGAAGACACAGATGCCATCAAACTTCACTGAGGGTTAGGCTCCATCAGGAAACATGCCTATTCTAGATTAGCTGTTTATATTGAAGCCCTTACCAGAAGCCCATCAGTAAAAGCATTTTGTACAACTAATCTCACTTTTCTTCTAGTAAATACATTAAGGTTTAACACTAAACCTGAGAACTTAAGGCAGAAGAGTGCTTTAAGGCAAAATGCATTCTGATATAAATCATACGGTGCAACTACAGAGATGCCTTATAGGAATTCACAGATTGTGAGACTGCACGAAGTAGGCAAGAACTAGAGCTCACAAGATGATAGACTAATGCCTAGTGAAATTCCATCTACATGGAAGAAAAACATAATCAGCACTGTGATTAGGCTGTTCTCAGTGCAAACATTCAAGACTTGGACTGGCAGGGCACTGGATAACCTTACATAAAGCCAAGCTTCCTACAGAGGGCTGGACCAGACAATCTCGAGATGTGCTTCTCAATCCAGATTTTTATGTGACTCTAAACTGGAAAATGGAAAGTGGAACCAATAGCTCTCCTATTTTCTGTAGTTTTGTAAAGATACTTTTTCCTTGTAATAACCTTAAAAATAGTACTGTGACTCCACCTGAAATGCATATTGACTGTCAACATATGTCTTCCAATTCAGAAGTGGCATATGGACTTTGAAGTACATGAAAGAAAAAAGGATGATGAAGAAAATAAGTATATTTCCCCCTGATGAAAGCCTTGAGCTTCAAACTGCTACTTTATTTCCTGCTATTTTATTATCAGCAATAATACGTGGGACCAAACAAAGCCCCTGATAATTAGAAATTATTAAATCTGAATGAATAAGGTTCAAAATGTTCTGCTTGCTTAAATGGATTCAACTACAAAATATTTTATCTTTACAAGATTACACAGATCACTTCATACAACAACAAAGAGAAAAAGCACACAAGGTAATGGAGAAAATCAACTAACAAGGGAGTTTCTTTGCATTTCTTCAGAAATAGATTACAAATGACATTGCTGTTTAAAAGGAGTAGGTGAAATGGCCTGCTGTGGTAATAACTCTTTATTCTGTGTGGTCTTAAATATGAACCAACAAACCCACTTACATTTTCCTGATTTAAAAGGATCTTCTTCAACAAATCATCAGTAATCTTCTTTTTACGATGGAAGTCTGTGAGGTATATTTTGAAAACCTGAATAAACATCTGTTTAAAAGGAAGAAAACAAAACACAGGTTAAGTGCCTGTTCATCACGGTAAGGATATCTTTGTGATAACTTCTGTTAAATTAAATCAATCAGGGAGATTACAGTGAATCGTAAGTGAAATAACAGACACATCACCAGTGACTCTCCAGTACTTCCACTCTGAAAAGTTCTCTGGTTCTGGCTTCAGTAAGATACTGGAAGATGGTGTTACACATAATCTCATATATCCTTGTAACCAGGCAGACACATTTGAAACTATTCCTGACTGGAGAAAATGCAGATCACTTGAAAATAAAAACGCCATTTTTCTGCTGTTTAATGAACCACTAAACTCATAATAACTATTTGAAAGATACTAAAGACTCATTACTCTGACTTCAACTGTAGTCAGGCACATGATACATCAAACATTTTTATACACAACCCAAAAATAACTATCTCAAGTTCTAGCTAGCTTCTCTTGCAAGAAAAATACTTATTTCCCAGTTGTGTGCCTTTTTTTTTTTTTTTTTTTTTTTTTTTTTTTTTTTTTTTTTTTTGTTTAAGATTGTAATACTAGTGTCTTCTGAAAGATGTTTTGGAATTTTTTTAACACTGGGAAAATTTTTGCTTAACGTTTTCCCCTCTTGCCTCCATTAGAGTTTCAGTGTAAGGTTAATTCACTTCATTACTAACTGCTGCAGCATTTTCCAGATGACACAGAACTTGCCTGCTTAAAACATATAAAAACATTAATAAATACATATTTGCATATAAAAACAGTTATTGAAGCCAATCTGTCAGCTGAGCAAAATCTGTAAAATGTATTATAATTAGAGCTCAATAGAAGAGAAAACCATAAAGCAGTCATGTTTTCAATCTCATTTGCAAATGTTTTAGATAGGAGTTTGGCAAGTTTTGAACACACTACCAAGACACCATATACAGTAAAAAGAAAAAAAAACTGTTCAGGAGAAGACTGAAAGAAAAGCATACATTTCCTTAGACCTGATGCCAAGAAAGACTGAAATCAGAGAAAGCAGAGTGGGAAAGGAAGAAACTATTCTCAGACTGATTTATTTTTCCCTTTTTTTTCCCGCTACCAAAAATATAAAGCTATTTAAATACTCAGCTAAAGGTCAAAGTCAGTTGTGGTGATTTCTGGTGGGCCACAAAGCATATTAAATGCTCATTTTCTCCATGTTTCTCTGATTACATCACTATCTTGCTACTTACCTTCATTTAGAAATTGATGATTAACTTTGAGATCAAGTTCAACCTTCAATAATCAAGCTAAACTTCCTTCTGGAATCTGATCACAAGTTCCCTTTCTCATCTAATTAGATAGGGATAATCCATCAGATGAGAAATTGCTTCCCAGGTTTACTTTCCTGTTTCCTCCTTCGGGTTGTGTAGAAATTTGTTCAGAAAATCTCAGCCTTTGAAATATTCTCAGTGGATTTAGTAAATTATAGCAGAAATGACCAATTTGTTTAAACAGAGCCTGAGAAAAGAGGGGAGGCGAAAGCTATAGACTTTATGTCCAGATTCATAGTAACTGAGCTGAAACTCAGTAGCAGTAATGATGCTGTACTTGAACATAACTTGTCACCACAAACAATCATTACTGAGTATCCTGTGGCTTTGATTGTACTTGTTTTTTCTTTTTTTTTTGTCAGTTTTTGATGCTGTGACTTGATGTAGGTAGTTACCTATTGTTTAAATGGTACCTTAATCCCTCAGTCATACAAAATCACAACTATTGTACTTATTACAATGGTACTGATTCAGTTGAACTGAATTTTCAATTTTATTCCTAAAGCTTTAAGTCTTTTGAGTTGCAACACACAAACAAGCAAGTTTGTCCTTAAGACAAACTCATCTATTAAATAATTTATTACCTCTTTTTATGAGCCTGAAGTGCTGTATGTAATTTTCTGGACTACTGTTTAAAACCAAATTTTTGTATTTGCTATATTGGTATTTCCCAGACCAGTATACTTCATTATATTTTACGTCTTTAGGGAGCTCATATATGTGCAGAGCAGGAAAAAAAAATAAAGACAATAATGTAGAAATGCAACTCTGCTACTCTACATCCCACCTAGGCAGCTGTTTACGTTATTTCCTAAACTGATATTCAACTAGGTTGTTCAAAACAAGGAGCTATAAATGAGATGTAAGTACATACCGCATGTTTTTCTTTTCTGAGTTCAGTATCAAGAAGCATGAGATCTTTTAAAGTAAGACTGCAAAGGCAGAGCTTAACATCAAAACTGAAAGATTAAAAATGCATTAATAACAATCTAAATGATGGTTACACAAAAGGACAACACAATATATTAGCTTCATTTAACCATTAGATTCTCCTAAAAACACTGCCCCAAAATAGGAGCGAGAATTTATTTCTACACTGCCTTCTTTTTCAGAAAAGATTTCTGTACGTAAAAGTAAACAAAACAAAGTAGTGCTTTTAATAAAGTTGGCATTGCAGTTTCCTCTAGAAAAAGATAAAGTGAACATAGGCTTGAATGGATACAACCAGGGAAAACATGGCTTTAAATTGAAACAGCCATAATAAGAGTGGATATTTTGTAAATATTCTTCATTGCTAGTACCTTTCCCAGTCCCCGTGACACAAACATGATTTTCTTATTCTTGCTAATGAGAGTGCAGACACATGTATTCATCTAGGGGTACCTTGCCGTGGTGCAGCTGAAAGGAAATCAGAGCTGACAGTTCATTTCAGTTATCTCTACCTGCTCATCAGTAGTGTGTCTCAGAGAGGAACTGTTTTCCCAGAGTAAGACATGAGTAGTTCCCATTAAAATGGAGAGAATAGACCACTGGGTGCTCTCAAGGCACCTGCAGTGTGACATGGCATTGTACAGAGCAGAGGACTCCATCCCCAGCCGAGCACACGTGAACTGAGCATACAAACTGTAACAAAGAGATCTCCTTATCCTGTGATACACCTTTTATGAGACAGCTTTTGGCCAGTTCTGATTCCCAAAATTTCACAGATGAATTCTGTGATCCTGTTCTGAAAAGAACAGGATGACTTCCAACAGCTTAATGTGTTAATCTCCCCAACAACATTTTAGGGTTATATGCAGATAACCCTGTCCTGATTTGGTGACTCTGTGCATTCATGCCCAGCCTTTCACCTTTAGTGACTGTCCTAAAAACACAGGAAATGGCCAAACAAGGGCAAGTTCACTGATTACCTCTCACATGTCAGCACTTCAGGGAAGCTGGTCACCTTTAGGAAGGCTCGAGCCTGAAATCTGTCATCGCTTGTTGCAGAATGTATTGTTGTGGAGGAACTACAGTCCTCTTTGTCTCCCTGGCTCAGGGATCCCAGGCTGCCTGACATGGATGTCTCCACGACTTGATTAGGCAGAACTCCCTGCTTTGGATTCTCATGCAAAGATGGATTGGATGAGCCATCTGCCAAAGGCTGTTAAGTCAAAGAAAATTCACAAGGTCAATTAATACAACACAATAAAGAGACAAACATCTCATCAATTTTCAGTATTTACTTTCAAGGGAAAAGTTAAACAGTATACACAGCAAAAGTGTTTCCATATAAATGACAAGCTTTTGCATTGCCCAGGAAAGCACTCCTCTGCTGTAGTTAGCTGCTTGGTGCATGCTTTCTTTCTTCCTTTTAGATCCTTGTGGTGTTTTTCTTATGGCTCCTTACACAGATCCAACTTCCATTAATGCTAAGGGGCAGACAAGCTCACTTAAATACAGTGAAAATTGACTGGACACCATGTAAAGAATTGCAGGTTTCAGGGGGAGCTGAAAGCAGCTGACACCTTACAGAATAAGCCCTGAGTCAATGGACTATAAAAAAAAAAAGAAAGATCCCTATTAAGCAGATTGGCAGTAAATTTTCTTCCATTACTTGACTCTGCAATTTACTCTGACACAGAATGATTGTCATTAATTTTTACAAGTCGAATCTACAACCTTACCCTAAATTTCTGGTTGATGGGATAGATCACTTTTGCCTTTAATGCAAATGCTGTGATGTTACTGCTCAGAGGAGACTCACTTTCCTGTATGGAAAAGAACAGAAAACCATTTGGGAACAGCACCAGATCTGGCAATTATTCACTGTAAGTATCGTGTGCTCTTTTTTGTTACACAACTTAAAATGTTTCTATTGATAACTAACTATTTATTGATTGTCTATGCTTTGGAGCAAGAAGTCTTCTCATAAGGTTCATTCAGAGTAGGAACACCTGAAAAGGGAACTCTTGTCATTACCACTGCTACAAAATATTTTTAATTCTCCAGGAGAAAAGAGGTTAATATCTGGTATTCGCAACGTATTTTCATTTTGTGTCTTGTCACCCACCTCCACACCCTTAGCAACAACTAAAGATTTTAAAAATGAGAATGGTATCTTAATAATAAAAACTACTAAAGGATAATAAGCTCCACAGATATCATCATGGCTATAAATTCTGTCTTTCAATTTAAATAAAGAAACAATAAATTAAGCAAAACTAGTCATCACATAAAAGAACTTTTATAATACAACCCTTATCCAAAATCTAGAGAAACTAACAATGTTTTTCCGAAGAACTTAATAGATAATGAATTCTTTTCATGCAATTTTCTGTATCACATAATCTGACTTTCTGCTACTGCCTTTTTCTAGATGCTGGAACAAAGGGGATCATCAGCTTTGTTTTGAGAGTTAGGTATGAAGCAAAACTAGTCATCACATAAAAGAACTTTTATAATACAACCCTTATCCAAAATCTAGAGAAACTAACAATGTTTTTCCGAAGAACTTAATAGATAATGAATTCTTTTCATGCAATTTTCTGTATCACATAATCTGACTTTCTGCTACTGCCTTTTTCTAGATGCTGGAACAAAGGGGATCATCAGCTTTGTTTTGAGAGGTTAGGTATGGCTTAATAAAAGTTTGGCTATAAACAGCAGATAAATGTAAATCCAAGCAATAGGATTTCCTATTTTATCTGTTTTGGTTTTGTCATATGGAATGAAAGACTCTGATTTGTCAAAACACAGGCTTTTTGATATAGCTTTTTCTAGGAAATATCAAAGCACTAATAGAGTCTAAAAAATAGAAACACAAAGAGATTAGCAAACTATGCAATTCACTAGACTCCTATCATTGCACTTTTTCATCTCCATTTCATTTATTTCCCTTTTTGGGTTTACTGACAAAGTTAAAAGCACGGGGGCAGTGTGTAGAACACTTGCCCATAGTGAGCAGTCCCAGCGCTGCAGTACCTCATCAGGGACAGGAGTGGACAGAGCAATTGCTGTGCAATGGCTGGAGGCAAAGCAGCCAGAGCAAAGCTGGAAAGCTGTATTGCAGTGTGGTAGAACTAATACATCCTGCTTCTCAGCAGGCATAAGTAATACAGTTATTATTAATATAGTAATTACGGTATTACTGCAGTGTGGAAAGTCTCAGAATGAAAATACCTATTTTTCTGAAGTGCTCTAACCTAATTAAAAGGATTTTCCATCTATGCTTCTTCATAAAATGTCAGTTTGATGGTAGCAACAGCAAAAGCCTCTGGAAATTGGAGCTAGCTAATATAAAAAAATGTATATATAACTCGAGTAGTTAGACAAATATATGGGAGAAAGTCCCCTCAAATAACAAGGGTTCTCGTTAATGTCTTATAAATGAGCCATGTTAGGGAAATGGATATAGTTGTGAATGATCACCTTTAAAAGCCTGTGACCCCATTTCAAAACACTAGTAGTAAGGACGAAGATGTAGAATTGCTTAAGCTCTCGACAACATTTACACTTCAAAAAATAACCTAATCCATGCTCATCTGTTATACTCTAACTCAAGCAAAATGACCAAGCATGTTTTGTCACCACTCCTGATCACAAAACCGAAATGAAGATTCATTACCTGTCAGGATTTTAAACCAACAGTTTAAATGTTAACAATAACATTTTCTTGAAATCTTGAAATCAGTTCTTGTTAAAAGCTGAGCACTAGACTGGCTGGTTCTGACTGACATTTTATGCATGTATTTAATTTATGAATAATAGACTGAATGAGTCAGCTGAACTGCACGTTTTCAAACGTGCAGTTTAAATCATCATCTTCAGCTTCAGCAAGAGCAGTCAAATCAGCTTTGGGTGAAAGATAGTGATCTAATGACTACACAGTACGACTGGTTCTCCAGTTATTTCGGAATTATATAAAAAAAAAAGTTACTTAAGTTACTTGATGTTTTCATTGAGGGTGAGTTGTTAAGTTTATATTTCTACTCTTAGTCATATATTGTTTCTCTAAGTGTCTTTGAATCCCAGCTCAACACAGTGGTCTTATGAACCTTTTCTTACATCAATAGTGTTAATTTTTCCCATCAGCCTTCTGAAACTAAGGATGACATAGAGATGAAAGCAAAGAAGCCTCTGTCCAAAAAGAACTCAGGATCTTGATTAAAATATCCAAAGAGTCCCCCAGGAGAAACCAAATTCATAAGGGGAATAAACGCTCAAAATGGTTGCACTCATAAGCAGCAATCAACTCCCACCCTCCATCTTACACTTATTCTGAACACTTTTTAAAGTCTCTCTCCACACCCACCAAAACTAAGACAATTTGGAGCAAGCCCTAAACATACTCATTGCTACATGCAGCAAAATGAGCATCCACCTACAAGAGCAGAGCTTTACCTCCAGCACCATTTCCTCTTTTGATGTATAGGGTTCTGCTTTACTTTTCATGATTGTGTGCTCTTTTTCGTCAGCATTGAAGCTTTCCAGAAGTCTTTGGGAATCATCTTTCTGAAATTCCAAGAGAAAACATAAAACTTGTGATCATGCAGATTAACTGGAAACATCTTTGACAGCAGCCTGGATACATTCATGTCTCCATCAAGAAAATTACTCCAGTATTAGTTGAAAATTTTGGAAAAATACAATCTGAAAATGAATGAAAAAGTTACATATTCAGAAAGGAATAGTTAAAATTAATGAAGTTTTACAATTTGTCATTCCAGAAATAGAATTTTAATCTAAAAAGTTTTAAAGAGGCTGTGAACGTGTCAAATGAATCCATCTGCTCTCAAAATGTCGTACTACAGACTATGCTGCCAACCTCATGGTCTGAGCTCAAACATCTCAACTAAAGCAAGTTAACTAAAATTGTCTAGAATTGCCAGCAATAAAGAGAATGCCAAGTATTTTTGCTCCCCTGCTATGAGAAAAACTTCCTAAATGAAGTTTTATGTGTGTGGAAGTTCCTGTCAGGGAGAAGTAACATCAGAAAATGTTCATCACCTTCCTTCCCCAAAAGCAGCCCATATTATTGGCCTCACTTCACAAACACAAAAAGCCACTGGTAGGGACACAGATACTGGTGGGAATGAAACCTCCTGCTACACATGATCTTCCTTACACACTACATAGACCAGAAAACAATACTACTGTGCTTCCAAACATAGCATTGGAAGGATTTTTTTTTAGTGAAGGAAAAGAGGTCTGCCATGCTACATGGTCTACTTTTTAAATTCTCTTCCAGGTTTTCAATCCACTGACTACTTTTGGTAATGATACAGCTGCAGCCACTACTCACGTCACTGTCTTATGGAAAAGTTTGCCTTAAATTATTTGGCCCCTTGGTATGTAAAAGTAGTCAATTTCCCCAGAGCATAGAGAACAGCCCAGCTTTGGAACACATTTAATTCCTTATGACTTGCCTCTATCACCTCTCTGGAACTTAGATGGTGCAATAATTCAGATTATATTCTTGAGTTAGCCTTTAAGATGTGGTGGAAGTGCAGATGCTGGTTCCTAAAAATCTACTTATGAGAAAAGAACAGCTACAAATATCCCTCAGCAATCCTGTTACTTATTTTTTACTATGGTAAAAATTTCATCTTAAAACTATCCCAGTGTATCCTCTGTACAGATCAACAAACAAATAAGGGACTCAACTCCATGCATCCAAGTTCCACAGATTCAGGCTGAGATCTATAAAATAGTGATTAATTGGGGCTGAGTGACAAATGTGTTGGCTTATTGTGGTGCTTAAAAGCAGCTTCAGACTCCAGGTACTTGCCCTGCTACCACTCTAAGGATAATTTAACTGCTTGGGATGGAACATGTCATACTCAGGAAAGATATCTCTGCTTTTACTTCCAATACAGAAGGCTGCAATAGGTGCAGTTCAGCACCTGCTTGCTCCATAGCATTGGTGGGGGAGACAGCGGGAAGAAGGAATAGCCTAAGGTTACCCTGCTCAATTTGGGAAATCAGACCCATAGGATACAACCTTCCCACCCTGCAATGTGCTCTGTATGCAGCAGCAAACAGTTTATTTTTCTTTCAAACTAAATAATCCTTTTACAGCAGCAGCATTGATTTCAATGGCATTTAAAAATCTAAATGCATCTGAAGATCCAGGCCAGAGAGAACTGACAGCTTCTATTCCCTATTGACATATATGACATGAAGGATAAAATTGTACATGGCTACATTTGAGTTGGTAGTGGCAGTACAAAAAGATACACCTATTAAGGCAGGGAAAATGAGCAATTGAATCAGAAAAGCTTGTACTTGCACAGGATGCATTGATCCAGCATTTGAACTGCCTCCATTACTAAGTTAAAGTTTGGCATCAAACAGAGCTTCAATCCTCCAACTTAAAAGTGGTTGGGAGCAAGAGAATTTGTCTCCTATGTCATGTTTAGTGATGATCAACACTAGCAGATACACACATGAAGCAGAGCTGTTATAGCTCAAAAAAGGTGTGGCGAAAAACCAAGCCAGACCAGACCCCCCACTTGCAGGCTTGCAGAACACCCTGCAGGCTCCAGATTCCCCAGCTGTGCCAGTGCCAACCACTGCTTCATCCAGTCAGTCCAGCATGACTTGGGACTAAGTGCAATGGGAGAAAGAAGCATAAATCAATAACAATTCTCAGAAAATATATCTGCCTTTTCGTTTTCAGCAGCTGGATCCTGCCTCTGCAATCTTCGTCCAAGCAAACACTATGAAATAAAGACATACGAACACCAGTACTTAAAAGAGAACAGCAAGTATATTATTAACAAAATCGCACACTTTAGAAATCCCTGTTAGTTTGGCATCAAGCAAACCATCAGCCGTGCTCAGGCTCCTTTATCTCTTTAGGTGTCCATGCGCGTACCCTCAGTGCAAAGTTATTGCTGTGGTTAGTACTAATACTCTGTGCTGTGTGTAACATGAACTTTGGAAAAGTCTGTAAAATACTTCGGAATTAAGATTACTGGTTTAGGGTGAAATCTCACAAAGCTTCTGCAAATCGGGTACATCTTCTGTCATCTCCAAAAGCAACACTGCCTCGTACACGAAGCGGTGGTTGCGAGAAACAACTTGTAGGTCACCTATGTTAGAGATACAGGCCACCGGGCCAACACTCAGAACACATACTTCCACCGGCCTCGTTTTAGAGCTAGTCCGTTTGTTTCAGCAACTATTTAAAGGAAGTAGTGAAATCCTTTCCAGCAGAGCTGCGGCAGGAATTACGGGGCTCCCCTCCCCACCTACCC
>NW_008236769.1:7685106-7687844 GCF_000691975.1 Corvus brachyrhynchos | reverse complement strand
TGCTGGGGGTCGGCGTGGTGAAGCAGCCAACAGATTCTGGACAGGGTCCTCAGTACAAAAAAGATAAGGAGCTACTGGAGAGGGTCCAGCAGAGGGCCACGAAAGCGAAGCGGGGTGTGGGGCATTTCTTAAGAGGAGAGACTGCGGGAGCTGGGCCTTATAGAGGAGAAGACTGAGAAGGGATCTCATTAATACGTATAAATATCTCAAAGATGGGTGTGAAGAACATGGTGCCAGACTCTTTTTAGTGGTACTCAGTGACAAGACAAGGAGCAATGGCCATAAAGTAAAACATAAGAAGTTTCACCTCAACATGGAGAACCTCTTTAAACTGAGGGTGGCAGAGCACTAGCACAGCTACCGAGAGGGATCATGGAGTTTCCCTCTCTGGAGGCATTCCAAACCTACCTGGATGTGTTCCTGTGCTCTAGGTGACCCTGCCGTGGCAGGGGGTTGGACTGGATCTCCAAAGGTCCCTTCCAACCCTAACGATGCTGTGTCCATGCTTTGCTGTGCTTCTGAGCAGAGACCCTTGGTGTTGATCTAGTCACAGCACCCGGTGTCAGCCCCCGAAGAGGAGTGCCATAGCTTTTGGGGTGGGGCTTTTATGTTTAATTCTTTCTCCTTATCTAGGTTTGTGTCTGTCAAGCCATCTTAAAATGTGTTGACATAGTTACTTTTTGCCCATGTGGAGAATTCCTTACTGCGCAGTGGGCGTTAGAGTGAGTCATGAATGGTAGTTCGTGGTGGGATTACAGAAAGACTAATAAACAGGAGACAGTATTGCAGGAAAAAAACCAAAACCCCCCCAAAACCCAACAAACAGCACATCAACTTACTTTACTAGAAGAATAAATTAATGTAAAACTTGGGGAAAAGTTTCCTGACAATATTATTGCATTAAATTAATTACTTTTGAGGCATGATGTGAGTGCAGGTCCATGGAATTTGCACTGTTTGCTGATGTGGAGCCCCTTGTGATGTCCTCTGGTATTATGGATGCACTCTGCAGCAGAATGGAAGACTTGTGCTGAATACTCAGGCTGTGTTTTCCACTGACAACTGAATGTCAGATACGGCAGAAGGAAAAACGAGTGCTGTTATGTCTTTTGTAGCTGACACACATGGACATACGAACACCACAGATTTTGTGCATCAGCTGTTGTAAAACCACACAGGAATAAATACCTGGAGCCTGTGGAAATCAGGAACCAGTTGTGTGCTGATCTCCTAGAAAGTAGGAAATAAAGCTTGTTAGCTAGAAAGCCACATTTTCTGCATGTCTTTATACATGGTTAAACCATGGTCTACTTTTGTTGCAGGCTCACTTGCAATGCAGCTGTTGACATTTAACATTCAAATCCATATATATGCTGATATAATGTGTAACAGTAATATTTGGGTTTTGTATTTATAAACAAGATTGCATTTAACATGAAACACCATATTGGTGTTTTATATTTTCATCAGGGTTCTAAACTGCTATTACATTACTTTAGTGGGCTGATACACATTTCCTTAATGCAGATAGGGCCCTAGACTGCTCTAGAAATGCCTGGCAGAGATTGATACCCTTTTAACATGATTTCTGTCGCTGCATATCCATCTGCATAGATGGAAGGGCACCCATACAGCAGTTTTGATCCCCTTATGGACCATTCATTCAAGAGGGACACAATGATCCATGTGGGTACCTTCCAGCTCAGAAGGAACTGATTCTGTGTATAATAATAGTAGTAATAATTCTGTCTGGTTTATCCACCAGACAATTTTTTGTTTAAGCTTGCTGCTGGAGTTTCCTGTTCTTTCTGTGTTCTTGAGGTGCTTGGTTGCTCAAAATTCATGGTCATATAGATTGTTTAACCAATGAAAATAAATAATAATGGCATTAGAGAACTTTACCATACCTCAGCTTGTATGTAAGAATTCTGAACACCAGGAAAACTTGTACAATAAGGTATTTGGAAATAGCCTCTAATGAAGAGCTCAGTGCCTGGGATCTCCCAGACCTGTGTCCCAGAGCTGCTCCGAGTGTGCTGCATGTACATGCTAGTGTTTGTTTCTGAGTCCCTTCTTTCTCTAAAAGAGTTGATTCCAATCCTGTATGGACAAGTTTTCCAGAGGCTCCTTAAACCCAAGGGCTTCTGGTACATCTGAATTTGTGAGATATCTTGCATTTTCAGTTATGTTGAGGGAAAGTGCCTGATCTAAAGTGAGAAATATTTTCATACAAGGTTAAAAGTTATAGCTCTAGCAATAATCAGTGATGCTTCTCTGAGCAGGCAAAGAAGAAAATTGCCCCTAACATGCTGTACTGTAACAGTGGTGTTGACATAAGTCATTACTCCCATGCAGTACTTGGTAGCAAACAAACAGCAAGTGTGGGTGACATCACTCGGCAGAGTTAGGTCCCTGTTAATCAGCCCACGTTCCTAACTCTCTATTAGCTCCTGCAAAGAAGTATTTTTTATAAATGAGAATTCGCTTGTATGACTACTACATCTTGATCAAAACACTGGGCAGTAAAACTCCTTAAAAACACTGGTTTCTTCTGCTGACATTTGAGCTGTGGTTTCTGTAGCAGTCTCCGTGGTCCCAGCACAGGCAGGAGGCTGTCACAGATTGCCTTGTGAGCTGCAGTTTTAGCATGTGGCCCCTTTGAAAGGCTCTGTGTAGTTCTCCGGAGGAAAAATGAGTGTTATATCAGTGGACTTGATCATCTAATATGGACACATTCA
>NW_008236769.1:7660005-7685080 GCF_000691975.1 Corvus brachyrhynchos | reverse complement strand
TGCTTCCTAGTTATCAGATTTCCTGTGAGCTTAAATATGCCTTTGAAAATGGCAAAGAAATATTATTTAATGAAAGCAAACTAATAGCCAGCCCAGCTCCACTATTGTGCAGAGACTCATCCTGATAATGTGAAGTATAAGTAAAATTTGAGCCCCAAGTGTGCATATCCACACTGGGCAGCAGAGCCTCATACTGCTTAACAAGCTGTGGGAGACCTCTAGCGCCATGTTTTCTATCTTCTGGTAGTTAATTTTGGAGAAACTAGAGGCTTTATGGAATAGGGGTCTGTGGAATTGTGAAGCATAAATTCAGCGTAAAAGTTCAATAATAGATATTTATGAAGACAATTCTGTTTTATAATTGCTCTCTTCCAGGTTTTTGAACATGACCTGTGGCTTCAGAAAGAGATGGGATGCCTAGGAATGGCAGGTATGCAACTGTTTCCTCTTTCTTTTCAGCCTTGTCGGAGTCCCAGGACTCACAGGTCATGGGTGTGAAGGTGAGCAGGGGCCTGGAACTGCACCCTGGTGGCCTGCTGACGTCAGTGGGACTCAGTCCTGAGCCACAGGGGAGTGTTTGCCCAGAGGCTGGGAGCAAGGATGCTTTAGGTTCCCTAAACGGCTCATCTAGAATGAAGCTCTTGAGAGAAGACCTCAGTTCATACCCTGCTCTGAATCATTTTCAGGAGGAGCCCTTTTATCAGTATTAAATATAATGGTGTAGGGGCGCACCCTCTGATGTACAGAGTTCCCAGGTTTGTGAAAAAAACATATTACTTAAAGCTGATCAAGACCTTGTTCATTTTCAGAAGCTGGCTTAAGCCCTGTGCATTTACCAACAGTGTTGCAATACTTATTCTTGGAGCTATTTTTAAAGGCCTCCGGAACTGCAATAGCTAATACACTTTGTCGTGGACCACAGACTGTTAGATGTAGTGGGTTAAAGACTTGTTACAGCAGGGATTACTGTAACAAGCATATATCAAACCAGGAGTCCCGTGGAAAGGAAATATATATGGACAGATTCGTGGTAGATGTTTCAGAGATGTTTATTTCTCCAGCCGCAGCGAGGCTGCGCAGGGGCAGGGAACCCCCGTGTCTCCCCCCCAGGGCCCCTCTCCCAGGGCTCCATGGCAGGGGGGGAGACCCCAACAAAGACTGATAGATACAGTGGGTCTAGAAGTACTACTGGCGCGCTGGGACTCTTCACAGCAGGTATCAAGTATTCTTGTCAGTGATCTCAGGTACAGTGAACATCTCCAGTGGTAGTTGCCTAATCTGATCGAAACAAGGTACTCCAAAACTTAGAGAAGTCACTTAGAGCTTGGAGTAGCTGCATCTGAGGGCCAACTGCCACAGGCTATTTGTGTAAATTTGAGCAAATCACTCAGTTTCTCTGAGTCTTTGGTCTTTAATTTCTATATGTGTATTATAAATAGTGGTCTACCTTACCCAAGTGTGGTGGAGATGAGTATATCCTGAAAGGTTAGGATGTCCTCACGTAGTGCATTAATAGTGCAACGCAGTGTGGGAAATAAACCTCTCCATCACTATGGTTCCCCAAGACATGATTTCATGAGATGCATTTCCCAAGAAATTTCATGCTTTGAAGCAGTCATCAAGTGAGATACCTACCTCTAATTTCTTTGCCCTGTGCCATAGCTAATTCACAAATGAGTTTATTAATTTAAATACGAAAGCAAGTATTTCAGATTTGCTGAGCTTGTTTTATTCCACTATTTATTCAATGTCATCTTTGCCGTGTGTATCTTGCTTTGTGATGGGTTGCAAATTATTCATGTACCATCCACTGAGAGAGGAAATGAGTGTGGTTTTATACTTCAGAAAAACCTTCTGTCCCTAAAAAAAAGTTGAGGATTTAGACATGCAGCATCTTTTTGGTAGTGGTTAAAATAGTGTGGCCAGCAGGATGAAGGGAGTGGTGTCCCTTTTAACTGGACACTGGGGAGACTACACCCCAAGTCTTGTCTTCAGAGGGCCCCTCACAAGAAGGACATTGGGGTGCTGGAGTGTGCCCAGAGGAAGGCAACAAAGCTGGTGAATGGTCTGGAGAGTGAGTATTCTGAGGAGCAGCTGAGGGAGCTGGGGTTGGTTAACGTGGAGAGAAGGAGCCTCAGGGGGAACCTTAGCACTTTCTATACTATCTGAAAGGAGGTTGTAATGAAGTGGGGGTCAGCCTTTTTTCTCAGGTAAGAGGTGACAGGATGAGACAAAATGGCCTCAGGTTGTGCCAGAGGAGATTTAGTTTGGATATTAGGAAAAATGTCTTCATTGGGGGGGCTACCAAGCATTGGAAAAGGCTGCCCAGAGAAGTGGTTGAGTCACCATGCCATCCCCAGAGGAATTTAAAAGATGTACACTTAGAGACATGGTTTAGTGGTGAACTTCACGGTGCTAGGTTTGCAATTGGACTTGATCTTAAGGGTCATTTCCAACCTCAGTGATTCTGATTCTGTGAAATTCTGGCATTTTGTTAGTAGGTGTATATGTGTGAAATGAGGTGTTGCTACAAGCACTGAATTATATGCTTGATTTTATAACTGAAAATTGTCCCCTTCTAGTAAACATCAATTTTTAACACATTTAAAACTTAAGTCTTTAGTGATTTGCCTAATCTGAGTACTAGATTCTTTAGTTTTTACTGAAGAAGTTCTCGATGAAAGCAGAGAGATGGGAAATTCAGCATAAAACCTTTGTCATTGAGACTGGCAGTGTGGTGAAGTGTGAAATAGTTTGTGACAGCACACTGATCTCAGTGTTTCTGTTGGAAGCTTTTTCAAGTTGTTTCTGCATGAGACAAGTAAAGACAACCCCAGAATATTCCTGTGACTGGGGAGCACAGTGGATTTTTGAGACTTATATTTGAGTCTGCTCTGGCTTATTCAAAACAGGCCTGGAAAGTAGATTTGTTTTTTATTGTTAATGCCCATAGTTTCTTTGACATTGTAACAAGAAAAGCTAATGGCAACATTCAAAACTGAATACCGTAAATTGCTGCCTTTGCCTGCTCATTGTTGTGTGTAATTGAAAGGACATCAAATTGGATCTTGTATCCTGGATGGTTTTCAAGACAGGTAGTAATTTAGAATAACAACAACAAAAATACAGCAAGCAAGTATATTTAACTCCTTTCTTCCCCACTGAAATAAAGCAAGATTGTTCAAAGCTTTGCTGATAAATATGTGGTGGGTAAGCAAATGAGACTGTGGAATCTGAATTTAAATATTCAGCCCTTGAAAGCTATAAATTAGAATTAATGTCTTAGTTAAATTGCTTTTTTTTTTGCTCTCATTTTTGATTCTGAACTTGAAATTTCACAAACTTGTCAGAGTCTTTGCTTTCCTACTGTAATTTGGCATTCTGCTGTTTAGAATGTGCTGTGAAGGTATGGGAGCCTTAAGGACATACTGGAGTCTGATGCAAACCTATTGTAAGACTATTTCAATTTTCTCTCGTTCTGTTTAATTGCCCTAGCCAAGAGTAACCTTCACCTTGACTTCTAGCATGATGTTGTGTGTGCTGTTCTAGTGGTGGGCTGTCGGTGCCACTGACATGTTCAGGACTCAGCCTGTTGAGTCCAATGTTCAAGGCTTGTGCTGTGCCAGGTCCATGTCCTTACACAGAACTGATTTCAAAGTAAAGGACAGTATGCTGATCATGATCAGGGGACAATTTCTATTCTTAGAGTACCCATCCTTCTACCCCCAGTCTGTATGAACATAGACCCACTGTCACCACACTCCTTACATGGCAGGTGCCTTTGGTACCAGGTCCGATCCCCAGTATTTGCACTCTCTGAGCAGCAAGTGAATGCAGTGAGGGCTGGCAGTGGGGAGCTCTCCTTCCTAAGCAAATTGCCTGTGCCTTGAGTGTGGCAGCTTGAAGGCCAGAAGAGCAATGTGTCACCACCCAAGGCAATAGTGCACAAAGCCAGAGTGGCAAATAACTACCGAGGGGGAACAGCAAAGAAAATTGAACATTAAGTAGCAGAGACTGTTCTGATCAACTGTGTATTTGTCATTTTGTATGTTGGTGGAATGCACATGTGGGAGACTGAGTGAATACTACAGGAACGTGAGCGGTAAAATGTTACACCAATCTTCCAGCTGTTGCAGCTATGTTAATATTTATTTTCGTGTTTTCATTTTGAAATTCAATACAAAGTCTGCCTACCAGCACTGGTAATTAGCTAGAAATATGCAGTTTAAGACAGGGTTCTGGCAGATCTGTTTATATTGGGTTTATGTAGAATTAAATCATGGGAAAACATTTTACTAATGTGCTAATTAAAAGTAAGATAAAATATTAAACAGCTTGATAATACCTTGTAAAAATGTGGAATTTTTAATTTAAAAAAAAAAACCAACACAAAAGCAAAGAACATTTCTTCTCAAAGATGGTGATATTGTCTCACAGCTCAAAAGAAAGTGAAATTTCTGTCTTTTTTTTGGTGAACTGTGTGATTTGGCGTATTTGGAGATGTTTGCAGGAAAGACCCGGATTAAGCCCCACGCTCTGTTAGTTTGCTTGCTGGGAAATGTTTTGGCCTGAGGTGCTGTAGTCCAGGAAGGCCTGGTGGCAGCCTGGCCAGCCCAGCTGAGAGGGGGCCGCTTGGACTGTGTGTAAACTGAAACTGTTCCCCTGCTTTGCAGAGATTTTCTTTCAAAAAGGAGTGGGAATAGTTGCCATTTAGAAACCAGTGAAAGTGACAACCATGCAGCCTGATAATGGCTTTTCTGAAAACAGCCAGAAAAATGGCAAAGATTGAAGCTGTAGGAAGAAAAGAGTGGAAGGAACAAGGAGACCTCAGAGTCTCTGTCAGGACTGGGATGCATCTCTGAAGGGGCACTGTTGATGGCACCATGGAGACAAATTGCACTTCTGAGCAGCATGGTATCCAAAAGAAAGCTCTATGCTTCTCAGTCAAAGGTTTCGGCAGCCATGTGTTAGTATTTTCCAAGGTCAGATGAATCTATTTGTTAAAAACCCCCCCGAATTCTAGAGCAGAAATCTAGAACATATGTGAAAACCACAGAATGTATTATGCCTGTACCATCCTTTCTCAGATATTCAGTGTCCAGCTTTTCAAGCAGCCAGCAGAAATCTTCAGTCCTACATCTACAATGAGAACTTACCTGAAAAGAGACAGCAGATGATTGATAAATACAATTATGTTGGCTGATGTTGATTATGCAGCAAGGTATGTGGAAAAGTAGTTAAGTTCTTGTAGATCAGTTGTTCCAGTGACAGTTAAATATGTGTGGATCAGGAAAAAGTTATTTTATTTAACTGTCAATCAACACTAGAAGAAAGAATGCTACAGAAAAATGCAGCTTTACTGGCAGTGGATCCAGGGTATTATAGAACAGCCTATATTGTTAATAATTAATAGGAAGGATGAAAAAAATTCTGGAGAAAGGCAGTGGCGTATGTTGCTATATGGACATACATCATATTGCATTGGTTGAATCTGTTTAAGCCAAACCTTCAACTGAGTACTGGGAAGATAGAAGTGGATTTGCAGAAACATCTTTATCATCATCATCAGTGTTGAGGCTGCTTAACATAGTGTTAAAAACTTACAAAATCCCCTACCTTCAGCTACTGATGATGGAGCAGCCAAATAACATGCCTGGAGACTTCTGCTGGGAGTTAGGCGCATTATCTTGGGGTTGTAAGTGATGACAAAGCACAGCTTGAAAACAGACTCACCTATGTAATTATTAATCCAGAGATTCATTCAGAGTCAGGGAACATGATCAGTTAATTAAATTGGTTACTGTGGGCTTGATACTCTCTAGAGGGGGAGTAGCGGCCTTTGCTGTCGCATGTAAAGTGCAGTTGGGTGTGTTTATGGAGATGTTACACTACACAAGACACAAGATCAAAAGATACTCTATGAAGCAATTATATACTTCTTGTTGGCTGTCCTCATCCGAAATTCAGAAGGAAATGATCTGCTGAACAAGAAGCACTTTATAAAGGTAGTAGTTGCTCATCATAATTCATACCATTTGTCATTTTGACATCTGACTCTTACAAAGCCCTACATAGAAGCTCATTCACGGTTTCTGTTTACTGTAAAGGAAAGTGCATTTCCTGTAGTCAGGCAAGAAAACAAAAAGGAAAACTGGTGCTCCACCTTCATAGGAATGGGGTGACCATTGCATTAATGTATGAGAGACACAGCATATATAAAATTAATCTTTTTCAGTGTTGTTGGGGTTTTAGGAGCTCTCCTGGGTTTTCTTTTTCTGTTAAAGGAATTTTTCCCCATACGTGTTGCGGAGGGGGGACGGACACAAATGGCTGGGTACTTACGAAAAACAAAAGAGCTGGCTACTCTTTTGTTTCACCTGGGTGTGTGGACAGTCGGTTTTCGGCATTTGGACAGAGAGGGAAGCTGCTTTCTTCGGCTGCTTTTCCTTCTGCTGGAGAAGCCCCGGAATCCCAAACTCCCCTTCCTTGCCCGGCTGGGAGCTGGGCTGTGGCCGCCCTGCCCCCCCGTTGCTTCAAGCCTTCGCTGCATTGTAGCCCTGCTCGCCCTGCCTGCCCAGACCTCCGGGGGGTTCCCCGTTTGGATACATCTCATCTGTCACCAGGGGTTTGTGCTCGTCCCTGCCACTCCAGCCTGCTGTTCCAGCCTGCTGTTCCCGAGGGTCCGGCCGGACACAGGGATCAGCTGCCCAGGGGTTTGTGAAGCCTTTGTCCCATCCCTTCCCGGGATCCCAGGGCACCGGTGCCGCGTGCTCCCCGAGCTCGCTCCGGAGCGCCCCCTGCAGCCGCGGGGGAACCATCGCACCTGCCCTGCTCACCGGGAGTCGCCAGCGCCCCTGCCAGCTGCGAGCGGAACTGCACCTGAGGGAAAAGGACCTGACAGCCGAGAAGGCTGGGACTGGGTTTGTGTTTGCTGTTACTGCCATAGTTGTTGTTGTTTTGTTTGACTGGTTATATGGGGGGGGGCTCCATCCTTCCTTAGCAGACACCTGTCTTTCAAACCAAGACAAGTGCATGAATATATTTATACAAAAGTGCAAAGAGGCTTGATTCAGTAGTCAGAAACAGGTTTAGAGCCGTTGGAGGTGAGATACAGTATATTTGGATCTGCTGGGTTGTGCCATGGCTAGGTAAGCTCAGATTGGTATTTAGCAGGTTTGTACTGCATTGAAAATTCAGCACTGGTTTCATATTCCTTAGTCTTGAAATAGAAATATGCCATGCGTGACTGTCTTGAAAATTCCTATCCCGAAGATATATGGATATTTATTGCAGTTATATAGATTCCTGTTCTCACCGAGTTTGCCATGTTGTTTTTACGGTCCCTAAGTTAGTCTGAGCCTATTGCATTGTTTAACAGTGGTTTAAATATTTAAGTAAAACTTAAAGAAGTGAATTAAAATTGGTCATAAAATATAGACACCAGCTTTCCCCGGCCCATACATCCACAATTTTGTCCAGTATAAACTACTCCGAAATAAACATGGGGAGACAGGGAAGCTCCCCAAGTGCACATGTCCACCTAGGTGTTGTAAACAACAGGATTGCATCTCATTCATTATGTTAACAGAATTATTTTCATTGATTTGTGTGCATCAATGTTTAAGGCACCTTTTAAGGGTTCAGTTCTGAATGCTTCTTCTATTTGCAACTAATTGTATTTCCCTGTATTGTTCTTCTTACAAAGCAGTGGCTTTTCAAAAAAAAATGCTGCTTCTCTTATTAATGAGATTTTAGTGTCTTCAGCTTTTCATATTTTATTAATATGTAATAGGCTTTTTCATAGAAAAGTCATTTCACAAAATTACTTGCCTTTAAATGGGAGTTTCTGTTCATATTAATATATATTGCTCATGATTGATTTAAAAATAAGTAATAGAAGAGAATAATATTAAGTAAAGAATGAAAAAAGTATCTTCTTTAAACAAAGACAACCAGCTATAATTTTAAATTTTCATAACATTTTTCTCTTCATTCAGCAGCTGTACCTTTTCGCAATTTAACATATTAAATTATTTATTTTTAGTATAAGCTTCTTTTATTAATGTCATAGGTGCTTTTACTTTAGTAGATCAAAGTGATATAATTCAAAACTGTGCCTGTTGCTTTGTGTAATATCACTGACTAACCTTTCATAAAAATTTAAGACTATAAGCTGGCATTTATATTGCTTATTACTAAATTTAGGAGCATTTGATTTGATGGTACTTCACATCAGCTGAAATGTAACTGAGACCCATCCTCAACTGAGAAGTATTTCAGTTCTGAATATGTATTGACAAGGTCAGTGCTTAATTGAAAGACTGTATCTTTGAAGCAGAACACCTTTAGCACTGATGCCTATCACATTGTGGATTGTTTCAATTCTTTATGCTTTGCTGAAAGTTTCTTTGTGTTGAAAATATTAACAGTTGATTTATGGCTTAAACCTTGTAATTCATGCATTAAATGCTTTACATTTAAATGGCAAGAACTTTTCTGTGGGCTGTATGGAAGTTCCTTAGGGAAGAAACAGTTTTGTTCTGACTCCTGCTGGGTTTTGTGGGACAAATCTCATCTCTGTTTCCTGGCTGGCCTCAGTCTCTGTTGACTGTCATGATTTTGAGTGCTTTGAGAGAGAGTATCTCATTCTATGTGCACACAGAGCACTGGTGCCATGAGCCCCATCCTTGGCTGGACTCTGCACCGAGTGGCTGCCATGCAGGACCCAGCCTTAGCTCTAATGCTCAATGTTGCCTTGGTTTTCAGCAGTGCCCTTACGTGTGGTCATTCAGGCAAGCAAAGCCTCTCACCAGCTCTTGACCTCTGCAGCCTCAGACAACCAGTGGAGCCATTCCCTGTTTGCCTTGATACCCTCATGGACAAAGAAGGTGTTGTTCAAACGAGAGTCTGATGTCAGCCTCCTTCTGGTTAGTAAAAGATGGTTTGCCGCTGTCAGTATTTGTAAGGATTGTAGCAATTCTATACAAACGGAATGTTGGGAATTTACTATATAATTAGTATATTTCTAGTTCTGTCTCAGGTGATTGTGCTCATTTGGCATGACTTCAGCAACACCAACTAGTTGTGGGACTTCCAAAGAATTACTGTGGCAGATACAGCTGTGTGATTGCTGTGTAAATTGATAGACACTTAGTAATTAAAAGAATCTGTATAGTCTGATGAACCTTGTGCATAGTGTATTTTTTTTTTTGTGAATTGTGATAGTCAAAAGATGAATATATCAATTAAGATTCTAATAATTACTTGTGGGAATAAGTTGTTCATACACATTTGGACTAGAAAAAAAATTTAACTGTTGGGATAACAAAACTCCTAAATTTGAAGGCAATTGGTACCTCTAATTTTTTAAAATAATTTCTTTGTTTACGTAATTTAACTTGTTGCTGAAGTTTCTGAATTATAATGTTTTCATACACTATATAGATTTTTCCCCTTCCTTCGTAGCCTGAAGATGTGTCCAATATGTCAGTGTCTTCTGAATTTGGAATAACCCTTCAGAAATGTGGTATGGTAAGTTTTCTTATATTTGTCTTGTAAATTTGGTAGGAAGTTTATACCCTAATGACCTCTAAAAAGTGGGGACCTAATTGTGCCCATACTGAGTATTTGGGAGTACGTGCATTTTGATGTTACGATGGTCCCACTTTCTCTGAGAGGCACCATTTTGCAATGTTGATTCGCAGCAGAAGTCAGTGAAATCTCTCAGGCTTCAGGGTATTTTGGGTTGTGGTTGAAGTAAAAACCTGACTGTGAATTTCTAAAACTGTACATGGGCAAATCCCAATGAACTCCGGAGTAATCAGCCAAGAGGCTGGGTAGAGATAGAGACAAATTTTACAAGATGAGATAAACCTTCTGAGATATTCCCATGAGTGCCTGACCTGTGTCAAATGTGGTCTTCTTTTGAAGGATAAAGCACTGAGCCCTGTGTTGCTCTTGTGTTGTTGGGCATCCTAACACACAACCATAGAAAAGCCATTGTGTCATAGTCTGTATATTCAGTAGGGACTCACCTGCAGCACATGTGTAAATGCTTCTGAGGAGCAAAGACCTCCCTATTGTAAGAAATTTTTTAACTTCCAATTTTATTTTTACCTAGACTGTTATTTTTCCTTTTTTTTTTTTCCCTTTTTTTCTTTTTCCCTTTTTTTCTTTTCTCTTTTTTTACACTGGATGAAGCAGGTATGAATTTTTACAATTACAGACAGTTCATCTTAGCTGTCTCCTGGAGAGAGAGCGAGCACATCCAACTTCAGGATCAATCTGAATTCAGCCACTGAAATGCTGTCTATGAAGGTAGAGGATTCAGTAACCAGTACAGAAGAGGTGACATTATAACCTTCTCCAGATCAGTTGTGTAGAGAAGAATGAATATGCATCACATCTCATGGCACTAATTACCTCTAATGTTGTTATTGAAATGCCAGCATATCATGATTAATGAGGCTGATTAGTGAGCATTTCAGCATTTCAGGACGTAGTAACACAGAATCTTCTGCTTTTCTGCTGGTGGATTCCCAGTTGCTATACCAGAGCCTCTCAGAAACAGACTTTGAGACAGTCCCATGTTGTTTTCTCTGCTGTTCCCAACACAGCCTCACACAGGCTCACTAAAAGCTGCAAAATAACTTCTGTAGGAGATTAAAGGTAATCTGTTGTAGATGCTGGGTTTATCAGAAAATATTTTTGTAGTGCTATTAGTTACAAATTACTGAAAACTATACAATTATATGTGATTATCTTCCACCAGCAAATGCAGTTCACATTTTTCTTGGCTTACCTTGTCTTCTACTTCAGTCCTATTTCAAGTGAACAAATGCTTTCATGCTAAGAGACAGACTGGCCATACGGTGGTCTTTAGCTGTTTTAAATAGAAAAAAAGTGAATTTTACACATTTTCCTCCTGCAATTAGTGGCTCCTCAGAGCATGGAGGTGTTGTATGTTTACTTCTTGGAGTCAGGATTTTTCGAACATCTTAATGTAGAAATAGCCTTATTGAAACTGAGGTGTTTAAATTTTACCAGTGCTTCCAGCACCTACTCTCTTCCATAATTTCAGAAATGTTTTTCTTTAAGAGCTTCATTCTATAGTATGACATGAACTTTTCTGTAATAGTACTTCACAATGACAATAATCCTTAGCAGAGCTGAAATAAATCTTCAAATTTAGTTGCTTGTGTTCTAAGACTTTTACCTGTCTTGTGTCTTAATCTCCTAAGCATTCGTGCACTGGAGGTTATCAATGGTGCACTGGAGGTTATAATCTTTTTTCCTCCCTCCTTTCCTGTGTCTAGTTGTTCTTATTCCTAACAAAGATCCTCCATTCCTTTCAACCTCCATGGCAATTCCTCCTCTCTTTTTTTTCCTGTGGTGTCCATGCTCTTGCTGTGGTTCTTTCATGCCAGTCTCCCAGGTACCCAAAGTGAGATTGCTTGCAGGGGGTGATGACACACATGGGACACTTCAGCAGCAGAGAACAAACAGAGTAGGTGCTTATGCATCATCAGTGGCTGCCATTGGGTTTGGTTCCTGTAGGTGGCTGGCAGCCACTGCTCCAAAAGCGAGAAAAAACATCTTCAGGCAAATTAGAGGAGCAACTTGAAGATAACCAGTGGTCACTGATTGCAGTGGCAGCACTTTATAGAAGAGTTCTTTCTAGGGACAGTCAAACCAAAGAGCTTACCTGTTGCTTGATTCTCATCTGCTTCTTTCAGGGGAAAAAATAATCCAAGTTCTTTCAACCTCTTTCCAATTGAGCTTAAGTCTGACTGCTAGTCAAAAATAAAGGAGGAAAAGCATGTATTTAATATTAATGAGAAATGAAACAAATGTAGTCTTTTGGCCACTTGAGGAAGATTGTAGTAGGAGATAGGCAATACAATTGAGATTCCTCTGAAGGAATTTATTTATCCTTTATTTAATCGCTGAATTAAGAATTTTATTAAATGAAACTAAATGAAGAGTGTGTGGCAGCGTGCGTTAAACCTCCTGCCAAGTGGAAGGAGAGGGCTCATGCTGCCATATGGCCCTGCCTGCCTGTGAAAGTGCACATGGTCATTTCTCTGCCTATTTTACTGTAGGAGTTTGTTTAAATTGCTGTTTGCATCTCCTCTCCCCAAATGTAAAGGAATACATCTGTGCCTGGTTAGAAGCACAGGAAGAGACCCTGAAATCCTCATTTTTTATCCTCAGCTCACCAGAAGAGTTAGGGAATGGTATGGGAAAATGAAGGGAGGAAAAATACGTTCTATTTCCCCATTTCCCCAGCTCTCTCTTTTGCTCGTTTGTCTGCAGAAGCCCATCTGTGCTTACTGTGGAGCATAGTACGGTATTAACAACTCATGAAATTTGAACCTTGCATCTTTTAAGGTCTACTTTCTTGTTTTGGCAGTTGGCTCAGGGTCTCTTGTTTTGTGGATTTGGATTTTCTTTGTGGTTTTGAGACTTTTTTTTCCTATTTTGTTTTGGTTTTGCTTTTCAAAGCAAGTATCTAGCCTTTGTGATTGCACGGGAAATGTTGAAAGGCATGTTGACTGCACCATGCCAGTTCAGAAACCAGAAGAGAGAAAATCTGACCAAATATAGCACATTTTTAATACTTGATGATTTTAAGTCTCAGAAGTTGAGATATAACTCATGATATACAAGCATATGTAATTGGTAATGGTTTCCTCAGAAATGTAACTAAGCCTATTTTTATACATGCATGAATACATACATTTTTATACATTGTTTGCAGCATCTAGTACAAGAAATAGTTGGGAATTTCATCACTTAAATAGAGAAACGCAGACTAAGCCATAATAATTTCGTTAAGCTGTTTCTTCTCTTTGATTCATGTAATTCTAAAACTATGAATTTGGTGCTGTGCTGAATTAGTATGAAATGCAAAGGTTGGTGGTGCACAATGAGACCATAGCTACATGTATCAAACCCTGTGGCTACCATGAACTCTGGTGTGATTTCTGAAGTCTTATCACAATTCGTATTTTTAGAACTCATTTTTTGTGAGGACTGCTTTATTATTTTATATTTGCTGGTGTTCAGATACAGTGTAGACATTTCCTAAAAAGGAAGATCTAAAAAGAGAAAGGTTTGGCCTGAATCATAATTCTGTCAGTTAAAGGACTATTAATTTAGTGTCATTATTTGAAACCTCATAAATCATCATGAATATACCATAGATAACCATATTATTATAGATCTTATAACGATTTAGACAGTTCTGGTTTAATACGAGTTACAGAGGAAGGCTGTTTGGAAGGTGAGAGGTTAGTAAGCAATTCTGTCCTCAAAGTAATTTCATTTAGAGGGTATAATTGCTCAATAAGACTTAAGGGTTCAATGGAATAAATTAATAAAATCACATGAGGGCATGTGGCTAGAGATTGGTGATTAGCGTATGACCTTCACCACTAATTGGAAGCAGAGCCATGAGCTCCCAAGTTCACTGGTGGCTCCATCTGCCCTCACATGAGAAGGGCAAGTTGAGACAGCTGGTGTCCTGGCAGAGAATGTGGTCGCTATGAAAAAAAGGGAAATAGAGACCAAAACTACATGGAGAGAATGAATTTGCAGTGAGGCAGCTTGCAAAAGAAACATCTTTGTGGTGCTAAAGTTCAAATTTAAGAATTTTCCAGACTCTGGTTATAAAGTTATGATCCAGTTTTTTGTTGTATGCAGTATCACAGGGATATTCAGATTTTTGATTACACTTCTGGTCCTGTATGAGCTGGGTTTCCACCTTTTGGCTTTCTGCCACTGTCTCCACGCAATAGCTTGACATACCAAAGATTAAAATCTCACTGGGAGTGTGAGATCAAACTGAGTGTAGTTTCATTTGCAGGTAACTCAGAATACCTTTGGAAAATAAGTTTACACAGATAATGAAGTTTTATTTGTAATCAAGGCTATGAATTTTACTGTTAAGATGCACATACAGCTGTCTTGAACCATTAGTACTAATATTTCTATTTTCAGGTGGATGTTGAACATGACCCTCAAACTGCATACATCACACTTGTGGTTAATAACACCAACACATTGCTCTCAACAAATATCACAGATCTTATCCTCCTGGACAACATCACTGGTCTACATGTTCAAGAAACCAGTGGGAATAAGACCACAGATGGCATACAGATTTACAGGAAAAAATCCTTGCAAGGTAACAAAATCTGGAGTAAAGTACCCTTGATAACACATGTCAAAGTGCATCTGTTAAAATCACAGTATTTATTTATTCGTTTGTTTATTTATTGTGGTGTAAATTATTTCATTATCAGTTAATACAGGTGGAAAACTCCAGGAAAGGTTTTGGGCTGCAGTTTCCAATTCTGTCAGCTCACTGGTAACTGTTTTGACTCCCACCTTTGAACAGCTTCCAGTCTCCCAGGCACAGACTGAGCCTCCTGTACTTTGTAAAAGTTGCTGACATCAAAAATGAAAGAGAGTCTTTCACAATAGTATTTTTTCCTTTTGGATATTTTTTATAACTTCTGCAAAAGGCATTTTAATCATATTTTGAGCCTTCTTTAGCCAAGTGTGGCAGCTCAGCTTGCTGAGGTATTAAGATGCATTGGAATTGCAAAAGGCCATGCAAACAGGGAAAACGATTCATCAGAAATAAGGCAGCTCTTCTCAATATGTGTTCTCTCCAAACTGAACAAATTATAAAGTGAAAGCAAGTAATAGAGGGATGAACCTGTTCCAGTCTTGAAATCAGCTTGTTCCTTTGCTAATTGGTAGCAGTTGAACCAGTGCACACGCATTAAATTTTATCTTTCTTGATTTCTTCATCTCCTTTTTCCTAATCACAAGCATGTTGAAAATTAGCAGCTTGCTTTTGTGAGTCATGATGTTTCTCCAGGAGCTTCAGAAGTGTTCACTGATACCTGTTCATGATCAAACTATCTATGATTGTGATAGTTTTACGGTGAAAGATTTCCAAATAGAAAGGGAAATAAGTAGACTGGGGGCTGCTGTCGGATTGCAGTTGGATAGCCAAACTCCATTTCTAATAACAGTAGTGTGAGCAGTGATACTGATTGCAGGACTGGTCTTTTTGAAACTGTCAAGGAATTTCTAGCTTTCCACAGAGATTTCCTAGAAACAATTATCTCTGAGAAATAATAGAAAAATAGCTTGCATAGCTGATCTAGTAAGTTAGGTTGGGGCTGCTACATAATTTATTTATAATTACTGAATCTGGAGTCGAAGCTAGCTTTTCCAGACAAGTCAGTGGGAAAAATACTGAAGTGGTAGAAAATCCAGCGGAACAGATTCCTGTGCAGTTTGAGGTTTTGGTCATTACTATGTTAATCCTGAAGTCAGCCCATACCTTGCCACTAGGGCTGGACAGAAAGGCTGTATCTGCACTGTCCTATGTACTGTCATGCTCAGTGTTGGCCATAATAATTTTTCATTACTTCACTGTGCTGTGAATCAAAATTTACCTGAAATCTGTCAGATTTCTCTGGTTTCAACAGGAGGAGAATCAACAAGTTAGTGGTTAAAATGTAAACAGCTCATTTTACCAAAAAAAAAAAAAAAAATTACATAGCTCATGTAGAGTTTTGGTATCAAAAAATAATGCTTTTGAGTAGGTTGGGGCATCATTTAATGCAGTTTCCAGATCCTGGGCCAAATTTGCTTGAGTTCTTAGAGGCAGCAGATATGAAGGATGTTGCTGAGCTCAAGTGGCCATGAACTGTCTGCTCTGGATATACGGCATCTGCTATATCAGAAAGGAAAAGCTCCAGTGCTGTCCCAAGCCTTCCCTAGGGATCTTTGAGAAATTTTCCTGGAACAGAGCAAATCTATCCATATCCCTGTTTTAATAGGTGGAGAACACTTTGCAATCAACTACTCTGCACTTCTTGATGCAGAAGGGACGTGGCATGGCAGGGTCTTGACACTGCCTGCGAAGCTAACTTTCAGGAGTTCTTCACAGGTATTCTGTTCACAATTTTATTCTGCTCTTCACAATTTTTGTAAAAAAAACCAGTCTCCAGGGTGGTTCTTGTGTGTCTAAACAATGAGGCCATCATGTAATGAAATGAAACTCTTAGGCTGATAGTTTACCATGAATTTATAAATACATGAATTATTCTTCATAGCTTAAGAAGTCATAGACCTCCTTAAGTAAAGTATTTTTGTGTGTTTTCTTGAAGCCTTTCTTTCTACTTTTCATATTTCTCTTCAGTTCATCAGTCCATCCTGGAAATAAGTGTCCCACATACTTAATATGTATTCCTGAAGTCTGTGAGAGATTGAAAGTTTTGCCATATTTTTATAATAAAATAATTTCTTTTAACTGAAAACCAAGTTGCAGGAAAGGAATGCTCATTGCTCATAAGAAATAAGAAACTTTTAGTATGAGTTTTCAAGGTCTGAAATTTTCAGAGAAGCTGAGAAATCTCTATCCTTGCTGATTTTTGAGAACTCTGTTGCACCAGGCTCTGAAACAACTGGTCTAATGCTGGAATTAGCCTGGCTTTGGGTAGGAGACAGAAACCAAGTGGTTTCTGCCAAAGTAAAATTTTTCAATTCTTAAATATGGCTTGATGGTTTTTCTGTGGTTTTCGTAATTACTTGTAATTATAATCTGAAGATGTATTTTCATTTCAATTGCCTTGCTCCTTGGTTTTGGAGGAAAAAATTTTCCATGTGTATGGGAGTGGTACTAGAGTGGTAGAGAGGAAAACTCAAAAAATAGGGCATGTTAAAAGTAGAGATATATGTACTGACTGTGGCTTCTGTGCATTCTCAATCAGATTTTATAGGCACAGAAAAATGTAATACTGTGTGCATTGGGATATGGGGAGTGTATCCCACAGAGCAGCTGCTTCCATGTCTTTAAGTGTTACTAGGCCTAAGTACACTGCATTTTCCTATCAGTTTTATTTCAGCTTTAAGCTTAATGAGAAATATAGCTTATCTTCTAAGGAGAAGCTTTTCTAGAGACTCTAGGCTGTTTGCCAGTGGATTCTGCTTTTTTTTTTTTAATACAGGTAATTTTTTGTATCTCTCTCAGAATAAAACACATCTCGTATCATTGACAGCATCATTCACCATAACAGAAGAAGAAAAGACCAAGGTAAATTCTGTGATTTGGTATTACATTGACTCTCCTGCTTATACTTCTGGACAATCAAAAGTAAGTCCTAGGAGCTAAGGATGTACTTGTGTACTTGTGTCTCATCACTCAGCTGTTTGCTAGTAATCATACACAGATTTTAAGAAGAAGAAATCAGGATTTGAGATAAGGGGTCTTTTTTGTCTTAAACCAGCAATATTTAGTATGGAGAATCTAAAAATGCCATTATACTCCTTGCCATATTCTTTCATTTGAGGAATCGTCTAGGCACGGGAAACTGTGATGAGGAGTATGCTCACTGGCTGCTGTGCCTAACCACCATGAGAAAGCTTTTTGCTTTTCCAAAAGGGTAAAGTTATCCTCCACCCGTTGAGGAAAGGTTTCTGTATGATGCTGATACTCAAGCCTGAGAAATAAAACTGCAGAAAGAGTGGCGTAGTTTATGCTTCCTTTAATTTTTTAACTAATCCTTCTTCCAATATGACTTTCTGTTCTTGGCTTCTGAAGTAATTCTGAAAAGTGGTTATTAACAGGTCAGATAAACCTTCAAAATTACATTGATTGCAGCAGTGTTATTCTTCTAGATAACTTATTTTATTAAAAAACTCTACTTCATCCATCTGTTTCATTGCTAGACTAATCTCTTCACCAAACTTGTTTTTCTCCCCCAGCCTCTCATTAACTTGACAGGCTGCTCTTGCAGGGGGTCGTTTTTGAAGAAGCTGTGGCTTGGTTGGCAAAAGTACTGGGATTATTTGTGTTCAGGCAGAAGCAAACAGTTTGTTCCAAAGAACATTCTTGCCATGGCTGTGCATGTGGATAAGGCTTGCCTGAATAAGTCCTGAGCACTAAACCACTCATTCTTTCCATGGACCTATCCCATGAGTTTCTCTCTGCCTTCAGAATAAGTAATTTGTTTGGAGGTAGGGCATGGGGGCCTCTTTTTCCAGTATTCTCTTCTGCTGGGGATCTCTGCCTTCTCAGCTTTCATTATTGTAATAGATACATGTCCAGATGTGACTTTCTCATAATTGAAGATCAAGTGCCCATTCTGTTAAAATGAAAGCCATAATTAAACATGATGTGAAGTAAAACTATACATAAGCTAGAGAACTCATTGTCCCTGGATAAATATCTAGTAATATTTAAAAGGATTGGGTGTTTGTATAGCTAAGAATTACAAATGGACTTGCCATAAATCTTATTTTTTGAGAACTCTTAGAGGTGTAAACCATTCAGTAACTGACTGGGTTAGAAAAATAGCTTCATGAATGGTTTTCTGTAAAGTTTGGTATGAATTGATCTGCAGCAGTTGCTGAAGTCTTAAGCTGAGACAGTAAGCTACAATTGTCTCAACCCACCATGAAAATTCCTGCAATCTGTTATTATACATAAAACCTTTTTAGTGTGTTTATTATTTTTTCCAGTTTGAACTTGATAGTTAGACCTCAGAAAGTTCTTGTGAACTATTCTGTAGGTAGGTAAAATTAGCTCAGCTGCATTTGAACTCAGTAAATGAACAGGTTTTGTAATTAAAACCTGTGGTAAAGATGTGTGGAAAATATTGTAAATTTTTGAAAAATAAAGCTTAGAAATTATTTAACACATCATGTTTCACATGCGTAATATTTGACTTTGGGCTGTGGCCAAGCATAAGGTGTTTTGGAATGAAATCAGTTTGTGCAAGGAAATAGGATTAGCTGGAGAAGGTGTGATATATTGTATTTCATCCATATTGTCAGCTCTCCATCTCAGATTTATTTATTAAAAGTAATTATTTAAGCCTGTTCATGGGTATGTTAAAGCAAATGCACATATGTGACTAAGTGGGTTGTAAATGTTGACTTTGGGAATGACAAGCAAAGAATTAATTATGTAGTCATGGCAGTGTCATGCTACATTGGTCCCATCAGCTTTCTCAAGGTTTGCTTGCACGCTTAGATACTATGCTGTTCTTTAAAGTTTTACAAACCCTGTGGATTTCTCTTCTGTGCCACTGGAAGAAAGTGCTTAGTTGCCTGGAACAAGGTACTTTTGTGGATTATGAAAAAAATGTAGGTGCTGCTTATCTGACTGTCTGTGCCAGGTGTCTTCCCACAGCATTTCAGGGCCTGTGAGTACTTTGTGCCTCTGCCCTTGGATGGCAGAGTTTGATGCTGAATTGGATACTAGTGAAAATGGAAGTTCTCCCATCTAAACATGTGGCATGGGATAGGTGATAATAATTCCTTTGATCTTATTTTGACGAGGCTTGCTTCCCTCAGCATCCTGCAAAGCAGTGGGAGCACATCAGTTCTTGAAAGAAACTTGGGCCTGTAATGCCTCTTCCCATTATTGGGATGGCTTCCATTGAGAAGCTGAACCTGTGAGACAGCAAAGTCTGACATCATGCAGTTCCTTTCAGTTAGAGATGTGACAGATTATCAATGTACAAAAACATATCAGAGAGAGCAAAACTAGGCAGTAAAGGATAAAATTCCACTGTTCAGTTGCAATAAACTATTTTCAGATTTTGGGCCATGTTTGAGTATTGCTTCCTGTGCAGAATTACCATTGACTCCATGGAATGCTGTCATATTTCTGCTCCAAGAGAAGACCAAAGCTAGCTTGCAAGCAGCATGTTAATTATTTACAGTTCCTAGCTCCAGGAGAGTGATTAGTTTGTGGTGAAACATTATACTAATAGCTGTGCAATGTTTTTCATTGAAAGATCTCATAGAACTAAACAAACACTGAATTAACTTTTTCTACCTAGAGCATGAAGTAAAAATTAATTTTTAATGCAATTCAATTTAAAGATTAAGTTAAGAGCTAAAGTGAAAGGCCTACAAAGTTCTTACGTGGCTCGTGGTTCCACTGGTTCATATCTGGTTTGTGCCACTCTTCTGATTTAGGCTAATGCATGAACTGCAAGGTTGCATGCAGATTGAGTGGCTTTGTGATTGGGTCAGTTGCATGTTTATTCTGAAATCATATTGATACTTTTTCCCTATGGTGTTTACTCAGTTTCATTGAATCAAGAAATGGCCATTGATTAAAGTAGCCAACATCTGACTGACTTTCCAGAGCCTATGAGCATCAAATGCCATCAATTTCAATGAGACTTCTTAGAAGAGTCTGGCAACTTTGTTAAGAACAGGACATCCAAAAGTCACTGCAAAAAAATTCAGTCTGTGGAGTTCTGTTTCTTGGAATTACACAGGAATTTGGACTAGGTGAACATAGCAAACTGTGCCGACTTGGGAACGTATTGAAAATACACACTTGTTTGAAAATATTCATCAAGATGTAGTAATAACAATGCTGAGAAATCCTGAAGTCATGTGAAGCCATTTAAAAATAATTTACTGTTTGCTTAGTCACAATCTTTGAAGTACAGTTATGATCTGATCTTTATATATATTTAAAATATCATTTTAATTAAATGATCTTTTAATTTCAGATTTTATACAGCCATGGCATCAGTGCTTCAGGGTTCTTCATTGCTTTTTTCGTTTCCCTTGTGTTGACATGTGCTGTTTTTTTCATCATTTACCAAACCCAAATATTAAAATGGAGTTTCTGTAGTAAAAACCAGGTGAGTTGTACTGTCTGTGAGGGTAAGTTATTTAATTTTTTTCACTGATTATATGTGATGATATAACTTGCTAACTAAGATTGTCTGAAGAGTTTTTGAAGATGAATAAAAAGCCACCAAGTGATGGATTTGGCTCGCAGGTAATGTAACCTCTATGGCCTCTAATCTTTAGTGCAATCAGATTTAGAGGTGAGTGTAAGAATGATACCCTGCTCAAAACAACTGCTGTCAGTACCTAGATGTTGGCTCTAGATCAGAGGGAGATTACCCTTTACCTGTTGGTTGCTTTCCATATTCTTCTCTTCCTCCCCTCTGTCCCTCAGAATTAGAAGCAGGATGTCTCTGGGTTATAAGCAATTTCCAGGGGAGTAGACAACTTACCTTGAGTACGGCAACTTGGGTGAAATTTTTTTTCTGATTATCAGGAATAAGGATTTGAATTTTGGTCTTAGTTTATTCAATGTACATTAGTATCTTCAGTGATTAAGCAAAACAGATGCGATTGGGGATGAGCATTTTCGTTGTTCTGTGCCAGTCTGAGGAAAGTATTTCAGTACATACTGGACCAGAGAAAGAAAATACAGAAGCTGATAAATATTAATCAAGTTGGTGCAATTCCAGCCTTTCCTTCTATTAATTATTTTTGTATTTATGTAAAGCAGAACAACTTCATTGGGAGGGATCTAGAGATCTTAGTCAGAATATTACATTGATTGGACCAGTCCTAGGAGAGTTGTGCTGAGAGGTTTGAATCCCTTGTCTGCCCAAAGGGAGCTGGATCTCTCATCTCCCTGGACTGACTGGAGTAGCTCACAAACCACTTGGCAGCCTTTCTGTGGGTAAAAATTACACCACCAATAACTTTTATTTATTTTAGGTCTGAAGAATTAATCTCTTGAAATGAAATGGACGTGACTTATATCTTTTTACAAAAGCAACTGTGATAATGAAGTAGTAAAAAAGGTCCATCTTGGTCTAGCATCAAATATTTAGAGTGGGATTTTTGCACAATATTATTAGCCCTCAGTCTCAAAGTCTCTGTGAACTGAGTCACTTCCATCATGCACAGGATTAGTTTTTCCATGTTGTTCACCTCATAATCCTGTAGTTTTGCCATATGTAATTTGTAAACCACAGAAATTTTTATTAAAAATTACCTAGGAAGTTTGAAGTGGAAGATAACTTCCTAGATGACTTTCACAAGTGTTCTGTGTTCTCTGTTTCTTCATCTGTATTCCAGATCAGTTATATACTAAAAAAGATCAGTCTGAAATAAAAGTAATATATTTGATTTCAGATACATATCTGAATTGCACAACCTCTTTATACTCTTTCCAGCTCTACAGTTTGATGATAAATAGAAATCTTCTCACCCAAAGTTAAACTGCAGATCAGACACTCATTATACATTTTTTTAATAATCTAAAATTTTCTACTTCTTCTTTCTTTTTTTTTTAAGGAGATACAGCCTGAACACAACCAAAATCACAAACTGGAGCATTCTCAATTTAATTCAGGGGATCTGTTTAGTGAAGATACAATTTTGAATGACCAAATCATTGATATTCTGTCCTTTGAAGAACCTGGGAACATGCTTCAGGCTTTAGAAGAGTAAGAATTCACTGCATCACATTTATTATTTTTACCATCAGCCAAATCTTTGAATATGTTTTGAGTATCTGCTCTTCATTGTTTTTTTAATAGTGTCTGTTTACACATGTTACTGCACTACCTTAGGTTTTTGACCTGTTTTAAACAATCATCTATGGGAACAGAAAGCCATCATATTTCATATTGATTCACCTATAGAAGTCACAACTCCATCCAGGCCTTAGACATGCAAGTTTTCCAATCCAAATAAACACCTTGCTTTGTCTTTCTGTGGTTCACTAGGTGAAGGGAAACTTCTTGGTGTGCAAGAAAATACTGAAACACAGTATTCTACTATTGCTTAACACATTAAGCTGTCAAAAGCATGGCTTTTGTCCTAGAAAAGAGAGCCCCTGCTGAGTGCCTGCATTACTGTTCAGCAGTGTATCTTGAAAACACTTGGATCAGAGTCTAAGGTGTGACAGTCTGTAGTGCTGCCAGAAAGATACCATGTACCTGTGATTGGTGGGACTGCTTGGTAGAGCACAGAAACACTCCTGGTACTGTTGAAAGGCTTTTTGACAGAAACATGCCACTGTTAAAGGTCATCTGTTCTTCAGCCGAATTTTATAAAAAGGTCTGATGTGAGGATGAGCAGATGTTGTTTATGCAGTCTTACCATTACCTCCTGGTAAGTGAAATTAAAGGCAGTGTTATGCAACTATAAAATCTCTGGAAGCTGGAAAGTTACAGGGTTGAATTTTCTTTCTTAAAGGGTAACTAACAGCATTATTATTTTCTGCCTTTCCCTGATAATTGGGAACTTACCTCTGTAAATTGCACATTGGTTCTTGATTTTATAACTGTATAGCAACTCAGGCTTTGAGAAGACTTATCCTGAAAATCATTTTGTGAATATTAAGAACAGGATCAAACATTTTTTTAAACTCGCTTTAGTATTAATTTATTTCAGGGATAGTTAGTATCTAGCTAGGTTGAAAAAAATTGCTGCACTATTTTCAGATACATTACGGATTAGAAAGGCAAATATTCTTGCAAACCTTTGGAAAGGTTTATTTTTATAACAGGTTTATTTCTAAACCTATAAAACAGAATTTGTGTCTTAGTTTGAATATGTGTCCAAGGGCTAAAGTTTTTAAATGTTTTCAGGAAGTTAGTGCACATGTCTCTTGCTTCCTTTTCTTTCCTCAGTTTCTATTTTCTTTACCTCTAAAGAGATAGAGCGTTGCAGTGAATAAAGTAGATGCCCATGAGTCAACACTCACTAACCTGCTCCACCTTCTAAGATGTCTTTCCCTTTTTCCAGGATTAGGATAGTAGATAGACCACAAAGGTATTCAGAGTTACAGTGATTCCTGATGATTGAAAGGGTGATAGGTATGTTCAGCCAAACAACATCATCTTGCTTGTATGCTAGCTTCGTAATTCCTTCTGCATGTTTTGGTGCAGGTATGTTTCATTTTTGTCTACATGACACACATACAAGCTTGCCAGCATAATTGATAACATCCTTTTCATTCCACTGTCATGGTTGGAATCATTCTGGTCTTTCAGATACAAATGAGAAAAATAACTCTGAAAAGTAAGAGCCACATGTTTTTTCTTCTTTGCAACATAAATCTGTGTTGTGTTTTAAGAAGTGACAGTGCCAAATCATTTAGGAGATACATCAGGAGCATGTGTTCAATATTTATGGACAGGGTCAGCTTTGGAGTGTAGACAGTTTGCAGTGTCAGGAGGATTGTCTAGAGAACAAAACATATTTATAATGTTTCATAAGGAAGCTTCTTGGTTACTCATTTTGTGAATTTTTTCTTAGTAAGTCATATACTTGATGTGAATTATGCAGCAAAATAGCTTGACTTTTATTCTCAGTAGGTTCCTTGCTGTGTATATTACTGAATATTGGATTCTGGGCAATGAATACTAATGAGGGGAAGCTGTATGATTTGAATATTTGACATGCACACTAGAAGATCATGTTCCAAAATGTTGTGGGTCTCTTTTTCCATATGTCTAGAGGAGAATATGAAGAGAGCTGAGCAATTTGGGTTTGTGTCCAATGTGATGGAACTTGACCATACTCATAGTCTCAAAAGATAAAGATCTGTTAAAGGGAACTTAATTTCTTTAAATGGCTTTTCACTACTACACCTTTTCTTTTTAATCTTCATTTTGTACAGCTATGCTTCCTTGAGTTTGTCAAAGCTCTAGCTGAATTTGAGCCTGCTTGCTGATACACACTACATACTGCCAATTATTTTGGTAAATGAGTTAAGTAATATGTGTACATTGCAGCTGATTTTTTTCCTGTGGTAGAGGACACTGAGGCCAATGTTCTAGAGAACAGGATCAAACTGTCTCCAAAAAGCCTTGACAGGAAAATGAAAACAATTTACCACAATTTTAGAAATTCACTTTTTCTTTCTAAATGTAAATTTCTTGCAGTACATGTCAGTTGTATTTGCTGTGGAGCAAATGTTCTTTTTTTTAAACCCTGAATTCAAATGGAAAGTAAGAATCATAGAATCATAGAATGTTAAGGGGTTGGAAGGGACCATAGAGATCCTCTAGTCCCAACCCTCCCTGCCGTAAGCAGGGACATCTCCCACCAGACCAGGTTGCTTAAGGCCTTATCCAGCCTGGCTTTGAACACTACCAGGGATGGGGTATAAATGATCATGTTGTCATAGCACATAGACTAGAATATTCCTACACGGAAAATGGTGAGAAATAGTTACGTTGTTAGTACAAAATAAAATATGAGG
>NW_008236769.1:7609707-7659628 GCF_000691975.1 Corvus brachyrhynchos | reverse complement strand
AAGAGTGTCATTAAAATTTTGGAATTTTTGAAGGGACAGCCTATTCTGTACTCTCTTTTTGTGAAATGTGTACAATGCAGGAATATAACTGTAAATAATAATCACATTGTTGTAAGATGCAGTGAATGCTCATGGTATGAACTTCAAACCCTGTATTTGTAGTTCTGTGTTATAAATGCTGCTAGAAGCTTGACAAGTGTGTAAACTATACTTTTTTTTCATCAGAGTTCAAATGCTTAGTATATGATAGGAACCTGTAAGAGTAAGGAGCTGAAGAAAACAAGTAATTTGAAATTAATGAATACGTATCTTTTTTCATCTTAAAAATGTCACTTTTCTTTGATGTTGGCTGACCCTGAAGTGTTTAGAATTATAAGGGTCATTTCTGCTGTCTACGTGGAACAATTTATCTCATCCAGAAGAGAGTCTCCTTTTGAGAGTTGTGCTGTTTTTGATACTTTATTCCATATAATTTTGAAAGAAGATTGATATCTCCTACCATTTCTGTCATCTGAATGCTCTCCCTGCCTGGATAGATCAGAAGAATTGGAGCAGATCATAGCAGAGTTGGAAGCTCCTCAGGCATTAATGCATAATGCATGTAGCAATAATATTTATGATTTTGTTAGTATCCAGGCTGAAGTTGGTGCTTTTGAAATTGGTGGTGAAATGTGTGGTAACTTCACCAGAAGCAGAATTGGAGTCTTTCATACACTCTTTTTGCACGGTCACTTTTCTGAGCGAAAGAGTGAAATAACCATTTTCTGAACCCTGTTGCAACAGCAGTATTGTAGGTAGATGTAGTTTTAAAATCGATTTTCTGAAGATCGCTGATTTGTCATATTTCTTATTTTGTGCAAGCAATGCAGAGGTTCTCAGTCTCTTAAATGCTGGATTTTTAAAATGTTTTCTAAACAGATAATTGTAAGTATTGAAATACCTTTACTCTTTATATTGCTGTGGAGAGTTAAAAGAATTTGACAGGTGAAACAGGTCTAGTGCTTAGACTTTCTAGCAGGTTTTCATGAATCTTTGTTTTCTGAAGAGCTTCTGCTCTCTCAGCTCAATCTATCTTTTTCAGTTTTTAATTTAATTATTATTTCTTGGCTGTATATCAGGAATCCTGTTTTTGGTTTTGCCAGCATTCTGACTTCTGGAAAGCTAAACTTAACCTGTGACTCATCCGTGTGAAAGCATCCTTAGATAATCCTCATGTACCTTTCTTAGCAATTTCATTTACTGATGTGATGTCTTGTATTCTCTGTGGGCTCCTGCATGAGCTGTGCTGAGTTCACGCTTGGCTGTGTAAGTGTCACAGGACTGATGGATGAACTTCCCCAGTTCAGAGCTGGCTGCAGGCCACTACAGCTGCTGGTGTATCACAGAGCATTTCAGACCTGTGCTAACACAGCCTGGTAGTGGGCAGGGACCAGGGAAAGGCAACACACCCCACTCTGGCACAGGAGGGCTGAAGAATTTGGGCTTGGGCAGTCAGTAACTGTTGGTGCGTGTTCAGACCTCATGCCATTGCCTCTGCTTCTAGTCTAGTACTGTTTGAATCTCCTGCAAAGGTTTGTGCTTTGTTGTGCTGCAGCTGTGTAAATCCCTGCCCTGAAGTGTTTAGTCTCTGTTGAGACTGGACCCAGCAGGAGAGCATGAAATGCAAAGGAAGGAAAAAAGGAGGGAGGTGTTGAAGGGAGGAAGGTATGGGGCTGCACAGAGGGTCCACATTGACATGGTACTTTAAAAAAACACCAACAAAACACAACAACAAACTAAACAGACAAAAAACCAGAAGAAACAACACACTTACTGATAATGTATTTCTAACCTCTCAATAAATGGGTGATTTGTGAAATAAACCACATCAGCAGCTTTCGAAGATCTCTAATGCTCATTATACTCTAATTGGCTTTCTTTTCTTACTGTGACTAAAGGCAGCACTGCAGGAACTGGTTTCTTTGTGATTCTTCTGGTCTGACTCTTTCTCCATCTTCACTCCAGACTCTGAAGTGTGATAAGGCAACACAGACCATAATGCTGGATTTTGTCCGCCCGTTTCCTTTCTCACTGTAGCTTGTCCCATCATCACTGTGCCTGTGGGTACAGGACGTGTGCTGCTCTGGCTGTAATAGTGGGTGCCACTGAGCTGGGGTGTTTGTCTGTCTGTCCTTCCCTCTTTGCATTCCCCTCTCCATCAGGAGTTGGTGCAGCTGCTGTGCCTTGGGCCTCTGAGTCACTGCTGAAGTGGGAACAAAAGTGTCCACAAATGGCTCTAAATTACTTAATTACATGCTTTTCAGGAGCGTTGTGTATTTGAAGCATTACTTTTACAGAAACAGCTATGATGGAGCTCCAGTCTCCTCTGGATACTTTTTTAACATGTGTCTTACTAATTATCTTTCTTTGGCAGATGAGAGATGAGCCTTCTGAGAATGACAGGCTTTTGTGTTTTGATGGGAAAATGTCACTGAGGGGAAATTTGCTTAATGCTTCTCTCCCTTTTAGACTTCAGAAAGTTATGTCACAGTAGTTTCTTATCTTTATAAACTCAGAATTAGTTTTAAAAATGTGTTTGAAAGCCATTAGTTATTTTTAGGACTGTTAAATTCAGCAGCTATTAGTTCTCCTGTTCAAAAATTCTCTCTGTGGGCCTGTAAGTTGAATAATAAGACTTAGAGACACAATTACTTGGTAGTTAATGAGAGGTTTCCTTTTTTTGTAGTGTGTTGTGTTTTGGTTTGGTTTTCTTTAAATGAACTGTAGTTGCTTTCCTGACCCCAGCTGCTGTCCTGTATTCTTTCATTAGGTCTGTGGAGGACATCAGTTGCTCAGGCACTCTCTCTGCCTGTGTTTGGCATCTGGGATTTTCCCCTTCCAGATCTCTCTGACAGATTTTAAAATCCTCTTTTCTCTTCAAGTGAGTGAGAAAGCTATACACTTGCTGTTTGAAGTTTCATTTTCTGTGTGTCTGTTCACCTTTCCTTGCCCCACCCTTTTGTGCCACCTGCCTTCTGTTCTGTCCTCATCCCTTCTCAGCATGCTTTGTCCAACAAAAGCTTTCATCTTTTTCATCAATAGGTTGCCATCAGCTACCTGTGCTTCATCAGCTTTCATGTTTCTGTGATGCTGAATATGCTCACGGAGTGGGGCAAGACCTTTTAAACATCAATTGCTGTAACAAGCAGAGTGCAGAGCATTTAAAGCAAATTATTAAATGTACCTTGGCTTGAGGAGACACAGAGTGTCAAGCTAGAATTTTTTTTCCATATGTGTCGTGAAACATTTAATCTGGTTGATTATAAACATTGTTTTTCTGATGGACTTGAATGAAACCAAATGAAAGCGTTTGGTTTATTATATGTACAGGATTCCTGTGTTTTACTGACTGTTGGTGTGATGCAGCATGCTCGGGGTGCTCTCAACCTCTCTGTTTTGAGTAAAGAGCTTGAAGCAAGGTTTCTGATGTGTGTGATGAGCTTGTCTCACTTCTGCTGGCTGCTGTGTGAAGATCATGAAGCAGAAGTAGAGCACATCACATGGAAGGGAGCTTTCAAGTTTTTACAGACACAACCTTTCTTCAGCTGCCACTGACAAAACATCATGGTGTGGCTGCTGTCTTCGAAGATGTGACGTGGGAGAGCTGTGGCTTGTAACTCTTCTTTCTGTGCTGTACTTTTCTCTATGCTGTTATCCGTGGTTTGTTGGAACAGTTCATAGACTTCTCTTTCATTGCCTTCCTCAGTAATGTGCTGTCAGGGAAATGAAAAGTATGAGTTGCAGGTTGAATACACCTGAGATCTTATGAGCCTCATGATTCACTTGCTGACACACCAGCATCAGGTGATTATTATTATTGCTCCTCCTGCATTTTGCATCATGCAGAGTTACTGGGGTACTGTAGTTCTCCTTGAGGGTGAAAAAGAGCATGGAAGTCTTGCTCTAAATGAAATCAGGTTGAGTCTATAATAACTTGCAGTAAATAGGAAGAAGTGACGTGGGAAGACTGAGGGAAAGATAATAGGAAATGTTCTGAAGGTGTTTTATTTTGGTTTTCATTCTTGGGATCACTGTTGAAGAAGAGTGATTTTTTTTTGAAGCATGCTTTAAAAAAAACCTGAATTTGTGATAAGGAATAAATTATGTGTTACGAACTATGTATCAATGTGGTAGTGCTGTGAAGTGTCACTTTCCAGGGAGAGAGATGAGGAGTTCAGTCTTTCACATCTCAGTAAGGAAGTGTTAGTAGGTGCTGGGGCGATCATCTATCACTGCATGCTTGAAGAACAGAAAAATAACAACTAAGGAACTTGTCATTCCGGCAAACAATGAGAGTTGGAAGTTGTAACAAATAAAATTCAAGCTGAGGATGAGGTTACCATTTTTTAGAGAAATTATCTAGTGGAAGAATTTATTAAAATGCTTTGTTCTTTGTTAGGGGATGCTTGAAAACTGGGATGTTTCTCACAAAAGACAGATATGCTTCAATTAAATCAGAACTGATGAACTTAAAGTAAAACAGAAAAATAAATCTGGTGGCTTGGATTTTACAGGCTAATAATGAATTGGTGAATCTATGAAGGGAAGCCTCCTACCACTACTTCACAATCATTAGAGAAACGTTATAGCATAAAGCTCCCATTCTCTGAATCCTTGTTTTTGTTTAAGTTCAAACACTTCTTTTTTTCAAGTTGTCACAAACGAGTTGGTAATAGCTGTGTGTGTCAGCAAAAGTTGTAGGACTATAAACAAAATGAGAAAACACACATCTGTATCTGCTGTGTTGCTTCAGCATCCTGTTACCTTGATCCTGCCATCACCTACCCTCTGTCTTGGAGCAAGAAGGACTCTCCCAAAGGAGAGGGAGTAGATCAGTGCCCTGGGGCACTTTACCGTGGGTGTAGGTGAATGTTACCCAAGACAGCTGTGTACCTCCAGCTGCAGTGTCCATCTGTAGACAGGACAGAGAAGCTGGATGGTTGTGTTGTCTTGGGGATATTAGAGCAAATATTAGAGTACAGGAATCTTCATATTTCTGTGAGGAATGTTTCAGGCACATGGTACTTCAATGCAGGAATTTATGTTCCTGTATATGAGGAAGAGGGGGTAAAATGGAGGAGGTTTAGTAGCTGCAACCAACCAGCCAGCCCTGCAGCAGATCACCAAGATGAGGATGGCCATCACCTGTGTGTTTCTGTGGTTTTGAGAGAATGCAACAGAAAATCAGTCTGTAGTAGATTACATTTTAAAGGTGGTCTCCCAAAAACTTCCAATATTTGAGTCATTGTAAGAAAACAATTCCATCCCATCAATTTCTAGATGGGGAGAATACATATCTTGTGTTATCAGGGGAGAAGTGATGATATGTCAGTGGTTTACTTTTAGTTAAACTTTACTTGCTTATGTAAGGAAAAGAAAGTTTGACAAAAACAGCATTTGCATGCCTTCATTTATATGATTCTGAATGCAGTATCATTCTACTCTCTTGCAAGTCTTACCAAGATCTTTGCTATGGAATTGAAATTTATTCTAAGATTTTTCTGTGGAAAAATTATATCAATAATTTAGCCTAAGCAAAAAATTGAATGTGTTTAAGCTCCTGAAAGTATGTTTTGTAGGTCACAAAGAAATTCATGTATGCATGGTCAACACACAGAAGAATACAGTGTTGTGTATTCATGTAATTTGACATGCAGGAGCAAAACCCACCTAATTTTCCAGTGTTAAATTGAATTCAGGTGTAGAATCTAGAGTAGTTACATTGTATATTAAATTAGAATAATTATGATTCCAATTTAACTCTAAACATAAATGGGAATGTATTTATACACAACATGACATATATTGCATTTTCTAAAAGCTCTTGTATTTCGATCTGGTTTTAATCTCTTTTCGAGAACTCTGCTAATGTTCATGAGTGACAGATACGTGCTGTTTTATTTCATTTGTATCAGCACATAGTTGAAACTGTTCCCTCTTCCCGTTAGAGAAGGGAGTACACCAGCCAAGAATATGAAACAGCGATGTATCAATCTAGATGGGTCAGTGAGTTTAGAACTATTTTACGAAGTCAGTAAAATTTATAGTCTATTCAGGTGCCCATTTGATCTGCCATCAGGTGCAGAGATCAAATCCCAACAGAGATAGTGGAGTTTTTTGGGTTTTTTTTTGGGGGAAGGGGGGTGTCAGACATTTCTGTTGGCTTATATCTAAGGGAATGTTTTGAGTATTAGTAAAGAAAAGATTTTTCTTCTTCTGTCTGAAATGGAAATATGGACATACTTCATTAAACTTGCTGTAGTAGAAGTTGACTTACCCTGCTGTTTAATGAATGATTACTATCATGATTTATAAACTCATATGCTGTGATATTCTGGCAGTTCTCTGACTGTCACTTCATTACCCAGTATTGAGTGAATCTGGATACAATCTAGAGACTGAATGCTCTAGATACAAGGTTCTTATATTCTGGTAGAAATTTCCCATAATCTGCGATTTCTAACAGTCCTGATTACCTTTGTACAGTCTGGAGGTTGCCAGCCTGAAACGGGCAGATGCTGATCTGGAGGCCTGTCGAACACAGATCTGTAAAGAAGTGATTGCTATGATGCTGAAGAACATGGCCTTAAATCACAGCCTCTTTCCTCATGTGGAGAAGAAGATAAGTTCCGTTTTCAAAAAGCGGTTTCTTGCAATGGAGAAAGAGATTCAAGAGGAGTACGAAAGGAAGATGGTGGCTTTAACAGCTGAATGTCATCTGGAAACTAGGAAGACAATGGAGGCTCAATGCCAAAAAGCAAGAGCTGCAAATGGAGAGGCTGAGGAACTAATGAGGAAAATTAATGAAAAGGTAAGTCTGGTTTTAAATCAGGATGTTATGCATCATATGTAGTTTTATGGAGATGGTTTCTCTATGACTAGAGCAGCTTAGTTACCCTGTTAGAAGAGTAAAGATGAAGACCTACAATTAAATATGTTCAAAAATTCAGATGTCATAATTAGGGTAGTTGTTATTAAGAAATTGGGTTTAACATCACCAGAAAACAAATTTTTCTCAAGGGAATCTGTGACAGCTGAAAACAAAGCGTTGTCATTACCCTGTTTTGCTTTGCAATCACTTATACTGTTGCAAAGTGGTGTGGTTTTATTTCCTGTATTTTACTGCAGCACTTTCTGAGATTTCAGCCTCTGTGTGAAGTATTTTGCACATTCAGAGCAGAACAAACTCCCTGCATCATAAACCTTACAGTCTAGGTAAAAAGCTTCCAATATTTATGTTCTTTTTTTGAAGAAAATTAGAATATAAGGACAACCAAAGACTGATTTCTCTCTGAAATCAGAACAATCCATATTTTAGACAGAGCGAGGAGTGGACTTCTCTTGGAAATAGCTTCTGGATAATAAATAAATAACTGAAGTCTGAGCATGATTCCGTACAAGTTCAGAGGGAAAGCTGAAAACTTAGTGTATCACTTTCATTCAGAGATCTCTGAATGGATAAGTTTCATTGCCCAGGATTTCATAGGTAGTTACTAGCTGGAAATAGAGCCTGGGTCACCAGGCCAATATCCCATGTACAAAGTTATGTTCCAGTCTTCCATGTCTTTTTTCAAGTATATTGAATGTTTACAATAAAACTGATTTCCCCCCACCCTTTTTCTTTATTACTGTTTTTAACAACTTCCTATGGTTTGGAAGGATTCTGGTAAGTTTTGAATATTTCATCTCTGTAAGCTTAAAATGCCGAAATGCCCAAGTTGATGTTTCATGTTTGTCTGTTAAGAGGGTGACTTGGTGGGAACAAATAGTGCAGTTTATTACTTACTAGTGGGGCTTTGCTTCTGGACCACAAGTGGTATTTGCATATTGCATACCCATAATTGTTAAGGTCTTTTGTGAAAATTCATGATTAAACTTTTGACACAAGAAGTTTTTTTTACTGAGGTACTCCAGTATGCTGAGGCTCTCAGGAAGAACTTTGTTTTATCAGGCTGTTATGTAGTGAAAATCAGGCACAAGGCTAGTGGGCAAGTAGAATTTCTTTGATGTTTCCAGGTGAATTTTAAATTGTGACTCTGTGTAGCTTTCCATACCTGTAGGATATGCATATCCTGAACTAGAGGTGCTACAAACGTAAGAGATGGGAAGGAAGAAACATTTGTGGATGCCTTCTTAAGGATGAGGTGAACTGTACTCTGCAGAAGAGTTTTTCTTTCTGTTGGACACAGAAGGAGCCTATACCTCACTGAGATGTCCTGCCTTTGCAGAGAGAGGGACCTGACTGAAACTCAGTGTGTGATCTCACACTAAATGCAAAGTGGCTTTGCTTTGTAAGAAAGGCATTGGTGTTGGTTCAGTCTGATTTGTACTGAAAATCCTGAATGCTAGGAGTCAAGTAAACAATTAAGGTCAGTCCAGTACTTGTCCTGGTCCATTTTCCATATCCTATCAACTTTCTGTTCACTTTTCTGTCTCTAGAAGGACCTGCGTTTGTACTTGCCACAGCATGTGGTCCAGAAGGACATTCTGGAGCATGAGGTTTGGCTCACACCTGTGCTCCTGGGCAGCAGGTGTACTGACACCCAAGAGATGGCAGTGGAACACAGCTGGAGCAATAACCTACTCCCCTTCTCAGCCAAAACGTAGAATTTATATTCTTTGCCTTTTTGATTAATTATTTGCTACCTGCAATGTGTCTCTTGGGAATGAGAAGTGACGTGCAGAGGGCAGTTCTTCTCAAGATAATTGGTATGAAATTTAGAGCAAGACTGGCATAGTGACTGTTAGGTAGCTCTGCTAGCATAAGAAGCATTCTTTGCTCTGTGGGACATGTATGTTTTGATTCTATAATGACTTTATGCCATCTGAGATTAAAACTATGAATATGTAAGTCTTACTAGAGAACTAAGAGAAAATATTTCTGGCAAAGAAGCTTTTAAAGTAATTGCCATTTAATTCTACGCCATGGTTGTAAATGTAAATCTAAAATGATGCTCTTGGATTAATTTGTAGAAACTGATAGTTAAAGTAGGTCACCAATAATAAACTTTCCGAGTTTTTTAGTAGAGTGGAGGAGGTTTTTTTATATTTATATTGGGGGGGGAAGGGGGGTGTCAGACATTTCTGTTGGCTTATATCTAAGGGAATGTTTTGAGTATTAGTAAAGAAAAGATTTTTCTTCTTCTGTCTGAAATGGAAATATGGACATACTTCATTAAACTTGCTGTAGTAGAAGTTGACTTACCCTGCTGTTTAATGAATGATTACTATCATGATTTATAAACTCATATGCTGTGATATTCTGGCAGTTCTCTGACTGTCACTTCATTACCCAGTATTGAGTGAATCTGGATACAATCTAGAGACTGAATGCTCTAGATACAAGGTTCTTATATTCTGGTAGAAATTTCCCATAATCTGCGATTTCTAACAGTCCTGATTACCTTTGTACAGTCTGGAGGTTGCCAGCCTGACACGGGCAGATGCTGATCTGGAGGCCTGTCGAACACAGATCTGTAAAGAAGTGATTGCTATGATGCTGAAGAACATGGCCTTAAATCACAGCCTCTTTCCTCATGTGGAGAAGAAGATAAGTTCCGTTTTCAAAAAGCGGTTTCTTGCAATGGAGAAAGAGATTCAAGAGGAGTACGAAAGGAAGATGGTGGCTTTAACAGCTGAATGTCATCTGGAAACTAGGAAGACAATGGAGGCTCAATGCCAAAAAGCAAGAGCTGCAAATGGAGAGGCTGAGGAACTAATGAGGAAAATTAATGAAAAGGTAAGTCTGGTTTTAAATCAGGATGTTATGCATCATATGTAGTTTTATGGAGATGGTTTCTCTATGACTAGAGCAGCTTAGTTACCCTGTTAGAAGAGTAAAGATGAAGACCTACAATTAAATATGTTCAAAAATTCAGATGTCATAATTAGGGTAGTTGTTATTAAGAAATTGGGTTTAACATCACCAGAAAACAAATTTTTCTCAAGGGAATCTGTGACAGCTGAAAACAAAGCGTTGTCATTACCCTGTTTTGCTTTGCAATCACTTATACTGTTGCAAAGTGGTGTGGTTTTATTTCCTGTATTTTACTGCAGCACTTTCTGAGATTTCAGCCTCTGTGTGAAGTATTTTGCACATTCAGAGCAGAACAAACTCCCTGCATCATAAACCTTACAGTCTAGGTAAAAAGCTTCCAATATTTATGTTCTTTTTTTGAAGAAAATTAGAATATAAGGACAACCAAAGACTGATTTCTCTCTGAAATCAGAACAATCCATATTTTAGACAGAGCGAGGAGTGGACTTCTCTTGGAAATAGCTTCTGGATAATAAATAAATAACTGAAGTCTGAGCATGATTCCGTACAAGTTCAGAGGGAAAGCTGAAAACTTAGTGTATCACTTTCATTCAGAGATCTCTGAATGGATAAGTTTCATTGCCCAGGATTTCATAGGTAGTTACTAGCTGGAAATAGAGCCTGGGTCACCAGGCCAATATCCCATGTACAAAGTTATGTTCCAGTCTTCCATGTCTTTTTTCAAGTATATTGAATGTTTACAATAAAACTGATTTCCCCCCACCCTTTTTCTTTATTACTGTTTTTAACAACTTCCTATGGTTTGGAAGGATTCTGGTAAGTTTTGAATATTTCATCTCTGTAAGCTTAAAATGCCGAAATGCCCAAGTTGATGTTTCATGTTTGTCTGTTAAGAGGGTGACTTGGTGGGAACAAATAGTGCAGTTTATTACTTACTAGTGGGGCTTTGCTTCTGGACCACAAGTGGTATTTGCATATTGCATACCCATAATTGTTAAGGTCTTTTATGAAAATTCATGATTAAACTTTTGACACAAGAAGTTTTTTTTACTGAGGTACTCCAGTATGCTGAGGCTCTCAGGAAGAACTTTGTTTTATCAGGCTGTTATGTAGTGAAAATCAGGCACAAGGCTAGTGGGCAAGTAGAATTTCTTTGATGTTTCCAGGTGAATTTTAAATTGTGACTCTGTGTAGCTTTCCATACCTGTAGGATATGCATATCCTGAACTAGAGGTGCTACAAACGTAAGAGATGGGAAGGAAGAAACATTTGTGGATGCCTTCTTAAGGATGAGGTGAACTGTACTCTGCAGAAGAGTTTTTCTTTCTGTTGGACACAGAAGGAGCCTATACCTCACTGAGATGTCCTGCCTTTGCAGAGAGAGGGACCTGACTGAAACTCAGTGTGTGATCTCACACTAAATGCAAAGTGGCTTTGCTTTGTAAGAAAGGCATTGGTGTTGGTTCAGTCTGATTTGTACTGAAAATCCTGAATGCTAGGAGTCAAGTAAACAATTAAGGTCAGTCCAGTACTTGTCCTGGTCCATTTTCCATATCCTATCAACTTTCTGTTCACTTTTCTGTCTCTAGAAGGACCTGCGTTTGTACTTGCCACAGCATGTGGTCCAGAAGGACATTCTGGAGCATGAGGTTTGGCTCACACCTGTGCTCCTGGGCAGCAGGTGTACTGACACCCAAGAGATGGCAGTGGAACACAGCTGGAGCAATAACCTACTCCCCTTCTCAGCCAAAACGTAGAATTTATATTCTTTGCCTTTTTGATTAATTATTTGCTACCTGCAATGTGTCTCTTGGGAATGAGAAGTGACGTGCAGAGGGCAGTTCTTCTCAAGATAATTGGTATGAAATTTAGAGCAAGACTGGCATAGTGACTGTTAGGTAGCTCTGCTAGCATAAGAAGCATTCTTTGCTCTGTGGGACATGTATGTTTTGATTCTATAATGACTTTATGCCATCTGAGATTAAAACTATGAATATGTAAGTCTTACTAGAGAACTAAGAGAAAATATTTCTGGCAAAGAAGCTTTTAAAGTAATTGCCATTTAATTCTACGCCATGGTTGTAAATGTAAATCTAAAATGATGCTCTTGGATTAATTTGTAGAAACTGATAGTTAAAGTAGGTCACCAATAATAAAAAACTTTCCGAGTTTTTTAGTAGAGTGGAGGAGGTTTTTTTATATTTATATTTAATTTATATTGTTTTTAAAAATATATTTATTATTATTTCATTGGTATGCCTTATGAGTCTGTTTAATTTTAATAGGATTTCAGGATTGATGAAACCTAAAAAATTAATTTCACATATAGTCTTTGTGTTGAATTTCATGCTCATTTATATAATTTATCTTATATAAGTCTTGTGAATTCTAAAAGGACTTCATTATGCTTTGGAAGTAGTATCTGTATGAGAGACTGGCAGCTGTACAACCCTGCCATCCAGACAGGTGAAAACTATGGGAAGTGTACACTGATTCAATATTAGCCTTCATTTAAACCTGAAATGACAGTAACTAAAGTATTTGTAAAATATATATGAGCTAGTAGCACTGGTACTTTAAAGTATGTTGAATTCTGAAAATCACTTCTGTTGTATTTATTTCCTTCTTTGCAGCCTGCTGTAGAATACAGAAGTCTTCTGGATAGACTTCACAGACTGGAGCAGGACTGCCTGAAGAGATTCCTTTTCGTAAAGCAGGAGGAATATTTTGCAAAGGCTTATAGAGAGCTGGCTGTTACCCAAAGAAAGGAACTCCATACTATCTTTTTTACACAGATAACAAATGCCACTTTAAAGGGAGAACTGAAGTTGGAAGCAGCTAAAACATTAGTGGAAGGTTACTCTAAAATACAGGTAATAGGATGATATCTCCATTCCTAACCTAAAGACAAAATAAAAACCTGCAGTAACTTCTGAGAAATGTTTCAGGATAAATGTTATCACTTTCATAACTAACTTTCTTAGAAAGCATTTTAAAAATTATAATGCCTTTATTAGCACATCTAGACATCTACACAACTGTATTTTTGTACCGGTTTGGCCAAATTTAGATATATATCCTCTGAGAGAAGGCAGGTTACAGCCATCCCTCCCCCACCAGGTTCAGGAAAAAATAAATTTTCCTCGAAGGAAAGTGAAGGAGATAAAAACTATTTATTTAACAAATACACAGGAAAAGGATAATGATGCTAAATAATAAAACCTCTTGGTCTGCTGAGGGAAACCTGGGAAAATTTCAGAGTCCTTCCATAGATATCTCTCTCCCCCCTCCTTGGAGCTGGGATGGGGTGGTGGACCCACCTCCAGGGCCAAGGCCTTGGTGGAAATTCCTCCCAATGTATTCTGATGTTGAAACCGTCCAGCAGAGGAAAAAAAAAAGAAAAAACAAAGTCCCAGGAAAAACAAAAGTTCAACTCTCCCTCTCTCTCCAGAGAAAGAAAAAGGAGCTGAAAAATTGGCCGAAAGCAAGCCAGCTGCCTTCCCCACTCTCGCTCTGCTGCTGCAGCTGAAAAAAAGTCTCTATCTCTGTGTGACCTTGAACAAGCTGCAAACTGCTTTGAAGAAGTTTTGCTCAGGTTTCCCTTCCCCCTCTCAGGCTCAGTTTAAAGGCACAGAAAGGCACAAAATTAATTTCTGGACATGGGGCAGCGATATGGGATACACATCATAAAGTCACCCCGAGACAATATTGAGGTATATGCACATGTTCAAAACTCCCTAGGCATCAAGTGCTCTTCTGTACTTCAGAAGATATACTGAGCCCCCGATTCCAAATATGTTGATTTTTGAAATTGTGTTGTGTCTGAAGGACTATGATTTTGTACTTAGAGGGATTGAATTTCTCTAAGTTATGTGATCCAGGGATGGTGATGAAGAGTATGTTCAGGATTTCAGTTTTGCTTTCAGTTACATTTTTAAACCTCTCACAGTAGAATAGCTTAAATTGTTTCCTCACGGGGTTTTGTTTGTCTGTTTGTTGTTTTTACCTCCATTTGTGTTGAAAGTTAGTGCTCTAGATTGCAAAAGTTCTGGGAACTGTTGTTCTGGCTGCTTCTTGAGGAAGAGTATGATTGTTGTGGACCTGCAGGTGGAGGCTAAAAAGCAACATCTGGAAAGTAGGTGTCAGAACATGTAAGGCTCACTCCTAAAAACTGATGAACAACCTCATATACAGAAGCTATACATTGGCCACTGTCAGTGGGAGATGCAGCAAGCACTTGTGCGGAAGATAGTTAAGCAGCCAGGTCAAAGAGGTAGAGCAAGTGAAAAAGGTTTTGACTATGTTTTGGCTGCTCAGACATGGGTCTTGTAACTATCAGACCTTGTCTTGGCTATTTATGCTACAGAACATTGTGTGCATAACTCTGGTCTCTGCCAGACCTGTCTGTAGGTATCTAAACCCTTCCTGTTCCCCACTGTTGGAAGGAGGAGCTTCTAAGCCAGCCTGTGGGCAGTGGGCTTGGCTTTCCCTATGCTGTACTCAACATATGTGGAAGAGCTGGCTTTAAAATTGGCTTTGAAGTCAATTTAGACACCTTTGAAAATGTTACCCTTTGCTTATATAATCATACAGTACATCGTAAAGAACAGTTCTGCTTATGCTGGTAGGGTTGCATGTGTATGTAATTGTGAATACCTGAGCAAATGACCTGTTAACTCAGGGCACTCAGGACGTGCACTAACTATTCAGGAAAATACACACAGTATTGAGGTAATCAGGCCAAAAGCTCACCACATTATTTATTTTGTTTTGTTAAAATAACCAAGATCATTTGATGTGGTCATTAGAGTTAAGTTGATACATACTTACTGTTTTACACTTGTAAGCATTTTTCAGCTTTGTCCTGCTAATGAAATCTGGTCTGATGTTCATAGGTGTTAGCCAGAATTAACATTACATCTAATCAAATGTTCACATTTGTTCACGTTCTTTCCTGTAGGGTGACATTGAAGAGCTAATGGATTTTTTGCAAGCTTGTAAGAAATATCATCTGAATAAAAGATTTTCTTACAGAGAATATCTTGTAAGTAAGATACAGTCAAGGTGTTCTCATGTCTCTGCTCTTATAAATGCCGCAGCAGCCCAGATATCAAGTCTCATTAATAAGACGGAAAGGTAAATATCTCAATTGTTTTCTTGTCAGCCATTTGACTATGTTATTTCACAGGCAACAGACTTTTCAAAAGCCTTTTTTTCTGTGTTACCTAGCAGGAGAGTTGCATTAAAATGTTATCTGTTAGTTAATTCTCAGAAAATATTTTGTAACTGATTGACTTTGTTAGTTAAATCCCAGCAGATGCTGAGGTTTTGTTATCTATATCCACTTTGTACAGGACAGAGATGAGTTGCTGGAAACGTATGTAGTACTTGTTTGTAATTCTGATTTCACTGGGAACCAGACTCATATAAGATTCTCAATGTCTTTATACATCCATTATTTGTGTAAATAGTCATCCGTCATGTGAAAACTCATACCAGAGTCCATTGCAACGTGTACCAGTTAAGACCATTTGTCTACGTTCATTATGCATGAATATCTGGATTTAACAGAAAAGAACAATTTTGATTCACTTGTGATTGAATATGTTTGAGGAGCTGGATGTACAGTTTCTCTTTTCAAGCTGAAAATCATGAATATTTTCTAAAAAAAGTAGATCAATTTTTATAAATAATGTAGCTGCAGAGGATTTTGACTAGCAGAGAATACACCTGTTGCAGGGAATTAGAAAGTAAAGGTCAAGGCAAGTAAAAAGTAGACCTGGAAATGGACTGCTGTAACACCTGTTATAATACATGTAATTTATTTGGGATATCATACCAGACCCTGGCTGATTGAGTACTCTGTGATAGGATACTCAGAATCAAGGTGGACAGGTAGAAATGGTGACTTAGCAGACACACAGAGACGTAGTTATTTAAAATTGCATGGCTGTGAGGAGCACTGAGAGAGACATCGTGCTGCTATCAGAGAACTGTGTTAGTTCAGCATATGGAGAGATTACTGAGGAGCCTGCCAGGGCAGCAGAATACGTCAGTGGACAGGAAAACGTGTACAGGAAAACAAACTAGTATTGCTGCTGTTGGTCCTGTGCATGCAGCTTTATTTGTATATTTGAGGTGTCAGTCATTGATGTCAGTCTGACAATATGTGAAATGTGCATTAAGAGAACAAGATGAACATTGATCTTTATGGTGTGTTTTTTCTTTCATAATGTTAAATTGATTTAAATGTAATTTAACATTAGGAAGCAGGAAGTCTGTTAAAAGCTACCAAAGATTGCATCTGTTGATGTGACAAAATAATTTATCTGGGTTTTTTGGTATCTTTTCCTTGCTTTTCTTTTTGATTGTCCTGTGTGCTGCCTCACTGGAATCATACCCTAAGTTTAGCTTGAATCACCCTGAGTTTAGCTTCGAGATTCATTGGTTGGAGAGAGCTTCTTCCAGTAGGCTTGCACTGCTTTGCTAAGGTCTACGACTGTGTGGCTCAAAGACAAACATGTCCTGGAATAGGAAATATAATTCAGACACGTCTTTCACAGAGAGTTCCCTTCCATCAGTTCATTCCTCTTTTTGGAACTGTATTATGAGAAAGTCTGAGATGTTTTCACAGATGATGTAGTTATGTGAAAAGCCTTTGTGAGAACCTCACTGTGTGACCATTGCAGTGAACAACTGGGACTTCTCAAGCTAGAAAAAGTGGTTTCACCCATTGCTTAATTCCTGTTATTTCACCTAACAGTCACAAAACAAATCAACTATGAAACAGAGAGGAAAGGCACAGTATTAGTTAATCCAAGACCTCTGGGATCTCATCCCCAAAAAATGTATTAAAAACCTTCCAAAACCCCCCAAACTACCCAGAAACTTCCAGAAGCAGCAAGCAATATTACCAAGATGAAAAAATAATTTTTCTACCACTCTCCTATTAAACTTTCAGAGTATGCAGTGGTTGGTTGTCTGTGGACAAAGGATACATGTCAATAGTTGGAGATACCATTTGTAGAGAGGCAATCCCATTTGGCTTCCTGGGCCTAGAACTAGTTATTTTCTTGTAACTTCCCACACCTGCTGCAGCAGTATTTCCTCTCAGACAAATGTTGGCCAAACTCTTATAATTCATTCTTTTGGTGTTGTGATCATAAAACTCCAGAATGTAGTATTTCAGTTTATTTGCTAGTGTTTTATTTTCACCAGGCAAACTGAAATATCCCAGTATAACTCATGAAAAATTCATAATTACGTAACATAGGCTTGTATTTCAGTTTCTAATTAGAAAGTGATTTTGGGAATGTTTACAAATTAGAGCATTAAAATTTGAGCAGCAAGAGAAGTCTGGTCTGAATGACTAGTACTTTAAATTTGTATCCATAGTATCCTTGTTTTTCACTTTGTCATTGAATCTGCTTGTCTAAATATAGATAGGGGTCTGTCTTAATCTATTTTGTCCAGCTTTATAATAGAGTGCCTTAAACTTACTGTTATAAATGGAATTTTAAAATGCAGAACTTTGCATGGAGAAGAGAGAAAAGATAGATGCAGTGATAAACCAGCAGATAGATATTGAGGGGAGAAATATTTTTAAAATGGAGCTTAATAGTATGTTTAAAATTTATCAGATAGCAAGGCAATTTCAAATTAACAAGAAAAGGATTCTGTGTGGCCAGAAATGAATGTTATAAAAAGAAAAATAACCCCAAACCAATTCTAGGGAGGGCTGTGAACATTTTAAATGAAATAGAGCAGCCAGAGTTTTCAAGTTGGGTTTTCTAAATACAGTATTTAAATAAAATGTGCCATTTGCAAGTACTAGTTTTTGATTACTCAGTGGCTTTCAAAAATCAAGCCTGGACTTCAGTGCCAAAAGGCAGGAAAGAAGATTTTGAAATATAATCTGTAATCCTGGATCTGAGGGACGTCTACATAGGCTCTTTATGATTTTTCTTGAAGAATAGTGGGCAAAAGGGCAGTACTTGAGGCAGTGTTTATCCTGGGTTGTTCTTGCTATCAACAGAGGTGCAGGGTTCTTGATGTTTTTAAACTATGGCATCTGTAACATGTTGCGTTATTCTTTTGCCAGTATCTTCTTGTTCACAAGAAATTTGCTTTTTCTTCAGTCTCTTAAAAATTGAATCCAGTTCTTGTGACTCACTAGGTAAAAACAATTTCAAGCTTCTTTATAAATTTCTCCCAAAATTTAAATTTTTGTAAGACCTAAAGAATTTCCTGTGTATTGTGTTTGTAAAGTGGTCAAAAGACTCTCAAAAGATTGAAACAAGCACCCTGTGCTGGTCTCGTTCTTCTCAATAATCACCATTTATATGGACCTTGTCCATAGAAAGTGATTTTCCAGCGGTGTCTTGGCTGGACATTTCTGCAAGTCGGTGTTGGAAAGTGAATGCCTCAAGCAGCAATGCATCAGTATGAAGTTTTCTAATAATCTCTTAAAACCTTTTCTGCTTGTAGTGCAGGGAGGGCACTTATTGCTCTGAATTTTTATTATTATTACATGAATTCTGATCTGGGTACTGGCAAGATGCCACTTCAGCAGGTGAAATCCTGATGTGGCTGGAGTAGCGCGGGCAGAGTCATGCAAGTTCTCTCTGTGTAGTTTCTGTATAGTGATGTGATTCAGCCTCCATGTACATTCAGGCCTGTACAACTTTTCTGCTTCATATCTATCTCCCTTTTGCTTTAGTGATGCTCCCATGCCTTCTCTAGCTTTCATGAAGCAATTTTCCTTTGCTGGGGTCGAGCATCCCTTCTCTGTAACATCAACTACAAAGTCCTACTTTTTACTTTCATGCCCTCACTCTGTATTTGCTCCTTAATTGGTTGGCTTTCGTTCATTACAGAGAAGTCAAGATCTCTCTCTGATTGACCTGTGATACTGCTGCTGTTGGCTACACACTGCACCTCTGTACCTTCCTTGGTGCTCACTGCCTTTGGGAGGATCTCCCTTTAAACATCCGTGTCATTACCACAGTATTGTCCTTCATTAAAATTCTCGTTGTTCAAAGATATGTGCCTGTACATTTCTTCAGTGATTAAATGTCTGGTATGCTGATACCAGGCAGTTTATCATACAGTCTATACTGTCTTAGTACCTTTCTCTTCTCCTTTTGTTTTGCATTTCTGTTCAGAGTCCTTTGAGACCAGGACATATTTTATTCCTAATACTACAATTGTTTTTATATTGTATTTATATTAAACAAGAAATGAAGGTGTCTTGCCAGGGTTGAGCCTTTCAGGAATTACCATAACACTGATTAATATAAGTTGGCTCATAAACTGACATAGGCTTCTGTGGTGGGATACTGCATCACCTACAGTTTTAGCTGTGGACGTAGTCTATGTAAAGATGATCTCTAAGTAAATCAAATCAAATCAACGGAAATAATGTAGACCCTTTTTTTTTAATCCTAAAAATAGGTAGCTATGTATCATCTTCCTATCATTCTATGTTGCGTCACTTTCTTTAAACTTCCATTTGCTGTGTGGTTCCAGCACATCTGTCTTTTTCTATTGCAGACTCTTTTCACTGCTCTGGACAGGGATTTTAATTGGATGCAGCAAGCCTGGGTTTATTTCCTCAGTACAAGAAAGGATTAAGGTGTTAAATATAATATCTTGGTTATTATCTTTCCTCACTTTCTCACCATAATTAATTACCTTTATTCACATATCTTTTGCCTTGGGTTCAGTCAAAAAGGAGGGGCAGGACTTAAAAGTTACCAAATATGGGCTAGAAACTTGTGCTGTTGGGGAGTTTTTTGACATAACACTGAATTTTAACACTGATTAGTTTCAAGGCAGAAATTACTTGGCCAAGAATGACGCTTGGTGGATTACTCTCAATATACTGAGAGGTAGTTTAATCCTCTTTGCAGATTAAAGAAATGCAATAGATAGACTTTGAAAAAGCTCTGCAAAAGGAGGATCTCTTTTATTGACATAACTGTGATAAAGCACATCTCAGTTTCTATCCAGCACATGCATTGTATAGGGGATGATGTTTCATGGCTTGCACAGATAGTTGTGGATGTTTGAGATGGAGAGGTGTGAATTACGGGATCTGGCCAACATGGTTACTGTGCTGTGACTGCAAACAAGCTAATATGGTAATCTGGTTTATTTTAGCTCTTATTTTGAGGATTTTGATTGGAATTAAGTTGTCACAGTATCAATAAATCTTAATAAACCAAAATGAGATTCTCCTTTCTGGAGAAGGGCTTGCTTACCATATTTAACTGCTACTTTAATTTAAGAATTGGGCCAGGTATCACATTGTAAAGGAGCCTTGAAAGCCCTGGATTCATCTGAGTCCCGGCTCTGTGTGTAATGTTCATGTCTTTGAAAAAAGGGGGACTGCATAAGTAAACTAGAAGGTATCTGGATGACATCCAGGTTCAGGTCAGGAATTGGAGCTTTCAATTCGAAGTTTCATGTTGACCTTTTCAACACCACATTTTTAAGTCCACTGTGTTTAATATAACTCATGAATGTCCAACAGCCTGGTCTGAATTAAGATGTTCTTTTATTCTTCTTTTGAATAAGAAAGATTTGGGGAACTTGTAGTGTAAATGTAATAGCAGGTAAGTTCTGAAATTCAATATAAATTTGTGGAGAGAGAGATCTTTTTAACTGTTGCCAGGGCTCTTTAGATCTTTTTTTCCCTGACATGAAATTGTGTAGCAACAGGAGGTAGACCATAGTCTTGAACTTCCATTTGAGAGCACCGTGGGCTTATGCCCAGCAATTTGCTGTTTCTGATAACTGAGGTTTGCTATTGTTTTGAAATTTTTATAATTCTTCTGGTATAAATTTACTAGGCAGTCTGAATATAAATATTTTGTAGATATGATTGCTTTGTCTATTAAAAATAATTTTTTGTTCTTTTTACTTGATTACATTCTTTAAAGAGAAATTTTTTTTAATGACAAGGAGTTGTAAAAGACATATAAAATTGCATTCCAGGGACATTAAATGGAAAAATAAAATATGCATAATATATAAGGTTTTAAATGTCTCATTTGAATATCACTTATGTTACAAACTGATATGTAATTGGTTTGCCACTTGCCCTTCCTTCCTTCCATCCTTCCATCCTTCTTCCTGTTTCTTTTTCATACACCTTCACAAACTGCCTCAATTCTGTGCTCATCTCTGAGATTGTCCTTCTATTATCCCCTTCCTTGTTTGATTCTCCCAGGCGTCACTGCGTAAGAAACTAAGATCATTCTGTGTGTCTATTTTGCTGAGCCTTTTTATGGTACTAATTGCCTCAGATACCCTTTCGCACTTAAGAATTTGGGATAACAGGCTTCAAACACTGTTATTACAGAGCAGGTCATCTACCTGAAAGTCATTTGGGAATGCTGCTGGACCGAGCCGAAACTGAAATTAATTTTGTTAAACAGAAATTTGATCATGATTTAAAACAAGAAAAGCAGAAGCTTTGCCAGAAACTCATTACCAAGCGAAGGCAGGAAATGCTGCAAACGGTAATTATTTTCAGTGTATTTATTTTCAAAGGGCTTATCATAAATTAGAAATTGAATTAATTGAAGAATAAAATGTAGTTCTTACAACAGGGGTCAACACTGCCAGGAGCATGGTTGAAAATAAGTGTCAGTTGGTTTTAGCTGTGTACCACCATGTTCTGTATTAGTCATGCAGTAATTTATAGCTTTTGTTTTAGAAAAACCTGCAAGAAATAACTTAACTTCAACTTAGCTGGAGAAACTTCTAAAGCCCCTCTGCTTAGTGTACCATGTCCAAGGGGGTCATGACAAGTCTCTGTAACATGCAGACAGGCAAAAGCCAGCTCAGGTTCAGGAGTTGGTGAGGGAGATGGCTCAGGTGACAGTCACCATTTTCTGTGGGTTTCCTGGCTATGTGTGACCTGAGTGAACTTCAACAGCACAGTTAAAATTCAGCTACAAACCAAAACTATGTAAAAGATGCTCTGCCTATGGTTGCTTGTGGTAGAACTCATGTCACCTCATCTCAGCCGTCTAAAAATCAAAGGTAACTCTAAAAGATACAAGTCATGTCATAATGTAAGATGACCTGCAGGTGTTCTGAAAGGGAGTTGTCATCCAAAGGTATACTTCAAAGTTACATTTCTGTGCCTAAAAGATGTAGAAAAAACTATCTTGGATTATGTGGTAGTTCTTTTAGATGACTCAAGTTAGGTGAGGTTGAGCTTACCTTTTGCAAGATGTGTTTCAGTGCTTTGTGCTCTTTAACAGATACCAGTGTGAGCATGGACAGCAGGCCTGGTAATGGTGATGTCATTTGTTACGTTTATTCTCTGTGTAGGTAGCTTTGGTTTAACTTTCCAATGAAATTGCAAGATGGGGAAAATAAAAAATAACCCCAAACTTATTTTTTCCCTCATTTTTAAAAATTCTTTTCCTTCTTTGCTGTTTGATCCAGATTGACTTCTGGAATGCTGCCAGATCACTGAAGTTCAGCTAGCTGAGATTATATCAAACCACATGATCATGCATGTGTTTAGGTGTTATCTCTTCTATCTAGCAACAGTCCATATTATCACAGCCTTTGTATCTAACAATAGTCTGAGTTATCACCTAGGTGCTCATAAAGCCAATCTGTTGAGGGCTGGGTAAGCCTCTGGACACTGAAAAGCAGTTTCAAGAACGTGGAAAAGCAAAAGCATGAAATTTTATATTGCTATGAAATCCATACTTAAGGAGCTAGAATTTGAGATGTTCCTTTTTCTTAACTTTGTTCCTCCTTTTGGTAAATGAATCAGCAGAAAGAGCATCAGAAGGAGCAGCTGTCACTTGGAGACCCCTTCAAAACTACTAATGAGATCTCTCACTACCTGAGACACTGGAAAAATCTTCTAAGTGATCACACCATTGAATTTGAAGAACTTACTGAAAAGCTTGACAATGAGGCCAGTGAAGAGCTGAAAGAGCTTCTATTTAACGTAACGGAGAAAGCCATTGAAGAGCTTAAACGTGTTCAGTGTGGAGTGTTTGTGCAAGAACTAGTCAAGCTCAGTGTGCCAAAATTGTTCCTGCTAGAAGCTGTGGAGGAGCACAAAAAAGAGATGGTTGTTAAACGTGGACAGCTTGAAAGGGAAGAACATGAAAAGAGCGTGGCTGCTGAAGAGCTGCTTCAGCTCACCAGGCAGAAGCTAAGCCAAGAGCTGGAAACAGGCATTTCAGAACAAAAAAAAACCAGGAGCTGGGAACAGTCAATATTCATGCAAGTATCTTTCTGTACTCTTTTCTTAGTTACTATTGCAAATAGAAGAGAATTAGGAGTTTTCACACCTGTCCAGTTGTAATTCCTAGTGATCAGTTCTCTGCTGGGCACTTAGAAATTGGTATTTTTTTTCCAAGCGCTCAACCCATGTGGCACCAGTGGGTGAGCACTGCAGTGGAAATCCCAGGAAACACAGTCTTGAAGCTAAAAACGTGGAATGAAGGCTTTATATTTCCATTCATTCCATGGGAGGTATCCCTTACACATCTTTCATTGTTATTCATTGTCTGTCTTTCGAGGTCCCACAGTTTGGAAATGCCAGTTAGTACGTCAGACCTAATTGGCCCCAAGTCCAAGTTCAAAATATTCCTTCTAGCCACAAGTCAAACCTTACTCACCAGGTTTGTTTTAAGCTTTGTCCCAGTATTTCTACATAGTCCCTAATTACACAGTGCCGTATCCTGCCTGTCCAGCTCATGTCTCCATGCATCAGACTCAGCTGCTCTGGCCTGCTGACAGAGTGCCCCTGGCACCAAGCCCTGAGCCAGACAGGCACCATGGCACAGGCAGTGCTGCAGAGAGGAGTTCTGGCTGCTGGAAGTGTTTTGGCCATTGCTGCCTGCTGCAGTGTGACCCTGGGGAGGTGGGAAAGCAGGTGGTGGCCTTGCCTCAGTTGGGAGACTTTGCACAGGGAGAGCCCATGGCTGTGGCCAGGAGTGGTTGTGCCTCTCAGAGTGGGCAGCAAGGTCCCTGAGAGATCAGGGAATGTTCCTTAGCATTTGTTCTTAGCTTTCAAGTACATTTATGTCTGGTTGTTAGATTGCCTGAATATTTGCACTACTACATTTCCTATACAATGTCTATTTAATAAGAGACATTGTTAGAGACATGGGAACATGAAAAAATAAAATTGCAGCTTTAGGGGAAGCAACTGGAACAGGCAAACCTATAATAAGCTGTGTGGCTCTGAAGAAAATGTACCAGGCATAAGAGATTGAACAGGGAGGGGGAAAAAAAAAGACACTGGTAAAAGTTTCTCCTTCATACCTCTTCTTTAAAGCAAAATAGATTTGTATGGGCAGTTCTATCCAGGCAGAATCTTTGTAAGTTTTCCTGCCGCATATTGTAAAACCATGTAAAAGGAATATAAACTTTATCCATTACATTGGCTTTGTTAAAAAAAGAATTACATTTTTTCCTATTGTTTTGGTTCTCATTTCAAGGGCTTTGTATTTTATTCAACATTTTAGATACTTTCCTATGTTCCTTTCGTTTATATGTATCTTCTAGCTTGTCTTACTATCTCTTGTTTACATTGCCGAGAGCAGACCTGCAGGAGTATGGAAGTAGATTGTATGACCCAGCAGGACTTTCCTGGTTCTAACTTAGAATCCCATAATAATTGTGTTCCAACCTGGAGTGTGCCTGTCATATTTGTTAGATGCTATCTTTATTTGAAGCAACAGTAAGCTGTTTGAGTTTTTTTTCAGTAAATTTCGGGAAAATATATACAAAAAAATGCAGCAACAAGTGTCCTTCAAAAGCCCCTTAAAATTTGTCACTGTCTTCTTTCAGTCCACTGTCTGTCAGTTATGGTATTTTGATGACAGATGCCAGCTCCCATGTTTATGTTCTCATCTGCTATCTAGTTTTCACAAAGAATTATTTTGAATGTTAGCTTTTCATTTTTGTTGCTTATCAAAGAGACCATGGGTTAGTCCAAAATGTTTATGAAGATTGTTAATGCCTAAAGTCCTTTTTAAATATAGACATGGCAAAACTCTATTTGCTGTATTTTATTTTGTATCTCTGTCTATATATCTATATACATGGATTTCTACAATGGATTTTCTTTCATGAGTCTAAGACAAGATAACAAATGGTTAAGTATACTATAAATGATCATTTGGAGTAGCCTTGTCTTAAAATAAGTAATTCTTTGAAGGGAAAAACCTCATGCATTAAAAATGTATTAATTAAGGATCTAACTGTTCTTTGCTGAATCACTGGAAAGAAAAAAGGATTTCTAAACTCAATGATTTGATGAGGTAGTATAGGCCTGTTATATATTGAATAAAAGTATCAGTACTAATGAAACATGGAGTACAATATATTTTTCAATGAAAACTACTCTTTAAAAAACATGCTGTTTGTGTTTTAAATGGAAACAATTTTTTGTGGAATAAAGGAAATTTCCAAACAAATTAAAGTATGCTATTTTTTATGAAATATTCTTAAGGAAATAAGATAAAGCAAGAAGATAAATGTAGCCTAAGGTTAATCAGAACTGAGCATGCTTTATTTTCAAGTCAACTTCAGCTTGACCTTTGATCAGTTCATTAGAGATCTGTGTTTAGAATCTTACTTCTTTATACTTCTATAAAATGGAAACTTTGAGTAATTCAAATTAGTCTTAAAACATATTGTGCTGTTCAGACTGCAAAGAGCCTTTTTACAAACAACAGCTGGAACCCTTGTGACTTGTTGATGGAAGGGATGACATATGTGTTCATAATAGAGACTTTTATTTTATTTTTTCCTTCTCAGTAGCTGTGACTGCTGAGGGCTGAGAAACAGCACGGGGAGGCTTTATGGGAAGCTTTTATCTTGATTTCAGCTGAAGTTCAGGGATTGTATTGTCTGAAGAGGTGGAAGGACTCTATGCATAGGAAATGTGCGAAAAATATTAATTTATTTTTGAAATATTCAAATGCTGTTTTCCTTTGAAAATGAAGTTTTACAGTCCAGGAAGCTCTGTATGCAGAATTTAAGGTATCCTCAAGGGTATTTTATACATGCTGAGGAGTTCATTGCTGTGTGTGAAATCACTAACTGATACATGAAATAGACCAAAAAAGGATAATCTCTGCTAAAGTAAAGTATTTGTGTTCATGTCTCTTATATTTTATGCATTATTGCCTAAATCATTGAACAGCAAATGGCTCTTGGTTTTTTTTAACAGGCAGCTTCTAAGTTTACCCCTCTCGCTCTCAGAAGAGGAGTTGCTTAGAATGAGGCAAGAGTTGCACTGCTGCTTCTCTCAGGTGGACAGCAGCTTGGCTTGGCCCAAGATAAGAGCAAGAACCCTGCTTCAGGCTTTTGAGGTGGAGCAGAAGGACACCGAGGTGCTGAAGGTTGAGCAGAATTTAGCAATGACCTGCAAACAGGTGGGAACAGCGTGGGATCAGTGTGGGGATGTGGAAGGGCTTCCTGGGTGTACCTGTGGCTGCTGGCATTGGCTGCAGATCTGGGTCCATAGCTTCTCCATAGGTGTGGCAGCACTTTTCCTGCCTGCATGGACCAGTGGACTTAAAGATAGTTGGGCAGCAGTTGGATAAATAGGTTTTTTTTCACATATACCTGCGTATTTCTGCTGCTTTAGTGAAAGTTTTGGGAGTTTCTGGAAAAGAATCTTCTACATTGTTTTGTCTGTTTAGGAAAGTAAAGCTCCTGAACTAGATGGCCTTTCTTGGCAAGAAATTGGGCATGATTTCTGTTTCTTGTTTTCAAAAGATTGAAGTGTATGCCGACAGTTGGGGGTTTTTTCCCCACGTCTAAATACGTAGAAGATGAGGCATACTCAAAGTTAGAAGAGTATTTCCAACGAGGAGTCTATCTGCCTATCAAATCTAGCACTAATTAAAGAACCCTGTGAGAGGTGTTTAATTCCTTCAGTAAAGTGCAAAAGCTATGGAATCATAAATGGTTTTCAGTTCTTATAAGGTAGCGGGGCAAAAAGCATTCCCTGTATTAATTGTATCTGATACTTTCTTTAAAGGAGAACTTGCCCTTGCTTTGTTTTGGTTCAGTTATACTTTCTCAACATGTAAACTACCTTGGGTTAATTGTGCTAGGAGTTAGCCTAGTTCAAAGCCTTAATAGTTTCTAAAATACTAAAGGAGGGAAATGACTTTGCAAAACCTTACAGTTGAACAGATGTTATCATTTCCCCAAGAGTACATATACTTAGTTGGTATTCTTGTAAAGAAATGGAAAGGTCAAGAATAATTTGATTACATGGAACGGTGACTCTTAATATTATCATGGTTCATTTGTGATTCATAGACTGTGTGTTGAAAACAATGTAGATCTTAAATTAATATTCTTTGTTCATTTTCAGCTGTGCCGAGGAGACAACTTATCAGTTAAAATCTTCTCTTATTATCACTACTAAAGCTTGTTTAAAATCAAATGTATATGCTACCAGTTTTCATGAAAAGGATGAATATATAATTCTACTTGAAATAAATTTTTAAAAAAATTCTAACTTTGAATGTCCGAAAGGAATCTTCTGAGTGAATAGGCAGCACCTTCATTTCAGAAATACTTTCTCAGTGAAAGTCATATTTGCCAAGTGTTTCATTATTTGATGGATGTGCCAATAATAGCAAGTAATAATCCTAACACTAGCATCCTCATATACCTCTTACAAATAAAGCATTTTTGCTCATCTTGTTACAGCAGCATTCTAAAATGGGAAAAACAGGATCCAGGAATAGAAATAAGTTAGATATTCTGAAGAAATCTTTACAGGAAAAAATTTTAATTTATGAAGACTCAGTGAAAGGTGAAAATTTAAATAGGGTAAGTACAAACTTTTCTGGACTGAGGTCAAAACCTAGATCTCCAGTAATTAAAGAATGACAGTCTTCTATCAGTGTGAATAAGAACCAGATAAAAAAAGGTGTGAGGTATAGTGTCATGATGCATCTCCCTACTCTTGCCTGATTTTATCAAGATGTATTTCAAGCTGAATAGTTTTTGCTTTGTTTTAATTTTTGCATATTAGTTACAGAACTGATTTAATGTCTCACCCCTTTTTCTTCCAATGGTTCTGGGGCTTGGTGTGTGCAAGATTGCAAGACTCCCCTAGATCCTGTGGTTTTCTAGAAAGACTTTCAAAACATGGAAGGTACTTCAATGCATGCTTTAGCTGAGCAGCATTTAGTTCTTGGACATCTGCTAATGCTGCTGAAAACCCAAAAATGGATTCTTAGATCCAAAAACTTTTTGGGGAGGGTCTGAGTTTATTTGTACAGAGCTAACTGAAAGGAAGTCTTGATTCTGGTGGGTTTTAAAGACACACAGCCCCAGTCTAAAATTAATTCTCGAGAAATGAGTGGGGCTGATCTTAATACAGGATTTTGAAGGCTTTTTACTTCTCTGCCAGCAGATGTTCCAAGTGATCTTTCACATGTGTACAATATGGGTAATAAAAGTTTTGTATGTCAGAGGGACATTGCAATGATAAGTTTGTTAGACAGAGGTGGTGCACAGCTGTAAGAACTACACAGAACAAGCAGGTGTCATTGGTAATTAAAATTGGTAGATGAAAAAATAGTTTCAAAAGCTATTACAATATCACTTTTAGTACCAATTTGGACAAAAAACTATTTTTATACCTCTTTCTTATGCTTTTGATACCTGTATCCTGAAAAATGAAAAATACTGGGTCAACATGTTAATTCAGAAATAATTTCACTTTTATGTGAGAGCAACGCATTTTTTGTATTGGTTGCAGATGATAAAAGCAAATGTACATCTAGTCTAGCACCCAGTCTTTGAAAGTGAGAGCAGGTGCTTGGGCAGGACTGCAACAAGAAGGCAAGGATGTTCTAGCACTCTTCACTAGTTCAGTAACTATGGCCCAGGAATGCGCTAATCCTCTAATGGAGGCATTTAAATTTTGACTTCAATACCTGATGCCTTGATCCTCAAAATTTACGGGGTTTGGTACTGGTACTTGAAAGTAGATGAGATTATGGGCTAAGCTCTAGAGTTAAAAAGTACTGAATACTTGTTTGGTGTAATACTGCCTTACATTTCTATTAGAATCTTGTTTTAACATTGGAAAGTTAGCTTCTCTAAGCCTCATTGTTCCAGTTTTATATGCACCATCTGGCATACCTGTTGTTGTTCTAATTGTATGGCTGGTTTCAGAGCTGGAAAGAGTCAGAAAGAAACTCATGTGGCTAGGGGTAGATAGTAATACCAGTTGAGTAATGCAGCATTTTGTTTGTTTAAGGGGAGTTAATTTACTGTATAATGTTGAAGGTGTTTCACCACCCCCATTGTAAAATACTGTGAAATATTTCTTCCTATTTTAAAATATTTGATATTAATTTAAAATACATCATAATAAATATGTTTTAAAAAAGGTTAAATGTTTCTAACAGTTGTAAAATATTGCTTCCTTATATTTAGTCTTAAATCTACCCTCTTATAGTTTAAAACAATTGCAGCAGGACCTGCTAAGTGGTTTATTCCCATCTTTCCCCCTTAAATATTGAAAGGCTGCAGTAAAGTGTCCTCTGACCCTTTTCTTCTCCAGGCTGAACAACCCCAACTCTCTCAGCCTTTCTTCAGGAGAGATGTTCTGTCCCTTGTATTTTGGGCATGTTTAATGTAAGGCTTTCATACCTAGTAATATGCAAATACTATCTATTTTTATCCATAAGTGTTAGGATTCATGGAATATACTGAGCATGTTGTATAGATCCCATGCTATTTCTGTGTGTTTCTGTCATCAGTGGCATCTCTTTTGCCTTTGAATTCAGCCACAATTAAGATACACTTTCTTGGGCCTCCTTATAAGTGAACTTGAGTTCTCAAACTGCATTTCCATCCTCCTTCATTATTCATTTTAATAGGTTCAAACTTACAATAAAGGTGATAACTCATTTACTCATTCATCTATTCATTATTCGTTCATCCATCCCCAGATTTCATATATGTATAATTAATTTAAAGCTCTTGTGTCTGGAACTGAGCCTCCTGTGAAGAAGCAAACTGTGCATTCAGTTGTGTGCAAACACCTGTCAAACATTCCTATGTAATTTTTTAAATCTATATTTTTAAAGTTTTATAACACATCCTGGTTCTAAACCACAAGGGCAGACTTCAAGTATTACTTAATAATTTTGTGGCATATAAAGCTAGTAATAGTATTTATTTTCTCCTTTCTTGAGATATTGTTGAAGATGTGTATTCTGGCAGGCAGTGTCTTAGACCTGTAAATAAAAGCTGGAAGAAAAGGATGATTCTTCAGTGTGTGCATGTTGTCATAACTCATTCTTTCTAGTAGTGTTGCAATAATTTCTGTTAGTTAAGAAGCTGCTGTCATGCACTGAATAGGGAGCATCCCATATGCTCTGCAGCATTAGTCCTTTTGAAAATGGACCTGTTTACTCCTAGTCAGGTAAGTCTGCTTGATTATTTTTTTCACATTCCTTGGATAGGTACTATTGTAATGAAAATCATAAATTATTTAGTCTCTGGCAGACAAAACTTTGGCTGTTATCATCCATCATTTTCCAGCTTTTAAGTAAACTCAAAACTCAGTGTAGCCCAAGTTTTGAAAGATGACTTGTGGAGTTAGTTGTCCAGCCTGGTCCATTTCTGACATGTATTACCCTGTACAGTGATCCTGTAGCAGTGAATCTCCCTTAACACCTTGCTAGACAGCAGCTGTTGGCAGCAAAGTATTGCTGGTTGCGTTGGATATAAACTCCTTGCCTTTCTTTAGAATCTGTTTTTTCTGGTATTTGGTAACATGTCTGTTTAACTGTTAAGGACTCACTTCCATGCCATCCTCTCTTTAAGAATCGCCTAGTAGTGCAGCAACTTCCACCACTGAAAAGAGGAGTGAGGGCAAGTCAGTGGGAATTTCACAAGGGAGACCTTAAAATTGGACAGTGGGACAGTATATCTCTGAAAATTGCTAAATGTTTTAGTAACACTGTCTTGTGTCGCAGTGGTCAGTCATATAACATTTAATTCAGTGTGCCTTTCAGAGGAAAAAACTTGAGTCTTACTTGACAGATGAGTCCTGTGCCCAGGCTTTTGAAGAAAGATTGTTATTTTTTATGTTTTAAATATGTGCCTCACCAAGAAAACTGAGTTAGGGTGGGATTTTTTGTCTTGTGCAATCTGTATCAAAGTTGTGACTTGTAGGATGTTCTGTGGGATTTTTTGTCTTTCATTTCAAATACCTGTGAACTGCTGGGCTGTGAGCTTTAGTGGAAGATGCTAAAGCTACTTGCTTTTCAGCATAAAGCACTTCGTAGAAATTGAAAAGCTTCAAATTCACTTTAATAGATTTCTTGCAAAGAACATAGAAGATACATATATTAAACTATTATTATTGTTGACTTTTTTCCTACAAAAAACTGAAACATAGAAACAAGTAATAGGTATTTCTGGATCTATCCTAGGGTAAATGTCATCTTCTTTCTTTTGAGCAAATACTGCAAGACAGCTCAGCTCTTGTTCTGTAAATTCCCGATTTTGACTATCTCTTGCTTCACTATAAATATCTGCCTCCTGTGTTCCAAAATAAGAGCTTAGTTTTTATCATTTTGGTCACCATAATGCCAGTGCAATGTCTGAGTTAATTCTCCTTGTAACCCAAATATGCCATATGCTTATTTGTAACCCATATGCTTGCTTATTTTGGTGTCACTCACCTGCATTATTCCAGATTGATTTGTTAGATTAACAGTAATGTTGAGAGACAGTATCTGTCTTTTAAGATGGAGATTTTTTACAAGTATCAAGAAAATAAATCTGCCTCCAGTTTGTGTCTGTAGGATGATTTCTTATTCTTGACTTGTTACTGGCTTAATTCAAATTAGTAGGAAAGATTTCCTGAAGGTAATCTACCTCTTGCGTTCAAAGACATTCCAGATGATTCGGTGGAGCCTTTGGAGAGTATCACATGAGCAAGAGCATATCGCAGGCGTATTTGGTTCCAAATCACATTTTACATTTACCCCTCTCTACTGGATAATAGAATTTGTATGATACACAGCCAGCCACTCTTAGCACTCTTATCAATAATATTTCCAGAGAAAATTTCTGTTCATCATATTGCGTATTTATCATCTTAGGTACCTAAAAACTAGGTGGAAGTATCCTTAAATTCTTCTTTAAAACTAATCATAAGTAGAGTCAATCATGTATAATTGTGATTAACATGAATAGGAAACTGATAAGGTTTTTCGTGTCTTTAGTACATATAATTTCAATTTGTGCGAAGATATTCTGATGGCCAAAATCAGGTTTTGTGCCAATGGGAAGTCATACAGTGTCTAAGGACTACAGTTGACCTTTCTGGTGTTTAGTTCACACCAACAGGGCAATCACTATTGGTCTTTATTATTTTCAGACTGGTAAAATGGGGGAGGTTGCATGTACAGAGGGGTACCACAGAATGCCTACTGTGTTAAGGTACTAGGCATGTACATATCCGAGTTAAATAGCCAAGCTCATCTCTGCCTGTTGTTTGAGAGAGAGGCCAAACTTGATGGGATAAATGCTTTTCCATAGAATGCAAATGTGAGTATCTGCTCTCAGAGGCCATGGTGGTAGTAAACTTGACCAAAACTTTAAGAGGTTTTGACATTCCTCCTTTGGTGACTGTGATTCTTCCATTCTGTCACAGGCAGTAGTTATTTGAGCATTGCTGTTAAAATACCTAGTACTGGAAATTTCTGAAAATGATCATTTCTGAAAATGGTTGTGGTTGGTTTGGGATTTTTTGGTGTGCTGTGAAACCTATGAGATTTGTCAGGATGAAGAAAGAATTTAGAGATGGAGTGAGGACAAACCTGGGCTCCGATACCCAGCATTGGGCATGTGGGGCAGCGGGTGATAGCAACACCAAGTAGTGGAGTCAGAGCTCTCAGGGCTTCATGTGCTTTCTCTGTCTGTGTCTTCTCTCTTAACAATCCTTTAGGCCCATATGAATAGTACAGGGAGAGAGAATAAAAACACACTGGTAATTGATTACTTTCTTTTGAAGATTCAGGTACCTAAATGTTAGATATGCAATGTAGCCATCTGTGTCTAACCTAGACATCCACTTTACATGTCAGTGGAAACCCATTTTTTAGGATATGAAACCTACTGAGAGGTACCTTTTCCTTTTCTTTGAGTGTGAAGGGAGCTTAGAGTGACAAGCTCAGATGGGAGCATCTAAAGAAGGTAATTGCAGCTGGCTGCTATACACATTGTCCCACAGAAGAATAGTCACAGTGCAGTGTCCTTGGCTGTCAGTGGTACAGTGTGGAGAGCTCATCAGTCACACTGCACTAGATTGTGTGCCTGCACATGCTGCACTTGTCTTTCACCCTTGAATAGTTTCTGTGGATGTTCCATCAAATGTGTGGCAGCAACACAGTTTCTGAGTTAAATCATTTTGATTTTATGCTGTTTGATATTGATCCAATCCAGTTTTAATCTTATTTGAAATCCATTGCCAATAGACTTTTGATTTACAGTTTCTTTTATATAAGAGGATTTTTGGTTATTTGCTCAAAGAATAGTAGGTTGAATGTCATCAGTCAGCATTAACTGACACTTGCCAACTTGAAACTAAATACAGTCTTTTTATAAGTTTCATGTTTTTTCTAAACAGAAGGGTGTATTTTATCTTTCCATTTAACCATAGTTAACCATGGATTTATTTGTATTTCTAGCTTTTAATTTTATTATAATAAAAATTATATAGACCCTCTGTTTTGGGTTAGCATTTAGTATTAAAGTTTTGATTACCCTAAAAGAAAGCCTGATCTCTATACAGTATTTGACTGTACTGTAATTTTTTTTTATTACAGTATAAACTTGGAATTGAAGGTTAAAAGCACTTCTTAAAACAGTGTATTGCATTATAAGATAACAGCATTGATTTCTTTGCTGTTATAATCCTCCTTGTTAATTACAGACTGCCAAAATCATAAGTGTGCATGTGAGAGTTTCTGTTAATCTTTCTATCTTTCGTGTTCTCATATTTTTTTTTAGATTAAGTACGAGTTGCAGCTTGAAAAAGAGTGTCACCTGCGCAATCTGGAAAACAAACTTGGAGAGTTTATTGCTTCTGTAGCCTTTCAAAAAACTGTTAAAAAATCCAAAATGCTGGAGCTGCATACTGCTATCATAAATGTGCAAGCTTTGCTCTTTGAACAACTGAACACATCAAAAACCCTGTCAAAATTGGAATGTATTCAGATTTTAGAAGCACATAATCCTGTAAGTAATGTAATTGTTAAAAGAAAAAAATCCTGTTAGGAAACAGCAACTGTTAGAGCATCTTTGACTTAACTGCTGGTTTGCAGATTCTGGTGACCCAGACTTTAATTTCTGTGTGTGTGTGCACTTTAATGCATTCAGTAAGACATAAAAAAAAGGAAAGTCTTAGAGACAAGGATGATTGTGTATTATTATTTTTTATTTTTGTTATAGTTGCATGCAGTCAGAGTAGTATTTTGGTGGCTACTTAATATTTTATTGATTGAAAGAAAGTTGAGAAGTGGTTGGGAGTCATGACTTGAATAGTAAATTGTTGTGACTGTCTTACAGAAGTGCTCATGTTATAATGCTGTCCATATGCAAAATCCATAACCACACAATATGCTTCAGTTGTCAAGTTTTTAGAGATTATCTATACAGCCTTCTACCGATCTCCCTGCAAGCACACTCATGCAGTTAAAATAGTAGGAAATCTGGAAAAAACCTCTTCCCTTCACCATATTTATTACATACTTGATATGTGCCAATTTTCTAATCCTTTTTTAATACTTCAGTGCTCCATATTCACAAGGATGTTTTTTTTCTACATCTGCTATTTGAAACCATCCAAGTGAGGCTTGGGGAGAGCATTGGAGTAGAACAAACAAAATGGGTTTTTGAGAAAAACCTCTTTGCTAGAGGGCATCATTTGACAGCTATTGCTGTGAAAATTCCTTGTTAAATTTTAATGTGGTCATCTCTGCAGAGTTTCTCATAGAGTGACAGCTAGAATGCTTATATGCCTCCAGTTTTGCTTAAATTTGTATTAGATCTGTAGGAAATAGTAAAAGTTGTTTGTAGACAGAGTATTTTTGCCTTTTATGCAGTAAGTGCAAAGGGGCTTTTCAGAGAAGTGACTTTTACCTTCTCTGTCCTTGAATAGGTGAAGAAAAAGGATTGAAGAAGGGGCAGAAGTGAGACCTAGAATAGCTAACACTGAGTTAAATACAGCTGATGAGGCAGAGGAGTAAATTGAAATTAAGCATTTCCTTTAAGGTACTGGTTAGCAAGTGGGGCTTTGAGATAGTAAGCAATGTAAAGGTTGAGGTGAGACAGCAGTGTCATTGGAAATGGGAATATGAAGCCTTCCTTCTGGCTAGTTTGACTTTTTGACCAAAGAGAGATCTTTAGCAGGGGGTTTTGGGTTTTAACCTTTTGATTTTGGTTTAATACACAATAACAATGAGCATTGTATTTTAACCCTAACTTATCAGACTAGTTGTGAATTACTACTGCCTTTTAACTTAAATCCATTTGATATTAGCTGTTAGTTTGGACTAACTAAAACTAGTTAGTCTGAGTTTCTTAAGCTATTTCAGTGGGTTTGTGCAGCTTACAAATGAATTTGAATGGTGGTGTTCCTTAGTTTTGATCTTAGCCATGCTGGCAGTGTACTTGCTTGATGTCCTCTACTGTGGAAGGTTTCAGAGAGCGTTGAGTTTTAACACAATGAAAATTGAGTCGTAGCTTTCCTCGTTGTTCTGATATTCATGATGTACCAGACGTGTTTACTGAAGCTGTGCAATAAATTGAAAAGTGTAATGACTGCAAGTGACTGGGTAGAATAAGAAATTAATAAAGTAAGATCAGAAAAACCTGATACCATCATCTTTTTTCTTCACTCCAAATGAAATTTGTTCTTTCAAGTTAAATTAGAACTTTTTATCATCATGCATTTTCAACTTCTAGGAGATTGAAGAACTTGACAGGAAGCTGGAGTATGAGATGTTGCATAAGGAGTCAGCACAGCAGCATCTAATGAGTAGGCAGAGATGGATTCTGGATGGTTTGGGACTCTCGAATGAAGCTGTGGACACAAATGCAGAAAGACATGTGACAGTTCTGTTAAGACAGGCCATGAATAAATGTAGACAATTTATAAACCTGTACCAGCAAAGGTAAGTTCTTTGGTCTCAGGTTTTACTGTGTTACTGCAGTTCTTAAGGACCATAAGATATCCTGGAGAAACAGCAGGCGGAATGTTCTGCTCTGTTGGGGAGGGACTGTGCATCTGTGTTTGAACACTGTCGCCTTGTGCTGTAGCCCAGAGCATAACTGAGGAGTCTTGGGAATTTTGAAATAAGAAACATGAAATAATAATAACTTAGTAGCATATAAATCGTGCTGTGTTGCATGGCAGTCACCATTTTTTTGACAGGGATAATGGAAAACTAATGATACTGCTAAGCAGTAAGGAGGAAAAGAGTTTTAATCCTCTTTGTCTCTCAAGAAGATAGGTAGGGACTTCAGAGATACTTGATCTGCTGGGGTCAGAGGAAGTAGCTGAGACAATTTAAATTGAATTTTCATCTACATTGTTGTACTGTAGACTGAATTCCCTGGCACACAATTATTTTTGATGAGATGTATAAACTCTTCTTCAATTTCAGTTTTCCCTGGACAGTTTTTAAGTAAAGAAATCAGTGACAAATAAAATGCCTCTTGGGAGGTATATAGAAATACCTGTCTTGTCATAAAGACTGACTAGCAAAAATGGGTGATAATTTGCAAAATTATTGCAGCCTTTTGTATTACTTTCATTAGGGTTACAGGAGGTAGAAATGACATTTCCATGTGTATTGCACAGTATTAAAAGCGCCTGTTTTAATTCTGAAAAGGCTGGAGCCCTACTCAGTTTAGATGAACAATTTTCCTGTTGCAGAACTGAAGAGTCAGTAGAAGATCAGATAAATCTCTGCAGGAGTATCCACAAGCTGGTAATCTATCAGGGAAGCCTTCAAAGAAACTGCAGCTAGTCTTTACCTGAAAATTTACTGGAAGAAACAAGTTTTGTACTTTTGTACATTACAGGTTTTGTGCATGATGTCATCATGTTTTGGTCTAGAAAAAAAAATCACCAGCAGTGAGGAAGTTAACTGTTTAATATCATATTTCAGCTACAAAAAGATCCACAACTTGCCTTAAAGTGTGGTGATGAAATTTAAAGAAGAGGATGGGGACAGGTTGAATCACATTGCTTTGGAATGATTCCAGATTTGAATTGTGTGCAAAAGCATAGTCTAAGATTCTGCTCTCATGTTTGCTTGGGGGTTCAGGGAAGAAGGGAAGAGAATTTGGCATATTTTAGAAGTTAGGCTGCTCTCAACAGCTTTGCTGACAGACAGATAGGCTTCCTGAATGGGTGACCTTGAGATTTTGTTTCCTATAATACAGTCATTGCACCTGGGAAGATTTCAATGTTAATTCTGTCTTTCACTTCAGCTTGAGAGATGAGCAGTGGAATTGCATGGTGCTTGAAGATCTCCTGGAAAATATAGAAATGGATGCATTTTTGGCAATTTATAGTCAGGTAAGCATGAAATTGAACAAAACTTCCAAGTTTAAATTACAGCTGTGTCTGGATATCAGCTTTTCTTTTTAGGGAACCATTACAGATGTATTCAGAGTTACTCTCTGCTAGTAGTTGCTACCAGTTTTCAGCCTATACTGTCAGTCACTTCAGTTAATTCTGACCTACTTTCAGCCTTTTGAATTTTACTGAATTATATTTCTGTTTGTTCTTTTACAAATCCTTTCAGTCCTGTTGCATTTCATTCTGTGGAGAACTAAAGTGCCTGATTTTCTGGTAAACAGACAGATTTGCAATTTGATTTTCATGTAATGAAACAAGGGTTTTGTTTAGATTTTGATGAGTGTTAAGAATGATTTGCATTGACTATGTTTCAAAATTAAATGATAGCAGGACTGCTACTTAAATTTTCTAGTATCATTGTTTTCAAAACAAGTGTCTTGTCTTCTGGTAATTTGCTGTGTGTTGACTGCTTGTCAGTCCTACAAAGGCCTTAACAATGAATTGCTTGACTGACCCTAGTTTTTATCTGCAGGCCTTGGGTGTGATATGTAGCTAGCATCAAAAAAGACCTGGTGGGGCAGCTTTCTGTGTCCAAGTATCTCACTTCCCAGGGACAAGAGTGGTCACAGTCCCCCTGTATCATGAATTGGGAGCTTCAGAGACCACCATGTCAAGGAAGGACCACTTTAGTCTAAGGGTCTCTCAGCTTTTCCTGTGTCTTAGTTTGTTTCTGCTGAGTCACTCCAGAGGACCTGTTCCATAACCTTACCAAGCACTGAGGTCAGGCTGACAGGCATCTAGCTCCCCAGATCCTCCTTCCAGCCCTTCTGGGCTGATGGGGGTCCCACTTGATAACCTCCAGTCAACAGGCACCCCTCCAGTTAGCCAGGATTGCTGGTAAATGATAGAAAATGCCCCAGTGAACACTTGGCCAGTTTGCTTAATGCCCGTGGGTGGATCCCGTCCAGCCCCATAGACTTCTGTGTGCCTGAGTGGTGTAGCAGGTCACTGACCATTTCCCCTTGGATTATAGCAGTTTGTCTTCCCATGATGCTTGTTAAGTTTCTCTGATGCAGATACATTGGGAAAGGGCTTCTCAACAGCATGGCATGTATTTTGCAAGTTGAGAGGTTAAAATCATTGTTTTGGAGATCATATATGCGTGCAAACAGAGTACATCTTCATTTTCACAGTACCCTGTCCTCTTTGCACCGTAGTAGGTGAACAGTGACCTTTAATAATTGTAAATCTTGACATGTTGAAGACAGAGATTTAAAAGCATCGCTGTCATCTCACTGCACTTGAAAAATGGGGTACGCTGCTCGCTATATTCTTGGGGTACTTGTTTCATTGATAAGATTCCCTGAAGAAATAATTTATTTGTGTAAATATGCATCAAATATACCATTGGGGTTTTTGTGTTTGTGTTATTTCATAAAAAGTGTAGCCCAGAGATACCCTGCAACATATTTTATTGAAATGCCATAAAACCTATACCTATTTACCCTGCAGATATATAAAACAAAATTTCTGTTTTCAGCAAGTATAATAGTATACTCCTAACTATAATTCCAAACCTGACTACTCTTAATTCAACTGTTAAGAAGTATGTCCTTAGTAGAATATTAACTTACTAATTTATTAAGGCTCACAATGTTACACAGTCCTACTTTTGGATGTACTTATAACACATTACATTGACAAATGTTAGGAAACTATAGCTGTCTTACACTTACTCTTTTCTTTAAAGAGGATTTTCCCCTTTAGACTAGTTTTCAGACATGTAGATGACATTGAAAAAAACCAGGTAAGTTTCACTTTCCTGTATTTTATGTTTCAGCTTACATCCTTATCAAGGCAGATACAGGTCAGTAAGAGATTTGCTTGAGTGATAGTGAGTTCAGGATTATAAGCCTCTGGCTGAGTTGTTACTTTTGAATAAACTCATGGCTGTAGCCCCAGATACACTAATTGCATTTTAGATACAACAGACGATGCAGGCAGGCTGGCATTTGGAAACAGCACAGGAAGCTTGAAACACAGCATGGCTTGAGTTCATTGATTCTTGCATCAGTTGTTTAAATACACATTGCTCAGTGCAAATACTTAAAAACAGTTCTGCTGTTTATAAGCTACCATTCATTCCTGGTTTTATTTTGTCAAGATTCTGGGAATACAGATGAGACTGTTGGTGGCACAAGTAGCACTTGTATCCATTTGTTATTATAGAAAAATGAATTCCTGACCTTTGTGGTATTTTACCAATAACATACTTGAAGAATCAAACTCATGCCATGCTGGAGACTTTTGATCTGACCATTCCTGTGTTTACTTACATGTTCACTTCTTTCAACTTCTGCAAGCTGCTCTGGGTAGCTGTGAGCACCTGCAAACGGTGCTCAGTGCTGGCGCATGTTCACACACCAGCGCTCCCTTTGCTGTACGTCTGTCAGGTGCAGCTGGCTGATGGGCACCTGTGCCACTTTTGGGATTGTTGACAGCTTTGTGGCATCCTACAGAATTGTTTACTTGTCAGTTCTGCTGTGCTAGAAAAGTATTAAGGGTTGCCTCTCAGTCTAAGTCATACTTGGCAGAAAGGTAAGGGTCAGAGAAAAAACATTTTAAAGAGGAAACTGCTACAGAAGGAAGCAGTACTAAAGTCATTATGTACATCCATATAAAAATAACTGGTTTAAAGGTCCTGAAAACATTAGCCAAAAAGAGCAGAATAGGTCTCAAGAGATGTCACATTTATTCTCACTTAATGTTGTATTTTGTAGGTTTCTAGAAGAACAGTTTTTAAAGACCAGAACTGCAACACAGTACTATAGAAGTTAGACTTAAGTGTCTGTATTAAGATTTAAGCTCCTATTTGCATTCCTCTCCAGAGGAGAATCAAATAATTTCTTCCACTAAGCAACCTGAGCAAACATCTTTTTGGTGTTCAAGTCTGGTGACTCCTCAAGCTAAAAATATTTTAAGCACTGCATCAATTTACCAATCTTCTCATCAGTCTTAGGATTTTGTCTTGCTAATTCTGTGTGATCTCAGTGGTTTCCATGGAATATCTGTAACAGCACTGAAGAGGCCGTGACTAGTTTTCCTACCTTTTGGAGAGGAGTTCTCTGCTTGAAGAACAATTATGGGAAAAGGAGGTTGATTGATTTCTTTTATCCTTTCTCTGCAGCTGTCTAAATTTGATTTAATACTGCCTTGCTTTGTTTCTTTCAAAGAAGAAGATTCAGTTAATCCAGGGATCTCCTAGGTGCATTCACTCCTCTGAAAGTTGTCATGTAGAAAAAGAGGCAGGGCTCAAATGTTTGCTGCGACTTTTTGAAACCACTGTGGACAGAGAACCTGGCAGTCTTCCTAGATGGTGTGACCTTGTGGGGTTTTATGTGACATGGGCTTTGTAGTTATCTCCTCCATCAACACTTAGAGGAGGGTCTGCAGAGTGCTGATAACTCAGCTGTTGTGAATCATCTTGAGTGTTTGGAATGTCTTGCCTAGCTTCAGCTACCTGAGTTACATGTATGGTTTGAATAGACAACAACAGCTTTTTTCTGGCATTCTTTGAAACATTTACCTTGCTTTCATTTGCCTTACTCTTTTCTTTCCATGTAGTTCTCAATATTTTGTAGACTTTCATATTTGATACGCATGAGGGATCTGCAGAAACAGCCCTGGGGACACAGTATTTATGACAACAGTGCAGAAAATAGCAATGGAATGTTGGTGTTTCAAGTGGGGCAGGAAATGGGGCTGGCTGAGTGTCTGTGGAACAACTAAATTTGAACTCAGTCTGAACATTATATGAATATGCTTTACTACTGACCTTTGGGCCAAAATGGATGGGACATTTGGAAATAAAAAAATACCACCAAAACAAAAGTAGGTGTTTTCCTTCACCTCTTAACAAATGTTACAAGCTGTTCTCTGAGCTTATCACAGAATCTGGTGTTAAGAGAAGCTGAACAGTGAAGTGGTTAACCATGACATGTAAAGTTTTTTGAGGCTGTTTTTCTCTCTTTAATTTTACAGACCAAGAAATGCCATATTGCTTCCTTGCTATCATGAAAGGATTTCCTTATAGTAGTAGAATACATAAATGAGCTAAGCCTTACATGTTAGAATATAGTTGCCTTGTGACTTTCCAGATCAAAGGGCATCAAGTACATGCCCTAAGAAAATATGTGAAGATCAACTGGTTGTTCAGCATTTACATTGTCTGAATCCCAGATGAAATGGACAGCCATTATACATGGGCCAGTGTAGGTAGAAACAGTGAACATGGAAGTGTGACCACTTTACACCAAAATTGTCACTACTAAAATGACCTTCAGTAATATTTTTTTGTTTCCATAATGACTATTTATTTAATAACAGTAATTAAAAGTGGCTAAAATTTATTTTCAATGTTAAATTTATCTGTCTTCTACTCATTTAATTCTTTAGGAGCTCCATCTGGCAGGGTATTTAGCTAAACTGACGAGGGTGCCAATGGGGATGTTGCACAGGGTCTTGAACTTGTTGCTGCCCTCCAGCTCACAAAGTGAAGTTCTTTCTGTCCTCGATTCCATCAGTAAATATTCAGATGGTGTTGTTGAAAGTGACAGTAATGCAGACGAGTCTGGCAGCTGTAAGAAAAGGTAGGTGTGATGTTTTCTGGTAGACCACTGCAAGACAAGATTGTTGCTTTACCTGTATATGTATTTGCTGGACAATGAGATTGACAGCTATAGAAAGAAATCACAGGTGCATAAGTTTAGTTTTGAAATACTTTTCTGGGGTAAAAATACTTTGAAACTGCTACCTTATTTGGTGAAATATTTTAACTACAATAAATTGATTGATAAAAAGTTAAAAAAAAATTTAAGTACATTAATTAAACAGTTATTCATAATTAATAAATCCTGTTCTGATCATCTTCTTTCTGTTGCCTGGAGTTTGTTAAAATACTTTCCTTCCACTTTTTTTATTTATAATGTTCACAACACACCATGTTTTAGGTGTCTGTAGTTCTTAAAGATGTAAAGGAGATACTCCTTCCTAGTAATGGAAGCTGCAACCTTGCAGATGTCTGTCCCTTTGTAGTCAATTACTGTAGTTCCAAATGGCCACTGTGTTTCCCTTTTCTCACAGAGACTGGTAGACTCTCAGGGCCTTTATCACTCCACTTTAGCCCCATCAACTCGAGCTGAAATCTGTGCAGTAACACCAAGGGATGCTCCTGGACTTGCTCTCCCAACTCCCTGCCATGACTTGGGAAGGAGACAAAAGCAGATGGTGTGGCACTGAGCCCTCTAGTTGGCAGATGTGGGTTGTCAAGGAACAGATAAGGGTCCTTGGGACCATGCCCTGAGCTGTGATCTTAGCTGATTTAAATGATTTGTGGCAGGGCAGCAGAACTGCTTATACACTCTTAATGACTGTATTTGTGGTATTGCTGTCATGGGTTTGGTAGCTAAAGTCAGAGAGGGGAGAAAAATGTGTGTATTTGGGGATTTGCTGCTGGGAATTTTTTTTCTTTCCTGCCCCCTCAGGAGGAACCAAGAGTTATGGCAAACACTGGAGAACAAAGTAAGGCAAGATCTGATAAACAGTTTAGAAAAGATCCCTTCTCTAAACAAGAGAAAAGACAGGTAAGGAGAAAACCAGAACAAACATCTGGGGATTTTCTTTGTTTGTTTTTTTATAGTTTATTTAATGTCCAGAAATTCTTCTTACAACTGTTAGAAATCAGAAAGTTAATTCATAAGTATGTATTTTCTAATACTGTTCTATTTGGTGCTTGTGTTTCCTACAACATATTTACACATAGTAAGCAATATAGTAAATACCTAAAAAGATTTTTCTGTACATATCCACAAAATTCTCACATTTTTCATATACATTGCTCATCTTCCCTATGTTAATTTATCATAAGGTTACCTTTACTTTTGCCATTTTGTATCTCATAAAATGATACATGAATTATTGGGGATTAGAATGAAAATTACAATTCTCTCAATTGAAATATGATTTCTTTAGCTTCCAAAGTCACCACTTCTATGTCAAGATATGATATAGGAAGTTATGCATGTTTTGCTCCAGTTTTCATTTTTAAACTCAATTTTTTTCATTAATGTAGCTTAATAAAGAAGAAGCAACTTGCTATCTTGGAAAATGCAGCATTCATTCATCTTGGATGTTCACCTGCACATCCTCCTGTGGAACAGCCTGATCCACCTGTTTCTCTGAACTCTGCAACTGCTGAAGCTATAGAGCTGTTAGACACAGGGGAGAAGATACTTTTGTTCCGTGAGCCAAGTGATCCATTACTTGCTTTGCATAATTTTCCAAGGAAAAAGAAAAAGAACTTTCTTAATTCTAAAAAGACTGCTCGTGCAAACATGGACTCATAAGAGCAACTTCCATTTAAAGTATCAATTAGGTAGGAGGAAGTTATTTAAAATTCAGTAAAATGATGAGAAAGAATGAAGTTTACGGTTCAAATAACATTTGTGTTGTTTTAATACGATTTGTCTGATATTGGAAATAGATGTAATTTTAGAATGGCACAGTTAGTGATGTGCGTCTTGCATTTTTTAATTCTTGTCAGTGTTTTGTTGCACTAGGTGAAATATGGGTGTTCTATGATGCACATTCTGGCAGGCAGGACTCTGTGTTCCTTCAGTACATTTTGGTCATTTTCGCACTGATTTTACTGTAGCTGTATTTTCATAATTTATATAGAAAGGTTATTTATTATATATAGTAGGTACTGGGTTACTATTCTTGTATTTATATTTTTGTGGTAAGCTGCAGTATAGCAGATGACATGAAGAGATGAAGTGGATGAACCACTTGTCCTCTGATTTAGTGTTATTCTAGTTAATTTACTGTTTAACATTGTGTTTCTAATAGGCTTTGCATGTTCCTTCTGCAGTCTGTGTTTTTACAGTGGCAGCTGGTAGTCCAGATCTTCAGCATATATTTGTGTACTTAGCCTTACATCCTGGAGTAACTTCAGCTTTTTGCTGTTGTTTCTAAACTTACTTTGGTTGAACTGTGAGTGTGGCTACAGTTTGAAGCTGTTAAATATTTACAACCTGTTGCAGTCTTTTTCTTGGTGAAGCAGTGGCACCACATTTGCTCAGTAGAAAAGCAAAAAATGTAAATGGGCATGTAATGCCTTCCGAAGCTCTTTTGATTGCAGTGCTGCCAATTTTCACAGTTTTAGGTGTTTTTGAAGTTCTTATTCCTGAATTTCTCTAAATTGATGAGAATATAATTTCACATTTCAAAAAGAGTTAATTTTTAAACTTTCTAGTTGACTCAAAGAATCCTATAAATATGAATCCTAAAAAGAGGGACAGGAAAAAGCTAATTCAAATAAGCACATGTATTTGTTAATATTTTATATTATTCAAGCCTGTTTTGAGGGGGTTTTAACTGTATTTTAATGCTATGCTCTGAGGGTACTGTGGTCATATATTTTGTATTTTTTCATGTGCAGATCTTCTGTGTCTTTTTATTAATAGGGTGCCATATTATTTTAAAAATTAAAATGTTAAAATGTATGTGTGTCTGCAGTTGGCGGCTTTTTTCCCCACTTCTCTGACAAGTTTAAATAGTCATCCCACAGTAAACAACAATTAGTGTTTCCTACCACTGTTAGCATCAGAAAATATATGCAGTAATTAGACTGACAATCCTAATTATTATTTGATTGCATTCTTCAGTCTTTTCGTGGAAGTATTTGCTGTCACAGAAAGAGGAGTCTGTCAGGGTTGTGGGAGTTCAGAGTTGCTGTTTCAGCGTGTTTGGTATTTGATCCCCAAGGCAGGGGTGGGTAAAGAGTAGGGTCTGTCCTGCCTTAGGGTGGGTCAGAGCTGTATAGGAGGAGCCTCAGGTGTTTCAGAAAGAGGTTTGGCCCTAGGCAGGGAAGCAACAGGAAAACCTGGACTGTGTTCATGGCTGCAAGGAGCACTTGAAAGCTGAAGTACCTTCTTGAATGTCAGTCTCTTTGACGATTTCTTTGCAAGCCCAGACTCTTCACTGTTACAAGATAAGAGGGAAATGACAGTAACGCATCACAGATATGACATGGAGGCCAATAGCTCTAATAGGTTACAATAATAAACTGCAGCATCTGAATATTGATTGCAGTATCAATTTATTATCCTTAATAAATAATCTCTATGTCTAGCAATAGAAAGCTGATTTGTAGCTCTCTCACACCTCATCACAAATTTGAAGCGGTTCAGTGATTGTAACTATTCTGGCAGGGAAAGTCATTCCCTGTTAGGAGTCACTCGCATATCATGCAATACATATTCAAAGTAACGTCCAGATCTTAATATCTCTTGTGCCTTATGAAAGAAGTACTAACTAGGACATAGCCCACTTCAGTAAAGAGTTGACTTATGTTCAGCTTTGAGTCATTCAGAGGACAGAGGAGGCCCAGCTGTTGATTGTGCAGTTTTGTGTCTTTGCCATAGGTATTACCATCCTTATTTCACAGCTGAAGTCTCCCAAAGAATGTGTGTGCTGGACAAGCCATTCAAATTCATCCCATTTGGCTTCACAGTCATCAATAAAAGAAGTAGTATAAGGCCAAATTCTTGAGTATTTGAAAGATTTCCAAATCAGTTGTGTTCCCCTGGAAGTTCATTGCTTCTTTTGTTGCCCTTGACAATTCTGTGTGTACTCCCATCTCCTTGCACAGTTGTCTTCCCTCAGTGTGAAGCCATTGGACAAGGAGCCAAAACATAGAACAAAAGTAACTGTCCTTGGGCACCAGTGCTTTAATCCACCCAGTAAAAAACCTGGCACAACTTACTGGCAATGGTAAATTTTATTGAAGAAATTATTCTCCATGCTAGACTAATTAACAGTAGCTTTGTTAGGATTTTTTTCAGCATGCACTTCAGTAATATTAGCTTGCAGCTAACAGCCCATGTGCCCAGGGTTCAGGATTTTCAGGAGGCTTAGTTACACACAGGCTCCTCAGCATTATCAACAACCCACCTTTCTGCTCAGCTTGCTGTATTTCTGGCTTGGGATATCTGGATTCTGGATTAGCATGCAATACATATTCCTCACTCTGTCAAGCTTTTATTTAAAAGATTACATTTTAAAGGTTGGTGCTTTTTTAATAAAAAGGATCCCACGTGGTAAAAAACATTTTAGGTAAGATGTACAAAAAATGTCCTGCAGTGATTGAGGTGAAAATGCTTCTGTGAAACAAGTGGGTTGAGATTTCTTATAATAAATTTATATTTAATTTCTTTAATCTTGATATTATGTATTAATTTATTATGAAGCAGAAAACACATGCTAAGCCTAATGAAGAAGATTTCATACTGAGAGTGAATAACTGGATGTTCTGGGAGAGACTGTGTCAAAGTCAATCTATTATAAACAAAAGTAAGAATACCTATATGGACCTGGCACTTCACTACAGAAAAATGTAAAAATGGAAGTAAAAGGGTTGACACTTCTGTGGAAATAATTGTTATTTTTAATAGGTAACTTTTATCTTCACTGATTGCTATAACTGTTTCGGGTTTAGATGAATTTTTAAAGTGATAATGTCTCTTTAATAAGATCAGTTTCTGCAAAATGCTTGTCTGCCTTACTTGAACCTGGGGAACTCATTCTGCTTTCTTTCATTATCTGGTATTTACCCAGCTGCTATTTTAACACCTTCATTTCTTCTGGGGAATGTTAAGTTTTTATGCTGTTACCTTTTTACAGCCCAGTGCCAATGATTACACTGCCTTTCGTCAACAGCTCCAGCTTCCCGAAAGACAGACAGTGGGATTTTCAAAGCATCAAATGCCAAGTCCACTCATCTTTGGCCTGTGCTGTGCTTACATAGCTGGTGCAGCCATAGGTGTACCAGCATAAAACTTATTTTCCTTGCTGAGTTATAGAAGCTATATTGTCACAGGCTCTTGAGGGCTGTGTGTGAGGGCTGTGCGTTGCAGTGTGTGAGTTCATGTGAATAGCAATATAGTGCAAGTGATGAACATTATCCTCCGAGCTGGGTGTTCCAGGTAGGATCTAGCCTTTTCCACCTTCTGTTGCTCCCCTCAAGATCTCTTCTGAAAATGACTGGCAAAGGCCACCAGCTCAGGTCTTTAGTGCTGTCTTTCCACTTGTTTTCTTGTTATTCACAGGGAGCAAGGCAGGGAAATTCAGTCAGACTCCACACTTGTGAAAGACTATACAGTGTGCTCACCATTTGCCTTTGTGTTGCAGACAAACTGTGACATTAATTTAATTTTAATCTCATTAATATATTTAATGAGAACAGTTAATGCCCACTTCTGTATTTGAGCAGTCTGTGCTTGTTGGTATATAAAACCACTAGTTATTTTTCTCACCTCATCCAGAACCTTGAGAGTCACATTGACTGAAAGCAATTTGTTTTCTCCAAGGTTCAGAGATTGCTCTGAAGAGCAGAAGACAGACATTTGGTTGTATACACAGGGAAGTGAATGTTGAAAAAGTCAACTTCTTTGGAGCATCTTCTTCAATTTTGGCATTGGGAGAAGCTATCTCGAAAAGAGACTGTGTATTTTCAACCATTTTTGTTTGAAAAAAGATAACAATAAGAAGATAAATCAAAACATGGAAGTGGCAGATATCATTCCAAGCCAAAATAGCACTCAGAGTATGAGGGGAGAACTTGGTAAATTTGAGCATTGCTGTTAGAATTTAGTCATCCTTGATACTGTGTAGTTGAGAATGACAGCTGGTTACAATATGTGAATGGCTTTATAGTTACTCAACTGAGCAAAAATATCCCTATGCAGTGTTTCAGGGGAAGTAAAATATTTGTTTCAGGAGTATCGATTGAAAGACCATTATAAAATGCCTTGAGTGGATAGATGTGCAATGTCTGTACTAATTGGGATAAATGTATAATTGTTTGTCATAATTTTCCAATATATTGTTGTTCTGCTTATGGCTTGACCATCACTAGTAATTAAATTTTGTCATGTCTGCCAGCAGATTTTTATTCATTTGCTGTTGATTGCTGGTAATTCATCACTCTAAAATTACTATCTTGGTCCTTGCTTTATCCTTTCCCAAACCTCCCTTTTTTCCAGGAGAATAAATATGTTAGAGATCGTGATGTTCCCTGATGGTTCAAACCCACGTGAATCCCCACTTTTTTTTTTTTTAAATTTGTTTTCTCTTTAGTTGTATGGTTAGATGATGGTTTAATGAACACTGAGTAGCTTTGTGGCTACCTGAAATGCTGGTGGCCAAGCCTGTCTTGGTGGGGTACCACACATTGCTTTTCTGCACACAACTTTCAAAAAAAAATGTAGTATGCCATGCTTTAAAAAAGAAATCTAATGAAACCCAAACAAACCAGGATTACTACAGAATCTATCAGCATAACTTATGTGGCTTAGAAAGAGATGTAAGCCTTTAAACAAGTTCTAGAATAATACAACACTTTCTTTTCATAGGAGAGAAGAGGAAAAGCCACATCTAACCAATTCGATTGATGTGTTAATATTCACAATTGTTTACTAACTTTTCACCTTATTTGTGTAACAAACCAGCATGCTCTTAACATGATTGCCTTTTTGAAGGGATATAGTACTTTTTGAAGAATACGTTCTTGGTTGCACACATAGTGGAACAAATGAAGTGCTGGGTTCCATGGACTGGTTTTGGTCCCATGCATGGGTTTCAGACGCAGAGCTGGAATTGTGTGGTTGTCCTTGTGTGAGGAGAATGGCTCTGTGCAGCAGCTAGGGAGTCTGTAGTTTTCTAGAAACTCTGTGTGTTCCCAGTTGAAGAAGATAATCCTTGTGGAGGTGTTTGGTTTTGTTTTTTGGTTTTTTTAATGAGGTCTACTAGACAAATATATAAATGTAGGTTTACTTTGCGATCTCATTCTAACTTCTGAACATAGTCCCAGCTGCATCAGTGCTAAGAAGCTGCTTGTAGCACTGGGTTTTTATCTTCAGTGTCTGCAAGCCCAAACAGTCATTCTGTATCATCTCTGCTCAACACCCTCAGAAAGCACCCAAGATGAATTGATTCCCTACAGATCAGCTCCTACCTTACCTTCCAGAGTCTCTGTCTTTTTGAATGGAGATGTGAAAATTTGTCACATGTTCTGGGATCCAGAAACCAAAAAAAAGCTCTGGGCTTTTTTGTCAACTCCTTTCATCCAGCTTTAGTTTTCTGTCATGAGAGAGTTAAACAGGAAGCCTGTGTGAATCCCAGTGGTGGATGAATAAAGATCTGGGAACCGAGGCCTCGATGCACTTCATTTCACTTGCAAATAGAACAACCAGTGAAAAATCATACCAGCAGTGGAATAAGGCAGTTTGCAGCCAGCTGTTGAATATGCAACAAGATCCTTCATGGAAATTCACTCCCAAATAGCAGTGCAGTGGTGGAAAGGGGATTTGTGAGCCGTCTCCTCCAAAGCAGGCACAGAAAAG